>NW_024882256.1:0-345959 GCF_019059575.1 Amphibalanus amphitrite | reverse complement strand
TCTCATACAGCACATGTTCCATGCAGTACAAACGCGCACACACCACCAAAGTGTTGCGAGTGTTCCGTCCGCTTACATCTGCTCTCGTAGGTGGCAGCATTTCTCGGTGAGCCGCATTTTTTAGCAATTGCCTCGCCTGTCGGAGGGACATCTTCTGTCTCCTGTCTGCAAGACTATCCATTTCAAACCTCTGTAGTAGATCCTGGTAACTATGTTGAAAACCTGCAATAATTTTTAGGGCCCGTTTTTGCACGCTCTCGATTTGTTTAGCTTGAGAAGCAGTAATACCCGCATGGAAGACTGGTGTACAATACTCTAAGAGCGGTCTAATATAGGTCGTGTGGACTTTAACCAATTGGTCTTCAGGTGGTTTGTATCGTCTCAAGATGTGGAGCATATATAAAGCCTTAGATGCGCGCGCCACAACATTTTTGACGTGTTCTTCCCACGTCAAATTATTTGATATATTTACACCTAAAAGTTTGGCTGTACTGCAGATTGGTATGCTGTCACCATTTATCGTTATGTCCGGTAAGATCATGGGTTTCTTTGCTATGCAGAAGTGCATCACATGACACTTATCGGTGTTGATAACCATCTTGTTTTTGTTTGCCCATTGGTGTATGTCGTTTGTCACAAGTTGTAAGGTGCTCGTTTCATCTATATTGTCGATTGAGCACGACTGAAAGATGGTCAAATCATCAGCATACTTCAATCTCTTTTGCGTGTTTCTTGCAGCATCATTAATCATGGCTAAAAATGCGATAGGCCCGAGCAATGTTCCTTGGGGCGTACCACATGTTATTTTCTTCCACCCACTCAAGGAACCATCCGGCATCTTTACGCGCTGTTGCCGGTCTGATAGAAAGGAGGAGACCCACTTGGTGTATTCAGCCCTGAGTCCCATCGAAATCAGTTTCTGCATCAGTATAGTGTGGTCGACAAGGTCAAAGCCCTTCTTGAAATCAAACATAACCATGGAAAACAGCGTACCTTGTTTTTCCAGTTCAGTGAGTAGGTTATGAAGCAAACGAATGAGATAATGAGAGGTTGAGGCTCCTTTGATGTTACCATACTGATACTGATCTATCGCAGGTCTAATGTCCGCCGCAATTAACGGTACAACTATTTTTTCCAGCACTTTGCTAAATGTGGGTGTTAGACTAATGGGTCTAAGTTCACCAGGTTCCACGGGACAGGGCTTCTTGGGCACAGGGGTAACAGTTGCTTTTCTCCATATCAGTGGAACGTGACCCTCTCGTATCGACCAGTTGTAAATGTGAGTGAGTGGGACGGCTAGTTCAACAGAGAACTCCTTGAGAAGTCGTACTGGTAGTTGACATGGTGAGACCGACATATTAACCCGGAGATGGGCCAAATGATAGGCCACTTGCCATGGCTGCAGGTCCACTGCACTTCGGTTCGCCGGTAAGTATGACGGTAGTTGTGAAGCATCCAGCGGTCCATAGGTTGTGCAAATATTTGCGAAGAAGTCATTGATTTGGTCCGCTGTTGGAGCATCCGACGTTTCCGCTCCAAGGCGCCATGGCTTTGGTTGACGATTTGTTAGGATCGTAACCTGTTGGTACCAAGAACCTTGTCCATTTTCTAGAATTCTTCTCATATGTCTTTGGTACCATTTAGTTTTGGCATTTTCAATTTCTTTGCGCACCTTTCCCCTCAGAGCGTGAAGTCTTTCAAGTTGACAGCGACTCTGGCAACGATCCCTTTCTCTGATCAGCGTTTTTAACCGTTTGGTCATCCAAGGGGGTTCATTTTTCCTGCATGTATATGATACCTCTGGAAAGAATTTCTGGTACGCTCGCCACAAATTATTTTCTAATGCTTCTGTGGCAGTATCAATATCGTTTGAAGCTATAACTTCCTCCCAATTCTGAGCGCAAATCCAGTTACCAAATTGTCTAATGTTTGAGTCACGAAGTGGTCTGACCGTTCGGACTTGTTGTCCCACTCAGCTGACTTTAACTGGCTGCAGCTGCTCCCACCAACCATAGTCCATTACCCGTCAGGTGTCTCAAATGTCGAGCGCCGGAGAGTCTCCAACCCGGGCTAAGGTCTACCAACTGAGCTACGGGACAGGATGTTATGAACCATAATTTAACCCTCGCCAGCACAGGCCATTTTGCGTCCTTCGACGGCACAAGGGGGGCGAGGGTACGACCCCCCTCGCGTATTTTCCGCGATGCGCCGTAGCTCAACCAGGGGCGAAACGGCGTGGGGGTCGTACCCGCCCCCCCCCCCCCTCGGCGGCGCGGCCGGCGAGGGTAAAAGAGCTATGAAAATGCGCTTTTCAGCGACGATGTAGCTCTATTGTTCCCCGAGGTAAGGGCCGGTGTTTCGAGAAATGTTGACATATTTAACATTTTACCTTTGACGACCTCTGGTGACCTGACTTTTGACCTGACCTAAAAATGACCAATTACTTAATCCGGAGCTTTGGACGCTCTTTCGAACGCCACTTACCACAAGTGGCTATTTGGCCTAAGGGCCGAGTTAAAAGGGTTAAAAAAGTTCAAACACCTCCCAGCCCGGCGCGTTTGGCGCCGAGCACCGGTCCGGCGCCGATTAATTTTTGGCTGCTTCACCCAAGGTCGCAAAGAGTCGCAAGAAATGACTGTTAGATCTTGTAGTGCAATTTCTCCCTTGACAGGTAGCGAGGTTTTCGAGCGGTACTTTGTAGTACTTTTTTAAAAAGTCTATTTGTGTATGACATCAATAATGTGAAATTATATTTTCGTCTTTAAATCTTTGCGGTGCAAATACATTATAAACAAGTGAGAGTTCGTCATTTTTATGTTTTTAGATGTGTTCTTCAGGCCTGGAGCTATCATTTGGTATATAGAAATGTGGAATTCCTCCTCAAATTGTGATTGTTTTCGTGGATCAAGGATGCGCTGTCGAAGAGTGTGGGAGATGGGTCCGGTCGAAACGATTCCGAAGTTCGTGTTTAAGCTGAGTTTTCGCCATGAAATAGCAATTGTGTTGGAAAACAAAGACCACAACAATGCAGTATGATAATTTCTGAACAAAAATGGTAAAGGTTCATTGCACTTCCAGAGAGTCCGTTTTTTTACACATGTCGTGCTAGACCTGGCGATCGGCCCAGTGTGCGCCGGCTGACAAGTCCGATCAGAGGCCAGTTTCACCAATAAAAAACAGACGGCTGCGATTATTTTTTGACAAAACGATAGTCTCAAAATGTCATTTACCGCTGAAAATACTAATCGCTGACTTGAAAAATGTAATAACTTAGCTTTCAAGTGCTATATTATTTGGTCAGTAATTACTTTCCCACCGGTAAATAGGATTTATAGACTATCGTTTTGTCAAAAAATAATCGCAGCCGTCTGTTTTTTATTGGTGAAACTGGCCTCAGGCTCATTTTTGACTTACGCACTCCTTGATATATGCCTTAGATACCCTGAGGGTACCAAACTTTTAAATCGTTTTTTTTTTTTTCAGGTCAAGGCCAGGTCATCCTAGGTCACGAAAATTGTATATCATGTATCGGTCACGTGACGCATGAATTATGATCCATTTTACTCGTAGATTTCGAAAATAATGTCGTCTGTGTAATTTGACGTCATTTTCAGCTGAATTTACCGGAGGTCAGGTCACTTTCAGGTCGGAAAAGATCTAATTTTGAAAATGAAATTAAGCCACCAAAAGTTGCCTATCAGATGCAGTTTAAACTCAGGAACACGATAGTGCCATTTATATTGTTGTGCGATGTCAAAAACGTACTGAAAAACCGTTTTTAACCCGCGCACCGACGGGGGTCTGCGCCAACTTAGTACCGACGGGGGGGGGGGGCGGATGACCGCCCCCCCCTGAGATCTCGAGAACGAAGCAAGATAGCGACAAGCGGTAAACGGCATCGGATACGCACGGACAAGGTCTACAATTTTTACTAAGGTCATTTTCAGGTCAGGTCAAAGATGACGTCACAGGGGTCGAAAAAGTCAAAATGGCGGCGCTAGATATGGAGAGGGTTTTTCTCGAATAACTTTCGAAGTAGTCAAGATAGGAACAAACTAAGGGCATCATCGTGATCCTCTCGTCAATCCGCATCGAATGATATATATGTTGACCTCGAAAGGTCAAGGTCAAAGGTTGACCTCAGGTCACGTGACCTCGAGGTCATCATGTATATCATTCGATGCGTCTTGACGAGCTGAACACAATGAGACCATCCGCGCGGCTGTATCTTGTTCCTGTAAGGAGTTATTGGCAAAAAACCTTTGGTGACCTTTGATGACGTCACATGACCTTACAGCTGCCCAACAGCAAAACAGACCTCAAGGTAGTGAAGGTTGATCGTATGTGAAGTCATGTATGGTATATGGGGCCATTCCGACCCGTTTTAGTGGTAAAAACAGGGAGTTGATTTTTCCCCCATTGACTTATAATGGGGAGGTCGCGAAATTGACCTGACCTTAGGTCACCGACATCAAAATTCCGAGATATACAAATTGTAGCTACTAATGACCTAATAACATCCTGCGACTTTCAAAGGCCTCCGACATCTACTGTAGCTCTGGCACGGTGACAAAGTTGCAAAAAAGTGACTTGAGGTTGGGTCATTCAAAGTGACCTGGTGACCTGACCTTAAAAGTTAGGAGGTTCAAACTTGCACACCATGTGTAAAATTGATGAGAGAATAGTCATACCAAATTTCGCGGCGCTACGCGCCGCGGTTTTCCCGCTATCCGCGAAAAACCTCAGGGGGGGGCGGATATCCGCCCCCCCCCCCCGTCGGTGCGCGGGTTAAGATCTGGAGCTAAAACTTGCAAGAAAGTTCAAAAACTATTTGAAAAAAATCAAAAATATATTTTTTGTAATTGTAAATACATATTTTTTTCAAAAGTTTCAGAATTTCGAAAATTCGAGATCAAAGTTTGAAGGCTACGTGTATTTGCAGTCCACTCATGCAAAGAAATTGGATCTAGCTTTAAAACTGAGCTCTTGAAAGCGTTTGCCGTAATTCAATGTTTTGCATCAAAATCGGCCGAGATGACGTCGCTCTGACATCATTTTCGGCCCAACTATGGTAGGTAGAAAGTTGACCTTTTAACACATGGTGTCAAATTGATGCCGCTGAAGGTACGGCAAGTTTTGTATTGATCCATCAAACGGCTTAGAAGATATTGCTGAAAATGGGAGGGGGGCTCTGTAGAGCCACGGGGGCTCTGTAGAGCCCCCCGAGTCATGCACGGGTTAACCCGCGCCCCGTTGGGCTCTGCCGAGCAACCTGCCCGGTTGGGGGGGGGGGCATTTTGGCCCCCCCCCCTAAGATCTCGAGAACCACGCAACATAGCGACAAGCGGTAAACGGCGTTGGATAGCCCCAACGGGGAACTACCTTGTGACCCAATTTTATTGACCTAGGTCAAACCAATGACGTCACAGGTCAGGTCAAAGGTCCAATTTTCACCGTTTACAGGCACTTCAAGAAATGCGTTGTAAAATCGAGTAAAATGCATTTCATTGAAAATCATCGATGGGGAAATGTTCTTCAAACACATATTTTGCTCTTTGAGGTCACTGATACCAGGTCAGGTCACAGAGGTCAGGTCACGGGGGGGTCACAATATGAAAGTGTCGTGTGATACATGTTTTATTATCCATTTTACATGACAAATGCGATTATATGGGTCAGGCAGCCTTTGGGGCCAGCTTAGATCACGTTTTGGTCAAGGTTAGGTCAAGGTCAGGTCAAGGTCAGGTCAAATTAGGTCAAATTTCAAAGTTAATATTTTTGCATAAAATGGGTATCGAATCGATGCAGCTTGTCACGGGGAGTTCAATGGTGGTCTTTGTTTTGCCGTACGTGGTCTAGAATTGCTAAAAATTGAGTTCAAAAATTTGACGTCATCATTTTTGAAGTTTTTTTTGCTATAACTTGGCCAAAAAACGAGATATCGATCTGAAATTGGGTATGTATATAGAAGAGCGCTGGGACTATTACATATATTCCGTTTTTTTCGAAATTCGGAAAATTTTTGGATTTTTTCAAAGTTTTTCTAAAAAAATCATTTTTTTTGATTTTTTTTGGTCAAAAACCAAAAATTTTGAAAATCCGAGATAGCAGTTTTGTAGCGCCACTTTTTGTCTACTAGACCATATAAAGAACTTTGAAATTGCTTGATAACTGTAGATTTGGTGAGCGTTTCAAGATTGCATGTTTTTTGCTCATTTTTGCTCGAACATGACCTCAGTTTGACCTCAATAACTCCTAACCTAAGGTGACCTAAGACTTGAAACTTGGTGTGAAGGTGTCAAATTGATGCCCGGGAAGGTACTGAAAATTTGGCGGCGCTGCGCGCCGCCGTTTTCTTGTTATTCAGGAAAAACCACAGGGAGGGGGGCCAAAATGCCCCCCCCCAACGGGGCGAGGGTTAAGCAAGGATACAGCTAGAAACTAGCCTGGCACCAAAACATAAACCTAATCACATCATACCTATGTGCAGGGTGGAGCCCAAAGAGCAAAGAGTTCCTTGCAGTCATCAAATGCAAGTGGTCTTGCCGAAAGAAGCCTTGTTGGAATTTGAGGACATTCACCATAGCAGTCCTCCGAATTTGTTTCTTTTGTTTTGCAGGGTTGGGTCTTTTCGGTCTGACAAAACGTTTTCAGAGCCGGAAGGATGATACGAATAAGGGGGAGACGTTGGTCTGGGCGACCACCCTGGTGAGCCGCCGAGACTGAGCCCGTCACAGTGGACAGGCCAGCCACCCCCGAAAACGGTCATCCCACCGCAGGATGGGCCTGCTGCTGGGCTGGAGTTGTCTACGTCGGATTGATTGTCCTCTTAAATCACTTAGGCACTCTGTGCAGTGTTGTACTGGAACTGATCGGCTAGAACTCTCAGGTAGGGACGACGATACCATGCCCCAGTTTCGCTGCCGATGTTCGCTCGAGGGCCGGTGGGCGTCTTCTCCGGGGCGCTCAGGTGTCCTGAAGGGCAGGCGCTGCCCACACGTCCGAGCGCTCGTCCGGCGCGCGGCCAGCCGGTCCGGCGCTTCCCTGGTTCCTGCAGGAGGCGGCCCGCCAGACGGCAGCACCGCCCGCCCGTCTGCCGGCGCATCAGCGCGCTCCTCTCGGCGCCAGAGGCTGCAGCTGGAATCCCGACACTTTCTCCCGGCGGTGGCAAGGTCGGCGGCTCATCTTCTGCAGCCGGGGGTGCGGGGTACGCCCCCGTTGCCCGTCCCCCGGCGGCGCCCCTCGGCACACCGCCGGCGGCCGGCTATAAAGGAGCGGGCCGGCCGTCCGAGAGACACACTGGAGTGGCGGCAGTCTACTCAGGTCATCCACCGAGCACTCCCTGAGGTGAGTGGCGGGACGGAGCCACACTCTGCCGTCCAGCCGCGGCAGCAGCACGAGCCGACCGCAGGCCAGACACCAGTGCCAATACACAATAGGAGGAACAAACCCGATCGGCAACGGGACGAAAACCAACATTCTTTATTATTCATAGAATCAATACTCGCATGTTGCCATCTTCATAATCACATCTTAATCATAATCACTCTTAGAAGCGTAAGCATGAAGAAATGAGTTGCTTGGCTATATCGGCTAATAATATTTACGATCTTCTAGACCAAATTACAATTATTCGCTCAGCCGTCAAACTATTTTCCTAGTGGAAGTGACTTTGCAATCAATCAGCGAAATAGAAGCTGATCGGGAACCTTTACCAGTAAACAAATAAATAGACCTCGGCGTAAACAGCCCATTTCCCGATCGCCCGCGCAGAGGTGGATTTCTCAATGCGATGAGAAGAAGCCCGACTGATAATTTCCTTCACATTGTCGTGAGCGGTGAAAAAATGTATATAATGCAATGTAAGCCTCGAAGACCTGGGTTTGATCCTTGGATACATATATTAAGGATTAGTTAAGTGAGCTTATTGCGCGACACACGACCGGAAAAAGACGACTACCAATTACTGGCTGGGTGTCAGGCGCAGCGCTGAAGACGCGAAGGCCTCTGAGGGCGCCAAGTCCATCCACTCTCTCACGCCTGGCTACGTGATGTATAGACAGACGGGCATCCGTTGCATCTGAAGCAGAGCGAGTTACATGCCGGTGTGAGACAGTGATTGGACTTTGCTGCCCACCACCCAGCGCGTAGCAGAGCGTGAGTCGAGCCGCAAGGTCCAATCACTGACTCGGCCCATGGAACTCCTCTGTTGCAGAATGTGGCGCATTCTGGTGTCCGCTCTGCTGGTGACGCTGGCTGCCGGCCAGCTGGAGATTCCCGACAGCTACCTGCCGCCCAAGTGCCCCGAGGGCAAGACCATCACGAGCACCAGCACGCAGGTGCAGGTGACCACCGTGGAGCGCACCGTGGTGTCCACCATCTCGCAGACCCAGCAGGAGCAGACCACCGTCACCAAGGTGGTGCCGAGCACCGTGCGCGTCACCAACACTCAGCGCGTCACCAGTGCCGTCGTCAAGAGTGTCGTGGGCACCCGCCAGATCACCCAGACGGTCACCAGCACCGTCACCGCGCCCGGCAGCACGGTCACCAACACGCAGACCCAGGTGCTCACCACTACCAGCGTGGTCAGCCAGCAGCGGACCAGCACCCGGGTGGAGCAGCGCACCAGCATCGTGTCGCAGCAGGTGCGGAGCACGGCGCGGCTCACCTCGACGGCCACCCGGCGCGTGGACTCGGTGGTGGCCGTCACCAGCACGCAGGTGGTGCCCGGCAGCACGGTGCAGCGCGTCATCACCTCGCAGGTGGAGCAGACGCGCGCGGTGACCTTCCAGCCGCCGCCCCAGTACCGCACCGCCACCAGCATCCTGGTCCGCACCGTCACCAGCACGTCCGTCGCGCCGGCGCAGACCGTCACCCGCACCCAGACCATTACCAGCACCAGCGCGGTGACGCTGACGGCGACCGTCACCAGCACCAGTCAGGTGACGGTGCCGCGGGTGGTCACCGAGACGCGGCAGACGCAGAGCACGCGCCAGGTGGCCACCACGGTGATCAGCTACCGGACCGTCACCAGCACGCAGACGGTGCCCAAGTACGTGACGGAGACGCGCACGGTCATCTCCACGCGTCCGGTGGTGCTCACCCAGACCAGCACGGCCGTGGTCACCGTGCCCGGACGGGACGTGGTGCGCACCATCAGCGTCAAAAACACCAAGACCGTGCCGGTGCCGGGCAAGGACGTGTACGTCACCAAGGCCACCACCATTGTGAAGACCAGCACGTCGGTGGTGGTGTCGACCAGCATCCAGCCGTCCACCGTCTACAAGACCAGCACCGTCACCAAGTCCTGCGAGGGCTACAAATACGACACGCCCGACAACCCGCTGCTCTTCTAGACCACCCGCCGCACCAGTCGCCGCTCCGCCGAGGAACCACACTGCGAGCACAAGGCCGAGCGCCAATAAGTTATGAGTGTGCCGTATGGTTGTAAGCCACGATGAATAAGCGCTTGCTGTGACCCATGATCATCTGTTGAGATATTTTAGCGACGGATTCAGTGCCTGGGAATAAATATATGTAAAAAAGAAATCGAACATATCGAATGTATGACTTAACATGCATCGTAACAGCAATTTATTAGATGCCAACGGTTAGCTCGACAAGCAAAGGTAAGCAGCATCCCTAAACGTTCCTCTTTTGACAGATGTTGGTGCTTGTTGTTGCTTTGATCTCATGCCAGACATAATCAATGTGCTCAATATTGCGTCCCTGTGGCCTGCGGTGCTGACTGACGGCCGCGCTGTCCTGTCGTCCGCAGGATGAGTCGCCTGCTGTTGCTGCTGGGCCTGGTGGCCGCCAGCTGCGCCGCGCCGCAGGAGCTGGCTGACGGCTACCTGCCGCCGGAGTGTCCGGAGCCCAAGGATGCCACCGTCACCAGCACGGTGGTGTCGAGCTCGCAGTATGAGCGGGTCCGCACCAGCATCCAGCAGCAGATCGTCACCGTGACCCGCACGCAGACCAAGGTCGAGCCGCGGCTGACCACGCTGACCACGGCCGTGACGCAGACGGTGCCCGTCACGCAGACCAGCAGCACGGTGGTGACGCAGACGCAGAGCAAGCAGGTGGTGCGCTCGGTGCCGGGCCCGGTGGTCACCCGGCGCGCCACCGTCACCTCCACGCAGCGGGTGGTCAGCACCAACTACGTGACCCGCACCGTGACCAGCACACAGCTGGTGACCAGCACCATCCGGCAGACGGTCACCAGCACCGTCACCGTCCCCGTCACAACCACCGTCACCAACATCGTCTCCCGCAGCAGCGTCATCACCCGACGGCTGCCCGACCAGACCCAGGTCAACACCGTCACCCGCACCCGCACCGTGACCAGCACGAGCACCCTGCCCGCGCAGACCGTCACCAGCACCGTCTCGCAGACGAGCACGCAGACGCGGTCGACGACCGTGCAGCCGCCGCCGCGCACCGTGTCCACCGTCTCCACCCGAGCGCTGGTCACCACCGACCGCGCCACGCAGACGCGCGTGCTCACCAACACGCTGACCTCGACGCAGACGACGACCCGGACGGTGACGCAGACGGTGACGTCCACGTCCGTGGTGCAGCAGGTCAGCACGGCCACCTCGCAGGTGCAGGTGACGGCCACACAGACGACCCAGCGGGTGGTGACGCGCACCGTCACCAACACCGAGTACCGCACCTCGGTGGTGACGAGCACCAGGTCGGCGGCCGGGCGCACGCAGACGTCCACCAACACCCAGGTGGTGACGGTCACGCAGCCGCTGCCGGGCACCACCAAGACAGAGTACAGCACCGCCGTGGTGGACAGGGTGATCCGCACGACCAGCATCCAGGTGCGGCCCGTGGTCACGACGCTGGTCAAGACGGAGACGGTCCAGGCGCCCTGCGGATACAACTACGACGAGCCAGAGAAGAAGTTCGAATACTAGGCGGGCCCGCGCCGGCCCAGTCCGTCTATCATCCGATACCGTTCGGGGAGCAGCTGCCTGCGCCGCCGGACGGTGGCGGCACGCACTCTCCTGCTCTTCACTGAATTCATTTATTGGAGCATAAATTATTGTCATGGGGTCAAAGACGATCAGCAGGCGCATATTCAGCGTGGCGTATGAACGGGCAGCGTGCGAGGTGTGTACTGGACTCGTGGCGACAACTGCAGTGATAATACAACGTACGAACGACCTATTGTTGAGTGTCTCTGACCGGCAGATCTCCGTGTCGGCACAGACACGGAGACTAGCTACCAGCAATCTCATATCAATGCACACACACTTACCACCATGCATGCAGATCGAAGAACATGTAGAATACAATTGTGAGATGTGGAGGTTTCGCAAAACATAACTACATTGTAGATGGTGTTGTCTGGAGCAATCATTCATCAGCACCAGGAACTAGACGGACACAAATATTAGGAGTGTCCATAACTTTCATAGCTGGAGGCTGGCAAAATCGGTCTCTGAAATTGACTCTGGTCCATAGCTATAATTCATTAGCATTTCCCACGGTCTAAAATGATCCCCTGATTGACTAGCAATGCGTGTTTACTCGAGCTAACAGCGAACGTTGAAAGAAGGCAAGTCCCTGCCTGCACGCTGCAGAGCGCACAATGCACGAGTTAATCCGCTGTAAATGGCATCCTAGGCCAGTAACGCACAAACAAGGCGGCGCACCAGACTGCAGGTGCAGACTGTCACCAATATTGCCGAGACTGAATGTCGCACGTGCGCACGAGCAGTAGCACCCCAGCCGAGGGACATGGAGCAGCATTGCCCGCAGGGTGTCTGCCTACAGTTTCACTGTAATCGACCCACTGATTACCAATTTATTACAATTGGAGCAAACTTGACAGATCTTTAATTCGCACGCAGCACGTGAAGTGAGAATGACCCACATGCATTAAGAGTAGTCCGAAGCCCGGCAGAAGGGCCGCCTCGCTACTCTAAAATTACCTCACCTTCTCTACCTTATCCTGCCTAACTAGCCTACAAAAATACCACACATCAATGGGCCCGGGCCCAGCGGTTAGGGAGATACGAGTATAAGACCTCTCAAAAGCGCTATTTCAGCAGATCAACTTGACCACCCTTGACTTTTCACATTGTACGTGACAGAAAGATCACCTAGATGCATCAAGAGTGGTCAACTACAGGGTATAGGATGGAGCTACCCAGCAAAAAGACCATAGGTCAATAGAATAGGCCCAGGCAGCGGTTGCTGAGAGATACCCAAGTCCCTCAAAAGCGTTACAGACCGGGCCGGGTCGGGCCGGGCCGGGCCGGGCCGGGCTGGGCCGGGTCAGACCAGGCCGGTCCGGGCTGGGCCGCTCATACCGAGAATGTTCCAAATTATATTGTAAAGACTCGCTTCGCGTTTCGCGCTCGCTCGTAACAACCCCCACGCCCTTTACAACTGGCACCGAGCGATGTAGAAACCGCCAAATGGGTAAAAACTCCTAGTGATCATTGGCCGGTATACCGGCATGACGAGAAAGGCATCAATTAATGTATGGGGTTTGGAGGCACCCTGACTGCAGAGTGCGGAGGGAGACGGAGCGCGCGCTGACTAGTTAAGTCTGGAACATGTCCAGAGAGACCCGGGCCGAGTCCACGGGCCCCACTGCAGAGTCCCCGGCTCCCTGTGTACTGTGCAGGGACCGCGCCGAGTCCACGGCCCCCACTGCAGGGGCGCCAAGTCCACGGCCCCCACTGCAGGGACCGCGCCGAGCCCCCGGCTCCCCGGACTCGGCACGGAATTCGCGGCCTCCGCGGCACGGTGCCGCTGCTACTATCGGCGCCCTCGGCGACGAGGTCACGGAGACAGCGCGGCGTGTCGGTCGGTACAGCGCGGCGTGTCGGTCGGTACAGCGCATCTCGACGGCCCGCCGAACCACAATGGAGGGGGGAGAGGAGCCCCCTGCCCCCCCCCCTCAGCACCCTGGCAGAGTGCCACGGCAGAGGAGCAGACAGTAGGTACGGCAGGAAACAACGGTCACAATAGCGGCCACATGTTAACATACAATATTACCGCGTTCATGAGCGCTTCATATTTAAGTGGGACCTAATTGTCAAATGTTGGTCGAGGTAGCCGTCCCGTTAGCTGGAGCCGAGACGAACGCTCCCTGTTATTATTGACGTCCTTACTGATATCACAAACGTAGATCTTGAAAGAGCATGCTCAACATCAAACAATAAATGGTTACTTAACCCTCGCCGGCACAGGGGGTGGGGGTTGATGGAACCCTCCCCTAAGGTTTTCGCGAATAACTCACGTAAAAAGCGGCCGATGGAGACGAAACTTCAGTATCCTCGTGTTCATCAATTTTACACCTATCCTGTAACTTTCATGACCCTGGCCCAAATGACCTTTGACCTGTGACCTACTTTTCGAGACCATGTTTGGCTGGAATCGCGATTCGCCGTATGTATGTCGGCTCGCATTAGCCGCGCGGTTGCAGTATTTTCACGGTTTCAAGCATTCAAGCATGTGATATGATGTTGGTCCCATGCATTAGGGTGGGTGTCAAGGTCACCTGAAGGTCAGGTCAGGTCATTGACCTTTGATGACCTCGGCTCATTTTTCGAGTTTCACATGTTTCTAGGCTAGTTTTTGGAGCTGAATTTGAATTAAGCATCCATTTGAACATTTACGAAGTAGTTTTGGTGCCTTCGTAACATGCTACGAAGCTGTCAGAGACCGTTGACACCTACTACGAATACCCGGCAGCTGGTTGATCTGACCTGACCTGACCCGACCTGGCCTAAATGCATGAAAACAACATTTGTGATCAAAAGTAACAAAATATTCGTGATCAGCACGCCGAAAACCCCTCATAGCAGCCTCTTTTTGCAACGTTCCTTTAGAAACCTAGATTTCTTTTTATGACCAACTTCTCGTCATTGTAAATTGGATAGTTTTGACCTTGTTTGACCTCCCTATTGCGTCACAGGACAAATATCGAGGTCACCGATATTGTATCTTGTGTATATTAACCCTCGCCCTGGCACGGCATTTTTCATAACACGGCCTGGCAGGGGGTGTCGATTAGACCCCTCTCGCGATTGGCTCCTATGGCACCTAGAAACACCAAATTTGGTAGGTAGGTGGCCCCCCCTGGGTTTCTCGCCCCTGTGCAAATTTGGTTGCTCTAGGTCAATATTTAGGTTTTTTTGGGGGGGATATGAAATGAATGTAAAAATTTCGCTAAAAACAGGTCAAACATTTTCGGTTATAACTTTTGATCTAATTAAGCTAGAGCAAAAAGAAAGCACTAGTGAACTTAGCACGTCAAGGCGCGTTGAGTGATGTATTTTTTTGCTTGCTTAAGTGTACTTAAAAAGTTAATTAAGCACATCTTAAGAATTTCTTAAGTCTTAAGAATGGTCGGATTGCTTAGTGCTGCATATCATTCGACTCGGCTCTTCAAGGAGAACAGAATGATACCATTTTGAAAGCTGTGTCTTTCTTATGTGACAAATTATTGGCACAAACGTCATTTAACCTCAGTTGACCTAATTTGACCTGACCCATGGATAAGTACACCAAACACAGAAGCATCAAGTGACATAGTGTTAAGTACTAAGATTTCAAAGCACAGAAATGATAAAACGAAGCTGATATCTCCAGTATTTTCCGAGTTGAATATTTTCCCATATGGCTTAACATTACGACGTAATGACCTCTAACTGACCTCAGGTCAGTGACATCGATAAAAACGAGCTATATGTTATACTCGGTGAACTTAGCACATCCTGAAAGTTTGAAGGAAATCAGTTCAAAACTGTGAGTTGGACAGGTGGATAAAGAAAATTGAAATTTGACCGTGACCTTGTACCAGTTTTTCTGACCTGTGGACCTGACCCAAGGTCACCTGGACCTGAAATTGTCTGTCAGGTCATATGTAACAAGGTTGCCGCATAGGCTGTGCCAAATTTGCCAAAAAATGCCGAATTTTTAACGCTATCTACGAAAAACCTTAGGGGGAGGGGGTCGCAATGACCCCCGCCCCCTGCCTGGGCGAGGGTTAAAAAGCTCTTTCGAATACCGTTTGAATTTCTCCGATCCGACTATTGGTTCCGACGACACGACCGGGGGCCTTTGGGTCCCTCCCCCGACAGGACCTACATAGAACCTGCCAGACCTCAACGGGGCTCGGGTAAATGTAGAAGCTTGTCCAGAATTTTGGTCGAAAGCAGCCTTAAAACAAAAGCCCTTTGGGAGGCGTGGATGTCGAGTGTTGATTGGTCTTGAGCCACTACAGCTGTCGTCTGCCAATCGCCAGAGTCGCCGCGGGCTGTTGGACAAGATGTGCAGTCAGGTGCGCTGTGCTGGTGGCGTCCCAGCGTGCTCCGTGCTGCGGAGCTGGCCGTGCCGTCGCTGCGACTAATCCGGCTCGCCGGCATCCCCGGCACCACAGACGCCAAATACGGCCCAGACGATCGCGGCGCATTCCGCACAGAGGCGAGACGATCGCGGCGCATTCCGTACAGAGGCGAGGGCGACCCATCCGGGTCTGCCATGGCCGTGCAATGCCGCACTGCTGCAGAGCATAGAGGTCCTTCGAGAGCGGCCGCACAGACAGTGGGACCGCACTGTGATTAGGATGTACGGCTTTCGCGAGATTAAGCGGTAGGTTTTGCACTTTTACATTTCCGGTTATATCTCAGAAACTAATCGATCTACGATGAAGCCATTTTACACGATCATGGCCGGCTTGTGAACCAACAAGTCGATCTTCAACACTCAAAAGCTTAACGACGACGAAGATATAGCCTGAAGTACACTAAATTTTCTAGGTGCAAAACCTACCGCTAAGACCCGCGAGACCTGTACCTGTACTACGTATCGGTACATCCTAATTGCAAGTACTGTGGGGTCGCACCGGTACTGTAAGGCCGTACCAGTACAGGGGACCGTACCGGTACTGTGAGGGAGGCCGAGCCTTTACTGTGGGGGAGGCCGAACCTTTACTGTGGGGCCGGTACTTCTGACCTTCGCTGAACAGCTCGGTGTGCTGTATACACCCTGGCTGCGAGGAGGGATGGGGAAGAGCCCTCCCTCTCGCCGTTTCGCTCCTATTTGAGCTAGAGCCTCGCGGAAAACCGAGCCTGTAGGCTGTCACGAGACGCATCGACTGGTAGCCAACTGGTTCCAGGTCAATCGGTGACCTCTGAGATCAGGTTAAGTGCGCCAGGTCCGGTCCTTAATCTGGTCGGCGGAGATCATACGTATCCCGTATCTCCGTTCAGCATGTCTTTATGGTACTTACCTAATGAGTCTATCGGCGACTTTCTCAACTCGCCAGCTCAATTTGATCGGGAGTTATAACGGAAAGTCTTAAACCCAGCGACGTCACATATGACGTCACACGACGTCAACAATGCCAAAGACAAACATTAGATCTTGCAAAGATCACGATTTCAAGGGCATTATGTAGTCATAGATTATAGATCATTCCCGGTGCTGAAATAAGTTACCAATATTTCCCCCGTTGACTTATAATGGTGAGGTCACATAACAATTGACAGACCTGTCACCTGACTTCAGAGAATACTTAGGAAAAATCTGAGATACACAAGTTGTGAGGCCTTGAAAGGTTACTTATCTGCGAGGCGAACAGCTGGAGTCGTTTGGTGACCCGGCGGTTGGAGCCTTGGCGCTCATGGTCCGGCTTTGTCAGCGGTCAGTGTCAATGTTGCACATTGTCTACACAGCGCGGCCTTTACCAAAGCTCGGCTGAATGTGTCACTGTGTGATCCGTACCTACCGGCGCTGAGTCCTTGCCAGTCACGTGCAGACGCACTGGTCAAATACGGACAGGGGCGGGGAGGGGGGGGGGGCAGTGACGTCGTACGGACCGGCACGCGGCGCGGACGGCAGCTGCCGGCATTAATTCGGCAGCGCCGCCGGCCTTGGCGAGGTCAGGTCGGAGTGAAGGCACCGGCCTATGGTCGGGGCCGCAGCAGCCGCGGCCGGAGGCTGGCGGATGTAGTCGGCGGTTATCCGGCGCGCAGGCACGGTAAGCCGCCGCCGCCGACCGCGCCGGCCGGCGGCACTGCGCGGAACCTCCGACCTGCACTGAAAACAAAATGACACAAAAAACGACTAAAAACGCACAGGCAGAGCGTGTTAACTAGGTTTTCTTGTGTACCCTGCATCATGCATTTTTTGACCCGTCGCAGACGTGTCAATTTACAAATGTGTTAACCCAGTCGTGTTGTGTCCTAAAACACAATATCATTGTGTCTTCAACACATAAGGCTTGTGTGAATACATTTGCAGAATACAAGGTAAATGTGTTACTAAATTTAACACAAATCGCAAGTGAAAGAAGGAAACACGTGGTGATTATGTAGTTTGTTGCCGGGGCGCAGTTGAAGGGACTTTGGCTTTGGCTGGACAGGCTGATTGCCAAAGCCGGGCCCCGAGTGGAATCGGGCGCATGGGTGCGGTCAGGGCTGAGCACCCGGCCGGCCGACCCATACGGTCAGAGCGCGGTCAGGGCTGAGCACGCGGCCGGCCGACCCATATGAGGCCGCCGACCCATACACGAGCTGGAGTTGCGCCCGGTCGGCCACATCAGAGCCGAAGGGTGAACGCGTCACGTGGATGGCTCAATCAGAGCACCAAGTGCCGATGCCCCAAATTGGAGGACTATTGCACATTACAGTTGTCCAGACAGCCGGGATAAATTTTCGGCCACCGATTTTTCAAATATATCCTATATAGACCGAGGAGTTTCTTCCTCCAAGCAGACGTTAATTAGCTATGCTTCAGCTTGCACTTGATGTAATCAGCGCATATTGCTTTAGACAATTTATCATGCATCGACTCCCTCGGCTGTATTGTGCATTTTGACCTTTCTCAAAACACTTTGGCAAATTTTTACAAAAACGCAGCATAAAAGTCGGTGCTCGAAAAACGCCCTCTGTTATCCCCATCTGAAGTTAAGGTTCAGAGGTCGCTCACTGGTGGATGGCACGGTATATTTGTGTAAGGGTACACGTCTACCATATCCGACAACACATGATTTCGATACACTGATGCATTACATTCGTCCAGCGTGCTTGGCACGAGAAAAGTGTGTCATTATTCTGTTTTCTGTGTTATCAAACGTGTCGAAGGTCCCGCCAAGCGTGAAAATACACAGCCTTATTGTGTTTTGGGTGCGATTAACACATGACTGATGTGCTACCAGTACAGAACATGCCCTCACTGTGTCGATTTGTTTTCAGTGTGCACCCCAGCCCGGCCGGGGGCGGGTACCTGCAGCCAGGCGGAAATCCACGGTAGCAGCCCGTCCAGCGATTAATGTCAGCAGGGATTTCATCATTATCCCGCGCCGTGCTGGTGGACTGAATTTTCCATGGCGTGCTGGGGGGAGGGGGCGTTTTCACGACCCCTAACTCGACTCCTGGGCCACGTAGCGACACGAGGTAAGCGGCATTCGAAAGAGTAAATACATTATGCAACATAATAATGCGAAAATAATAATGCAATTATGTCAAAAATAATGCAAAAAAAACACTTAAGTCATTTTTAGGTCAGGTCAAGCCCCAGAGCTCACCAAAGGTAAAATTTTGGTTATTTCGAAACTTTTCGACGAGCTGGTGCATAACTCGGGAATGAAAAAAAGCTACTGCGCCGCCGCGGAAAAGCGCATTCGATAGCTCTTTTAATGCTCTTCACTGAAAAAAGTTTTTACCATCAATTTACTAAGTTACTAGCTTTGGTAAATTTTACCATCAGCCTACCATCATATTACTACCAGCCTACTATGGTGCTGAATACTATCCTGCCTTGACATGTTGATATTACCATGGTTACGTTTATCAGGGGTGGTTTTGTACCCCAGTTTACAAGGTGGTAACCACCTGAGGCTAGTAGATACCCTCGTAAGCTAATATTCCCTACCATAGTAAAATCAACCTTTCCACGGGCGGATCCAGCGGTGAATTCGGCGATCAAGTCTCCTCCTTTCCATAGAGGTGTTTGCCAATTTTTGATATGTTGGAAGGAGCGTCATCCAAGGACTAGCTGAGACCCTGAGCAATTAATAGTTTTATGGACGAAAGGCCAGAAATTTCTTGCAACAGTTCCCTGGGTGTGCTTCTGCTGCTATGGTAAGGTATACCATGGCAACACCATGACAACACTACACCCTTACTAACAATCCACGTGCGTCTGACTCTGCTGCAGCGGCGCCGCCATGTCAGTTCCGGCCGCGCGCCGGCGTTGTGAAGGTGCTCCGTGGTTTTAAATATTTGAACGGTGATTGTGTGGGTGGTTAGCGTAGCTGACGGTGGAGGATACTCGGAAATAACAAGTAAGTCGTTGTATCTTCAGCATAATAATACTTATCTCACGAGTGCCATTTCCAGCAAAGATCGCAGCCTTTGTTTCGGTTCATGTTGTTGAATTTCCTTGAGACCCTGTTGGACCGGGTAGGGGGAGGGTGGTGGGGTGGGTATCATTGCGGGCATTTCCCAGCGTCGGAAATCAACGTGTTTTTTTATTTGTTAACCCACGCCTCACTGGGGTATGTGCTCTAACGCGCCCCACAGCACGTTACAGCACGTTACAGTGGGGGGGGGGGGGGGGCTCCTAACTCCGAAACTACTGGGCCGATTGTCAAAATTCAAACGGCCCCTGGTAGCCCTGGAAATATTGTTGAGCGAAGCCTAATGTCATTGACCTCGAGGTCATCGATGACGTCACAGGTCAGGTCAAAGTAAAAATATCAGCGTCTTGGCACTCTGGGCGCCGGCCAACAAATCAGATCAGGCTCATTTTTTGTTTGCACACTCGTGAATATATGCGTAACATAACCTGAGGGTACCGAACTTGTACTTCGAATTTTTCAGGTCAAGGCCATCTCATCCCAGGTCACGAAAGCTTTATATCGTGCATCGGTGACGTGAGACATGTTTTATGGTTCATGTAGGCCATATATATCGAAATCAGTGTTGTATGTGTCAGTTTAGGCCATTTTAGCTGAATATAGCTGAGGTCAGGTCAGGTCACTTTAGGTCAAAAATGGTCAAATTTTGAAGTTGACATTTTTCAACAAAAAAGGTGTTTGTCAGATGAAGTTCACATATATTCAACGCATATGTGTTCAAACACATATAGACCCCGTTTCCATGGGCATCACTGATCCGGATCAGCAAACTTAAATCGTATTATATTTCTCGAACTCTTCGTTACATGATATAATTCCAAGTGGATTAGGCTTATATAATCAGTTAATCCCTTATTTTCATTTTCATATATTGTCTAACTATACTGGATTAGCTAATCCATTTTTACTGATCCGGATCAGTGATGCCCATGGAAACGTGGTCATATTCTGCTTTTTTTCATTCAGAAACGTATATGTAAAAAAATAAAAAATACAATTTCTGAGTTTTTATATTTATAATTTTCAAAATATTCAACATTTCGAAAGTCCGAAATCAGTTTGGTAGCCCTGTAGAGTCCACCCATGCAAAAAAAGGATCTAGCTTAACCCTCAAGGCGGTGGGGGGGGGGGCATTTTTTGCATCCATCTTTAGTTTTTTTTTTCGATATATCTCCAGAACCGCTGCGCCGATCTTCACCAAACTTTCAGTACCCTTTTGCACATTGTGACCAAATTTTTTTTCCAAAGGCTATGATAAGTTGGCCGCTACGTCGGAGTGACGTCATTTCTGCCATTGTCGACCAAAAAAAAAGCTTCGCGGGAAGAGCTGTCAGGTCTATAAATTTGATTATGCATAAAAATGTTCAAGACATGAAATGTGTAGAATTACCAGGGCTACTATACTGTTCTCTCGATTTTGTTTTTGAAGTTGACCCCAAAAATAAAAAGAAATAGATATAATAGCCAAAAAATCCCAAAAGTTTTTCGATTTTCGAAACAAACGGAATATATGTAATAGCCACTATGGACTTCTATTCACATTCCAAGTATTAGATCGATAACTCCTTTTTGCCAAGTTATAACAAAAAAAAAAACTGTTCAAAATTAATGACGTCAAATTTTCAAACTCGATTTTGGCAATTCTAGACCACAAAGCGCAAAACAAAGACCACCATTAGACTCGCCGTGACGAGTGGCATCGAATCAATACCAATTTTATGCGAAACTATCAACTTTGACCTGAAATTTGACCTTTTTGACCTGACATTGACCTGACCTCCACCAGAAAGTGACCAAAAAAACCGTCCCTGATGGTCTTATAACCAACACCATTGAGGCGAATATGAAAAATTGGCCATAAAACATGCATCGCACAACCCTACTTAGTAAAGATAGGTTCATGTGCTGACCCTTGGTGATCGGACCTGGTATTATCAGTGACCTCCAATAGCAAAACTGTTCAAAATTAATGACGTCAAATTTTCAAACTCGATTTTGGCAATTCTAGACCACAAAGCGCAAAACAAAGACCACCATTAGACTCGCCGTGACGAGTGGCATCGAATCAATACCAATTTTATGCGAAACTATCAACTTTGACCTGAAATTTGACCTTTTTGACCTGACATTGACCTGACCTCCACCAGAAAGTGACCAAAAAACCGTCCCTGATGGTCTTATAACCAACACCATTGAGGCGAATATGAAAAATTGGCCATAAAACATGCATCGCACAACCCTACTTAGTAAAGATAGGTTCATGTGCTGACCCTTGGTGATCGGACCTGGTATTATCAGTGACCTCCAATAGCAACATATGCTCGTATAATAGGCAACTCACGCCCTATCGCTGATTTTTGACAAAATGCCCTTTACTCGATGTTGCAGCGCATTCCTTAAAAGACCCGTGAACGGTGAAACATTTTATCTTTGACTTGGCCTGTGATGTCATCGGTGACCCCGAGGTCAATGAAATTGAAGTTCCCTCGACAAATTTAACAAGGCTATCGAACGCCATTTAAATTTTACCGATCCGTCATAGTAGCTTCGGAGATTCGGGGGGGGGGGTCAAAAATCCCCCCCTCCCACCGCGCGGAAGGTAGCCGGGAGGCCCACCGCTTGCCGGGTTAAAACTCTTGAGAGAGTTTTAACCAAAAAGATCTTGAGAGCGATTACCGTTGTTCAATGCTTTGCATCAAAATCGGCCGAACATGATGTCACTCTGGCGTCATTTCCGGCCGATCTATAGTAGCTACGAAAATTTTATTAGTGCACAAGGTGTCAAATAAATTGATGCAGCCGAAGGTCCTAAAAGCTTTGTTTTGATACGTCCAGCGGTTTTAAAGATATTGCGTAAACACGAGAGGGGCTATGAATAGCCCTCCCCACAGTAGGGTGGGGGTTAACCCTCGCCCGTATTGGTGTTTTTCCAGCCACGAACGTTTAAGGGGGGGTCCGTTGAACCCCCTCCTTGCCGTTTCGCCCCTGATTGAGCTAGAGCTTCGCGGAAAAAACGAGCGTGCTGCCCGTGACGAGAGAAAGCCGATGGTACCCAATTTTATCCTAGGTCGTCGGTCCTAGGTCATCGGTTGACCTTCCAGGTCAGGTCAATGACCCAAAAGTGGGGAAAACTGGGACCTGTTAGAACGTCGTAAAACGTGGCTGCTATTGGGTTTTTTAGGGAACTGATCACGAATATCATGTTAGCTATGATCATAGATGATGTCTTCATGCATTTAGGCCAGGTCGGGTCAGGTCAGGTCAGGTCAACCAGTAAGGGTTTTGCCGGGTATTCGTAGTAGGTGCACTAGGTGGCAACCGCCTCTGACAGCTTCGTAACATGTTACGAAGGCACCAAAACTACTTCGTAAATGTTCATATATGGTTGTTAAATTCGAAATCAGCTAAAAAAACTAGCCTAGAAAGATGCTGATAAAACTCGAAAAAGTAAACCGAGGTCATCAAAGGTCAATGAACTGACCTGACCTTCTGGTGACCTTGACATCCACCCTAATGCATGGGAGCAGCATCATATCCCATGTTTGAACGCTTGAAACCACGAAAGGACTGCAAACGCGCGGCAAATGCGAGCCGACATACGCCGAATCGCGATTCCGGCCAAACATGGTCTCGAAAAGTAGGTCACAGGTCAAAGGTCATTAGTCAGGGCCATTACATTTTTTAGGGTAGGTGTAAAATTGATTATAACTCGAGGGTACTGAAAGCTTCGTTGCGGTCGGCCGCTTTTTACGCGAGGTATTCGCGAAAAACCGAGGGGGAGTCCGTTCGACCCCCCCCCCCCTATACGGGGGAGGGTTAACAAGCCAAAACGTTGCTAATTTTTATTTTGATCTGACCTGTGACGTCAACGGTGATCTCGAGGTCA
Organism: Amphibalanus amphitrite; assembly: GCF_019059575.1. Taxonomy (NCBI): domain Eukaryota; kingdom Metazoa; phylum Arthropoda; class Thecostraca; order Balanomorpha; family Balanidae; genus Amphibalanus; species Amphibalanus amphitrite. Next base: position 322,680 of record NW_024882256.1, on the reverse strand, counting down.
ATAAAATTAGGTTTTGCTCGACAGTTTTTCCAGGGCTATCAGACGCCGTTTCAGTTTTGACAATCGGCCCAGTAGTTTCGGAGTTGGAGCGGGGGGGGGTTCTATAAATAGCCCCCGCCTCCCCCAGTGGAGTGCGTTACAGAACATACCCCAGTGGGGCGCTGGTTAAGAGTAGAATTTTTGAATTATTGCCAACACTCAACACTGCACCTCATGGCAATTAATTCATTATAGGGCATTTTACCTGAACCAGCCTCTGGCCTAATGTCCCAAATTTGCTAAATTCCTCACCCTACAAATCCCCTGTTCTATTAGATGCTGCCATTTTTTTAAAACAACTTATCTTAAATCCTTGTTTCATCAAACTGGGAGCTAGGTCACGGGACACTGCGAGTCAAGGTGGGAGGGGTAGGAGATAGAGTGTCACTGCAGCACACACAATCAATCTTTCCATTGGTTTATCTTATATCAATGCCTGCTCTTTTCCAGAGCTGGCTTTCGAAGTTCGAACCTTCGGTATATGGCTACCAATGCCCTTGGAGAAGGTGTTGCGTGATAAATCGCTGGAAGGGCGACATTCAACGATTGTGTGAAAAGAGACCGATTGCATTGTGATGATAAAGTGAACTGTAATAATTGTTGTTCATGCGCGTTGTTTGGTTATGTGCAGACGTAACTTTGTTTGTGGCCAAATGCTTTTTATGTGTGAAATATTTCATGTAGGTTACTAGGTAGATGCTTTGGAAAAGTGAAGAGCTGCTTTGTCGACTGCTAGGTAGATACTGTCATGCATGCTGTTGTGCATCAGTAAGTGGCTGTCGTAATGATAAACAAATTTGGCATGGATAGGCTAAAGCACAGCATATGAAGCATGCTGGTTGATGACTAGTAAGATCCTGTTAACCGACTGGTAATATCACAATAAATGTCACATAGTAAACTATTGTTTTACGATGGTTGGCCAGCAAAGCAAAGCTGGTATCCAGATGACAAAAGGATGGTTTTACCATGATAAGTCATTAGTAAGCATTACCAGGGAGTAGCTAACGATAGTAAAGTCCTAGTTTCGTGCTAGTATCACGTGGGTTTTTGGGCATGGTATGACGACATATAGTTACCGTGTTAATACCATGGTAATTTTTACTGGCATTGGTATTCACATGGTTTTACATTCATATTAGGCCTAGTATTTGGGTCGTAAGTTAGTTTACCATAGGTAAGAGGCTGTTCAAAATATGACCACCACTCGAAAACTAACTAGGGTGGTATTTTTCTTAGTAGGCGGTACCAGGATAATACTAGCGTTAGTAGAGCTTTGGTTTCTTATTAGTTATGCTTTAGTTTCAAGGTAGTATGATGAAAAAATATTACCGTACTAAGACCATGGTATTTTGATGAGCATTGGTAGTTGCATAGTATTCCTTTGATATTGGGCCTAGTATTTGGATCGTAAACTGGTTTACCATAAGTAAAAGGCTGTTCAAAATATGACCACCACCCAAAAACTAACTAGGGTGGTATTTTTTTCTTTCAGTGTTTCTGGATCATGTATAATTTCCAGATTTGACCTCAGAATAACGGTTTAGCCTCCAGAAGGCAAAACAGTAGCAGTTCTTACGAAAAAAAAAAATCCGCAATAGCTTTTGACTCAAGAAAGGAGCATTTATTTTACTAGCATCAGGCTCATCTCGTTAAGACGCGTCGAATGAACTATAATTTGATTTCAAAAGCTATTTTTTATCATTTGACCTGTGGTTAGGGTGGAAGGTCCTGTTGGAACCTGACTGGAAAGGTCATGTTGCCTGTCAGTCGATCCGTATCGCCGATATCCGAATTCCGAGAAAAAACTACATGCATACTGCTACATATTATCAATCGCTGAAAGTTTCAAAGCGATTGTTCAGTCGGTGTTGCTATGGCGAGTTTCTAACTTTTTCTGAGGTAAGGTCACTAGACGTGACCTGGTGACATGACTTTGTGCGATGTTGGCACGGACGTATAAATAAACTGGAACCGCAACCACCTCCATTCAGGTGAAGCCGACAAGGCGCCATTTTACGTTGCCAAAAACCCGTGCTCTGAAAGGTCATCGAGCAAATACAATTGACATTGCGTCTAAACGGATGATCGGATCGAGATGCTGGTGGTACCGTTCGACGGGTAATGCTTTGAGGCAGGTGATGATGCATGTCACAGGTCATTCGGTGTCACGTGGCGCGTGCCACGTGCCGACAAAGTCAGGAAGGGCAAAAACCTTAAAGCGACGCTCCAAATTAAACGGTGGGCGGCACAGGTGCCAAATTCACAGGTCACATGTCCCGGTGTTTGACCATTAACATATGGTATGCTCGGCAGCAGGGGGTGCGGAATGCACGCGCCAGGGGCAAAAAACATGTTTTGAGGAGGCATCCTCCGATTCCGGAAAACCTTGACCTAGGCACACCAAATTTGGCACACTGACACGACTGGACGAGCGCTTTAAGGCGCTGTGCAAATAGATGTGCTGGGGTACACGGTGCACGTGCTGTGCACGTGCAAACCTTTTGATGTTGCACTCTGTGTCACATATACGGGCAGAGCGGGTAGCGCTAGCAAGCTCAAAGTGCGAAATTTACACAGGCCACCCAGAATGTATTCCCGCATAGTTATTGAGCATATCCATCTCCTGATGGACCCCGAAGGTGCGCTCTGCACGTGCAAAAATTATCCGCGCCGGGCGGTGGGGATGCTTGGACACCCCATGTAGGTTTATGTAAATATCTCGAAAACGGCGTTATGGAGCGCCGCCGTTTTTAGCACACCCTTTCATGCATCTTTTTCACACATGCTGCATAACTTTCAGACCCAGGTCACTCAAGGCTAGGTTACCAGGTTACGTCCAAGTGGCCTTACCTTAGGAAAAGTTATAATGCCCGTCATAGCAACACAGACTGAACAATCGGTCTAAAACGTTGGCAGCGATTACTTAGAGCACCATATATACGTAAAGTACCTCTACCTCGGTATTTCACTGTCACTGACCTACTATGGACGTCAAACCCCTTGAGACCCCACTTTTTTGCGATAATTTTTAAATGCGTCAACTCTCGTTGACAATATTCTGGCAATGTGTGTTTTAGAACCTGCCGAAACTTTTATTACTAAGGTATTTTGACGGCAAACGATTATGGAAGGTACTTCTCATTCACTCGTAATGCTAAGGTCAATTCAGGCCCGGGCAGAGGCTTGCGCTCGGCCACACTCGAGCCCCGCCACCAGCGCCATCTGCTCTAAATGCCATCTACCAGCGCCCGCTACCGCTACCAGCTACCGCCCACCATCAAGCCTGAATGGAGCGAGAGACGCGAGTGACCGGTCGCCGGGCAAGGAGCGCCGGAGGGGTAGGGCGGAGCTTAGCGCTGACGTCATTGCGTGGCTCCGCCCCATGAGCGCGTAGCCTCTACCCAAAGAGCAGATTCGTTCCGTGAAATTTAACATTACGAGTGAATGAGAAGTACCTTTCATAATCGTTTGGCGTCAAAATACCTTAGTAATAAAAGTTTTGGCAGGTTCTAAAACACACATTGCCAGAATATTGTCAACGAGAGTTGACGCATTTAAAAATTATCGCAAAAAAGTGGGGTCTCAAGCAGGGATGCGGAGCCGGAGCCGGAGCCGGAGCCGGAGCCGCCGGAGCCGGCATATTTTGCCCGGAGCCGGAGCCGGAGCCGGAGCCGTGAAACAATGTAGCCCGGAGCCGGAGCCGGAGCCGGAGCCGTCAAAAAAGGGGGCGACTCCGGCTCCTTTTCTTTAGAGGAAACAATTATTTACCTAGTTCGGTTTGACAGTAGGGACCGTCGAGGTCCTGGTCAGTGTTCTCTACCTTCAGTGTTCGCATACACGGTTACACCTCGCCTCGCATTCAAAGCAATGCTGCCACCACCTTCAAGGCGTAAAACAATGTGGTATTCAAAATGTGGTATTCCACCCGTATTTAATTGATCGCATAGGGGATGTAGGGTAGGGTGAGGTAATTTGAACATGTGGGGCAATTTGAACATAGTGTGAATAACACAAAATTACGGAAAATCCATAAGTGGCATGACAATAAGACCAATGAGAGAAATTATCGTAACTAAAAGGGCTATCATATGAACGGGGTTTAAAGTTTCAGGGAATGAAGATGTTGACGCACAGTGTAAAAAATAATTTCGCAAGGATAAACGCCTAACAACACGTCATTGCAACTTCATTGTAGCGCAAAATCTTGCATTGCTAGTGCCTAATACGTAACAGCTTTTGTTGTACAATGACCTAATCAGTGTCTTCAATCCAAGAAATTTGCTTTTGAACCCTGTTTTTGAAAATGGCAAAATAACTTTTTGTGTGGGGTAATTTGAACATAGTGTGAGAATTTCAATGAAAACAGGGATAGCTCCGAAAAAAACAGCTCTCCCAGTTTTTTTTTTTGCCAATATTTTCGACCCAAAGCAGTAGCAGATAAGTGATGCCAGTTTTCGAAAATTTACGTCTAATTTCCGTCTAATGCCCGGCATTTTCGTTGATTTTCCGTCCAAAAATGTTAAAGTCAACTATTTGTCCAAATATGTCCGAAAATTATGCAGCTATCAACACTCAAAACCGTCATTTATATTGCTTATCACGTAATTTTACCAGCCGAAAAGTGTTCATTACATTGAGAGCTTAACAAGCTTTCCATTCGCCAAGCAATGCTACGCACGATTACTTGATAAAAATGCTCAAGTGTGGCAGGCCATCGTCCAATGTTGTCCAGACTACTATACCTACCTTTGTGCAATCAATTCCGAATTGGACATAATAAAGAATCGGAACTCCGAATGTCCAGGTTCCGATTGGCACCACTATAACAGATGAAGTAAGGTTTGGTAGAGTTTTTATCGAACGGAGATGATAGACGTCCTGTTAATTGAAGAGAGGCGAATTCTTTCAACTGACCTGTGTGCAGCGTGCAGATATCGATACTCTGCAACTGTTATTTTTGTTGCTGTGTTGATTTTCAAATGAAGGTATGTTTAGAATTGCTCTACCTATTCGTTTATGGGTCAAACAATGCATCGGTGCTGGCGAGACTATCGTTTTTATGGCAGGTAAAGGCAGTATGTTCAAATTACCCCACGGTGGGGCAATTTGAACACACCGTGACTTGGTGGAGAAGTGATGCTATGCTATTCAAGGTATGCTCGGCTCGTCCAAAAATGAGGCTTGCATGGTAAAAGCAAGTGACACATGCGCTACTGAAACAGTTTTTCTTCATCCAGGGTTGAGCTGGAAGTTGGTACAAGGGAGAAGACGTAAAAATATGCTCAAATTACCCCACACTACCCTACTTGGTAGAAGCCGGAGCCGGAGCCGCCGGAGCCGGAGCCGCCGGAGCCGGATCATTTTACTCGGAGCCGGAGCCGGAGCCGGAGCCGCCATGACATTTCACCCGGAGCCGGAGCCGGAGCCGGAGCCGATTTTTTTCTCCGGAGCCGGAGCCGGAGTCGGAGCCGTCTGAAATTTCCACGGCTCCGCATCCCTGGTCTCAAGGGGTTTGACGTCCATAGTAGGGTTCTGTTGATTTTGCGACCTTTCTGTTATAGGTAAGTCAATGGGAGACAATTGAACTGCGCTTGCGCTTCACTTACCAACATAAAAATGAAAAAAATGACAAAAAAAGATAAATTGTTGGTAGCGCAAAAGGCAAAAGCTCTTGCAGGCTTAACACAAAAAGTACAATTATAAAGCATATCGGCGCCTGTAGTGATACTGTACCGCAACAACCATTATCTTCATCTTTCACCCATAGATGGCAGTAGCAGAGCGCCTGCATCTATGCTGTGCCGCAGTGCTTTTACAATTCGAACTGGGCATTGAGCAAGCGCGGTGTAGGTAATAGGTTCGATTAGGATGTGGTGGCCTGGACCGGTGACCGCGGCCAAGAAATGGTTCTAACTTGACTGAGTAGCGGTAAATCAGCATCTGATATTAAGTTATTATTACGAGACCATGCATTTGGCCGGAATCGCGATTCGGCGTACGTCGGCGCGCACTAGCTGCGCGTTTGCTGTCTTTTCGTGGTTTCAACTCAAGCGTTCAAACATGTGATATGATGCTGGTCACATACAACATGGTGGGTGTCAACTGTCAAGGTCACGTGAAAATTAGGTCAAGGTCACTGACCTTTAATGACCTTGGTTCACGTTTTTGAGTTTTACATGTTTCTAGGACAGTTTTTGGAGCTGATTTCGAATTTAGCATTCAGTTTAACATTTAAGAAGTTATAGTTTCATTGCCTTCGTAACATGTTACGACGCCATCAGTGGTGGTTGACACCTACTATGGATAAGCGGCAGGACACCTACTGGTTGACCTGACCTGACCCGACCTGGCCTAAATGCATGAAAACATCAGCTGTGATCAAAACAAACATGACATTCCTGATAAATGACCCGTAGAACTCGCAACAAACTCAATTTACGAAGTTGAACTAAACATATCAAAAGTGTTTTCAGCGCTCTTGCATGTCTCTAACAAAGGTTACCTACTGTCAAAATGTTGTGGATGGCTGTCATGACCTGAAATAACCCCAGGACATAGGTAGAGGTCACAGGTGCAATTTCCCGATTAAATATGCCACGTTTCCCTGCTACCCGTGTCCCGTTATTTGACTGCATTGTTTAGTATGTTAATATGAGTTTCGTGCAACGGAAGCGCAGTTCAATTGTCTCCCATTGACTTACCTATAATAGAAAGGTCGCAAAATCAACAGAACCCTATGTAAGTGACAGTGAACTACCGAGCTAGAGGTACTTTACGTATATATGGTGCTCTTAGTAATCGCTGCCAACGTTTTAGACCGATTGTTCAGTCTGTGTAGCTGTGACGGGCATTAAAACTTTTCCTAAGGTAAGGCCACTTGGACGTAACCTGGTGACCTAACCTTGAGTGACCTGGGTCTGAAAGTTATGCAGCATGTGTGAAAAAGATGCATGAAAGGGTGTGCTAAAAACGGCGGCGCTCCACAACGCCGTTTTCGAGATATTTACATCAACCTACATGGGGTGTCCAAGCATCCCCACCGCCCGGCGCGGATAATTTTTGCACGTGCAGAGCGCACCTTCGGGGTCCATCAGGAGATGGATATGCTCAATAACTATGCGGGAATACATTCTGGGTGGCCTGTGTAAATTTGGCACTCTGAGCTTGCTAGCGCTACCCGCTCTGCCCGTATATGTGACACAGAGTGCAACATCAAAAGGTTTGCACTGTGCACCGTGTACCCCAGCACATCTATTTGCACAGCGTCTTAAAGCGCTCGTCCAGTCGTGTCAGCGTGCCAAATTTGGTGTGCCTAGGTCAAGGTTTTCCGGAATCGGAGGATGCCTCCTCAAAACATGTTTTTTGCCCCTGGCGCGTGCATTCCGTACCCCCTGCTGCCGAGCATACTATATCAGGCGCGGATACAAGGGGGGGGGGCCATGGGGGCCATGGCCCCCCCCCTTGGCCGATTTTTTTCAAAAATAAAATAAAAAGTTAAAAAGCTGAAAAGGGGGCCTCCTGAAAATAAAGTGGCCGAAATCCGATGAGTTTTTTTTTTAACCTACCCACTTAGTTATTTCTTAGAAGACTAGCTGAGAAGACTTCTTTGTTAGAAGATTGGTAAAGCTTTTCATAACTTGGAGGTCTCTTATACTCACAGAGATGACCACTTTTACAGGGCCTCCTAACCTGCACAGAGGGCCTCCAAGCCTGCACAGATGTCCTAACAAACACAAAATCTCTTAGCCTACACAGAGGCCTCCACTCGCATCCGAACAAAGGGCCTCCTAGCCAACACAGAGGGCCTCCTAACTCACACAGAAGGTCTCCTATCCTGCACAGAGGGACTCCAAGCCTGCACAGATATCCTCTTCGCCAACACAGGACCTCTTAATCTCCACAGAGGGCCTCCACTCGCATCCACACAAAGGGTCTCCAAGTCTGTACTGAGGGCCTGCGCTCGCATCTGCACAGAGGGCCTCCTAGCTATCACAGAGGGCTTCCTAGTTCACATACAAGGCCTCCTAGCAGGGGCGGATCCAGGGGGGCGATAGGGACTATAGCGCCCCCCCGGGCGACTTTCTCATTTTCTTTTTTTTTTGCAAAAAAAAGCATGATAGGGGGCCCCCAAAATAAAGTGGACGAAATCCAGGCTTAAACTTTTGGGGGTAGGTAGGGCCCCCATCGATGGGGGCCCCCCGATTCGGAATAGCCCCTCCCTTGGCAAAATGCTGGATCCGCCCCTGTACTATATGTTAACCCGCGCGGGGCTGGGGTCTCCAGCCGAACGCGCGGGGCTGGGGGGGGGGGGTAAATTTTACCCCCCCTGTTATCTCCCGAACTAATGGTCCGATTTGGAAAATTCAAACGCCAATCGAAAGCTCTCATCACGAACTACTAAAAACATGTACTTAATTTAAAGTTTGAGGTCAAGGTCAAGGTCAGGTCAAGGGTACAAATTGCAAGTTTCTACAGTATCGGCCTTGCACCGTAGTTGCCGAAGAATGGAGTCATGGACTGAGACTGATCGCCCAAAACGTGTTCTTAGGCTACCAAGACAATATTAGTTGCATACAATATCATTCAGAGGTCAAGGTCAAGGTCAGGTCAGGTCAGGTCAGGTCACCAAAAAACAAAATATAGAAAAGGGCATGTGCGACACATGTTTTATGGGTCATTTTACTCATAGAATTCAATAGGCACACTCAATAAGTGATATGGACCACCTCTGGATGAATTTCAGGTCGAGGTCAGGTCAAGGTCAGGTCAAGTGAGGTCAAATTTTGAAGTTGGTTGTTAAGGCCTAAAAAGGTGTCTATCTGATGCAGTTTTTCACGGCGAATCGAATGGTGCTATTTTTGTTTCCGTACGAGGTCTAGAACTTCCAAAAAAGTCATTTTTCAAAAAATTTGTGTGTCGTGACGTCATAAAATTTTGAATAACTCCCACATTTTTGAACCGATTCTTCTAAAATTTGGTATGTAGGTGCACATAGACCACTTCTCTGACATATATTCCGGTTTTTTCGATAGACTCAAAATTTTGGATTTTATAATGATTTTCCCAAAAAAAATCAGTTTTTTGAAAAAATTTAGGCCAAAATCCAAAATTTTCAAAAAACCGAGATAGCCATTTGATAGACAAAGTAAAATTACGTATAACCTTTTTTGTTACGTCTTGATTCCTTTAAAAATGAAGATGTTAGCGGCGTTTGAACTTTTGCCGTTTTTGAGGCGAAAATGGCGAACATGACGTCACTAAAACGTCAATTTCTCAAAAAGTTTCCGACGGATTTCGCTCAAATTTTCAGGGAAGGTGTCAAAGTGATGTAAGAAAAGGTACTGAAAGTTTGGCGGCGCTGCGCGCCGCCGTTTTTGAGATATCGCAAAAATTCGCGAGGGGGGGTAAAATTTACCCCCCCCAGCCCCGCGCGGGTTAATGGTCAAACACCGGGACATGTGACCTGTGAATTTGGCACCTGTGTTGCCCACCGTTTAATTTGGAGCGTCGCTTAAAGGTTTTTACCCTTCCTGACTTTGTCGACACGTGGCACGCGCCACGTGACACCGAATGACCTGTGACATGCATCATCACCTGCCTCAAAGCATTACCCGTCGAACGGTACCACCAGCATCTCGATCCGATCATCCGTTTAGAAGCAATTCCAATTGTATTGGCTCGATGACCTTTCAGAGCACGGGTTCTTGGCAACGTAAAATGGCGCCTTGTCGGCTTCACTATCTTCCATAGGAGGTCCATTGGGATCGTCAGTCCAGTTTATTTATACGTCCGTGGATGTTGGCCTGAATTTTTCAGGACATGTGCAAAAATGCATGTACACGTGCGCCAAAATGGTGGTGCTCCGCGCCGACGTTTTATATCTGGGAAAATACCAGCAATATCTTTTTTAAACCGACCAAAAAAAAAAAAAAAACACAGGACGGTGGGGATGTCCAAATATCCCCCGGTCCAGCGCGGGTCAAAAGTCATATTCTATTTCTAAACCAGTACATACCTATAGTCTGTTCCATATCAGTCTTGCGGTCGACGTTCCTTCGGTAGTTTTTTTTCTTTGCTCAATAAGTTGCAACTGTAAATGTAAGGGCACAAATCACGTAGTCATGTACTAATCATGTAGGTAGAAATCATGACTACGTGCAGAAATCACGTAGTCATGTAGATACTGTGTTCAGCAGTGCGACTCTGCCGTAAGCTTGATATTGAACATGTTTATAACAGGTACCTACGCATTTTATGGCGACAAACGAACAAACACGGGACTGAGCCCTTTGTGCAGATTTGGTGCAAATTTGGTGCAGATTTGGTCATATTAAATTCAATGTGTTTCTTAGAAATTACAATTTTCGGCTGCACAGTTGCTCTTGTGCCTAAATTTGTTTTCAAATTATCAGACATTATTTTCTACGAAAACACTACCATCCTACTACCATCCTACTAACCAGGAACCCAACCAGTTCCGTGTAACAGGTGGCGTACGAACTACCAGGGCGCAACCGGCAACCGCCTACACGCCGTGCTATGCATATCGTCCCAGAGATTTGGATATTTTGTTTTCCTTTTTTGTGTTTGGAGTTTTATTTTTCGATACTGTTTTTTTTTCTGTCTCCGATATATTTTGTCTATCGAAATAAGGTTTTTGTCTTATCGGAATTTTGTTCTGTCGATATTTTGCCTCTGGCATGTGCTTGTAGCTGCGTGAATAACAAACAGAAGACAATTGTGTAAACAACGCGACGCTCTCCTGGAAGCACATTCCTGGCGCAGCCCGGTCGCTTTCGCGGTCTACTCTGCTACTAATTCTTACCTGTACGACCGTTCTCGTGGTCTGCTCTGTCACCAATTCTTAGCTGCACCGTCTTTCTCGCGATCTGATGTTACCGGCTCGCACCTGGATGGCCGTTTGGCCCCTCCGTATATGTTTGCTTGAAGGGCCGGCATACCGTGCCAGCGGCTCGTCGTCGTCTTGTCCGGCCGCGGCTGGCTGCCTTATCCTCGACCAGCTATCCCCGCTGGTCGCTGTGTGACAGTGATAAGCCCCGGTCCCCTCTCAAACCCACCGCTCTTTGATGTCTCGTCTCCTTCCTCAGAGCACGAATCACACTAAACCGTACACACTAAACTGGCAGCGCAAACTCCGAGCTCTGGAAAACTCCACTCCTCGGGATTCGACCACTCTCGGCAACTCCACTGCCCGGGAGGAGTTGAGTTGCCGGTCACTCTCAGTAACTCCACTGCCCGGGACTCGGCCACTCTCAGTAACTCCACTGCCCGGGACTCGGTCACTCTCAGTAACTCCACTGCCCGGGACTTGGTCACTCTCGACAGCTCGACAGTGATCACGGCGCCTGCGCCGCCTCTGGCCCCTCGGGTGCACCACTGTCGGGGGCTCGGCCGGCGCGGCGCGCCCCGGCCGCCCCGCCGCTGCCATCCGACACCGCAGCGTCGCACTCGTCGGTGAGTGCGACGATCCGGCGCGCCGTCCGACCGGCCAGCGGGGCAGACCTGGCCGTCCGCAGTAGAGATGACAACAGGTGAACATTTCTGCAACCAGACTCGAACCAGACCCGACTTGTACCCGACTGGACATTTCTATAGATGCCCAATAAACACATAACCCTCGCCCTATGGGGGGGGGGGGGGGACGGACCCCCTCCCCTCGGTTTTTCGCGAATAACTCCCGTTAAAAAGCCGCCGATCGCGACTAAACTTTCACTGTACCCTCGAGTTGATCAATTTTACACCTACCCTGAAAATTGCATGACCCTCAACCAAATGCTTTTTGACCTGTGACCTATTACCCGAGATCTTGTTTGGCCGGAATCGTGATTCGGCGTATATGTAATGTATAATATGTCAGCTCACATTAGCCGCGCGTTTGCAGTCTTTCCGTGGTTTCAGGCGTTCAAACATGTGATATGCTGTTTGTCCCATGCAATAGGGTGGTTGTTGTCAAGGTCACCTGAAGGTCAGGTCAGGTCATTGACCTTTGATGACCTCGCTTCATTTTTCCGAGTTTTACATGTTTCTAGGCTGGTTTTTGGAGCTGAATTCAAATTTAACATTTACGAACATTTTTAACATTTCGAACATTTTGTGCATAACACTTTAAGCACTTACGAAGTATTTTTGGTGCCTTCGTAACATGTTACGAAGCTGCCAGAGGCGGTTGACACCTACTGTGAATACCCGGCAGGACCCCCTACCGGTTGACCTTACCTGACCCAACCTGGCCTAAATGCATGAAGACATCTTCTGTGATCATAGCTGACATGATATTCGTGATCAGCATGCCGCAAAAACCATAGCAGCCACACTTTACGACGTTCTGACAGGTCCCGATTTTCCCGACTTTTGGGTCATTGACTTGACCTGGAAGGCCAGCCAATGACCTAGTACCTTAAAATTGGGTGTCATCATACTGCCACGCGTGTGTGTTGACCTACGGCTGAGAGCGTGAGTGAACGGCTGGAGTGTGTGAGCGAGCGAGCGAGTGAGACAGTGAGCGAGTCGCGTGTGATTGACGGCAAGTCAGTGAGGAGCGACTGTTGCGTGATTGGGTTGCATTTCATTGAGTGCAATAGTGAGCGTTTGTGCGAGTCTGGTACCGAGTTCGCGTCTGAACGTTTTGATCGATCAGTACGACAAATCGCCTCTCGGAGATTTATCAACGAGATGACACGAGATGACACCACTACCGGGACCAGCGACCCTTGTCATCAGGGCGCTCTTGATCCTGCACGCTCTGCACGCCATCCTGCAGATTGCCCAGCCCGCCGTCCGTCCGTGGCCTCGTCTACCTGGCCGGCCCGCCGCCGCCCCTGTGCCGGGCCGGCCGGCCGGCGTCCCTGACCCTCAGCGCCCGAGGGCGGGAGCTGTCAATCAGCCGGTTAGCGCGGCCTCGCCGGCCGCCGCGCCGGCGCGCGCCGTGGGGGGCGGAGGGGCAGCCGGGGTGGTGCCAACTGGCGCCGCCACGGTACCACCGACAAGGACCATCTTATCATTGGACATCTTAACATTCAGTCATACAAGCCCAAGATCCACGACCTACGGAACGACATCAGCGACGTCTACAGCTTCAACATCCTAGCGCTTTGTGAAACCTGGCTGACACCGTCCGTGCCTGACCGTCTGATTGGCGTGAGTGGCTACAAGCTCTACAGACGAGACCGACCGTCCGACTCCGGCCTGCCCATGGGCAAGGGCGGTGTCGCCATGCTGGTTCGAGACAACCTGGCCTGCGAGTTGCTGCCGACACCTGTGACAAGTGTCGCAGGCTCCAACCTGGAGATCGTCTGGGTGTTGGTGCGCACGAGCCGACACGGAGCGCTGTTGGTTGTGTCAGCGTATCGAGTGCCGCAGAACAGCGCGCGCCAGCTGGACGCCGATCTGGACGACCTTGAAGGTCAACTACAGCACATGCTTACCAACTTCCCCAGGGCGACCGTCATCATTGCAGGCGATCTTAACAATTGCCTACTGAAGACCAAACCTGGGAACGCACCCAACCCACTGCTGAGACTGTGTGACACCTACGGACTGCGCGTCACCAACCGGAGTCGCGCCACGTACCGCCCCGCCGGTTCGCTGTTGGATGTGATTATTACTAATCGCCCTGAGCTGATCCGGCGTGCCGGAGTCACGAGGTGCCATTGCGGTGGCCCGCACGATTTTACTCGTGTTCTGCTGGCCCGCGAGAGTCGAGCGGCGCCCCGCAGTGACACGAGTCAGTACCGACGGGCGATCGGCAGGATTGATAAGGACCTATTCAATCAACAGCTCACGGAAACAGACTGGACACCTGTCTACCAGTCCGACACTACTGAACGTAAATGGAACGTTTTCCGCGATACGTTCATCGGCCGGCTCGACACTGTTGCACCTCTCAAACGTGTGCGTGACCGGCAGTTGACAGCCCCAGCCGTGTCTGCCGAAACGCAGCAGCTGTTGCCAGGCGCGGATCCAGGGGGGGGGCGACGGGGGCGGCCGCCCCCCCCCCGCCATCCGAAAAAGGCGCCCATATCCCGCGGCAGAGAGGGCGCCCCGAGCAGAAGAGCGGCGACACAGCAAAGGTTCAGCAGAAATAGGGCGCCTCCAGCAGAAGTTGGGCTCACCAAGCAGGAGAGTGACGCCCAATTGCCTATTCCCAGCAGATGAGAGTCGCCCCAGCAGCAGATGGGCGCCCCCAGCAGAAGAGGGCGTCTCGTTACAAGAATATAAAATACCTTCTGTTCAAGAGGGGCGCCCCTGGCAGCGGAAGGGCACCCTTAGCAGGAGACGTGTCCCCCTGAAGAGGAGCGACGCCCCAGCAAAAGGAGAGAGGCGCCCCCATTCCGAGAAGAGGGGCGCCCTGACAGCAGCTGGGCGCCCCAGCAAAAAAGGAGCCCCATAGTAAGAAAATGGGTGCCACTGGCAGAAGAGGGGCGCCCCAGCAGAAGAGAGGGGTCTCCAGTAGGAGACGGGCGCCCCAAGCAGAAGAGGGGCGCCCCAGCAGAAGAGAGGCGCCACAGCAAAAGTTAATCAGAAATAGGCAGCCTCCAGCAGAGGTTGGGCCCGCCAAACAGGATATGGGCGCCCCATTGACAATATCCGGCAGAAGACAGACGCCCCAGCAGCATATGGGCACCCCCGGTAGAAGAGGGGCGCCCCATTACAAAAAGAAAAGGAGCATATTCTACCAAGAGGGGCGCCCCTGACGACAGCGGAAGGGCAACCCCAGCAGAGGGGCGGTGCCCCAGTAAAAGGAGAGGTGTGCCCCGTTCCGAGCAGCCGAGGGTCGCCTCGCCCCAGAAAAAAACAGGAGCCCCATAAGAAGAAAAGGGGTGCCTCTGGCAGAAGAGAGACGTTCCCCGCAGTGGAAGGGCGCCCCCACAAGAGTGGCGTCTCCAGCAAAAGAGAAGTGCCCCCTGCAAGAGAGGGGCACCCCACCAAAAGTTGGGCAGAAGTGGGGCGCCTCCAGAAGAATTTGGGGTCGCCAAACAGGAGAGGGTCGCCCTATTCACAGTAGAAAAGACTCCTCAGCAGCAAAGGGGCGCCCTAACAGAAAAGGTGCACTCGTAGTAGAAGTGGGACGCATCAGGAAGAAGAGGGGCACTTCTAGCAAAAGATGGGCGTCCCAGATAAGTGGGCCGCCTACAGCAAATTGGTCGTTCTTAGAAGGAAGAAATGAGGCGACTTAAGCAAAGTGGGTCTCTCCATAATGGATTAGGCGATCCAAGCAGAGGTTGGGCGCCCCCGGGAAGTGAGGCATACCAGCATAAGTGAGACGCTTCTAGAAAAAGGACCGGGAGGAGGAGGACTGCACCAGTAAATGGAGGTCACCTTTTTGCTAATATCTTTTGCTAGGGTAGCGATGCCCATCTACGACTTTTAACCCGTGCCGTGCTGGTGGTCTGAGTTTTCCGTGTCCTGCTGGGGAGGGGGGGGGGGCACACTCCCTCGTCTAATTCGGCTCCTGGGCCGCGTAGTGACACGCGATAAGCGGCATTCGAAAGATCGTCAAAAAACAGGACGAAAACAAAACGGTCATTTTTTAGGTCAGGTCGAATGTCAGGTCACCAGAGGTCATCAAAGGTAAAATGTTGCCTGTTTCAACATTTTTCCGTTTTCGAAGCAGCGGCACATAACTCGGAAACCAATAGCGCTATAGCGCCGCAGAAAAGCGCATTCGATAGCCCTTTTAAAGGTGTTTCTGCAAGCTGCGCTCAGATTTGACCTCAGGTCAACGGTTTAGCCTTCAGAGGGCAAAAGACTAAAAATAGCCTTTTTACGAACAATGTTTTCCTGCAATAACTTTTGACTCAAGAGAGTCTCGACATGACGTTTGCCAGCATTGCGTTTCTGTCGTCGAGACACGTCGAACAAACTAAAGGTTGACCTTATGAAGGGTAATTTTGAGAATTTGACCTCAGGTCAAGGTCATGACCTGACCGGGAAAGGTCATGATGCATAGCAGTCGATGCGTATCGTCGAGCTGAACACAGCTGAGGTGTTTTTATCGCTCTAGCTTGAATCTATCAAAAGTTATTTTAAAAAAAAAACTGCTGCGGACCTTTCATGACATGGGATGACCTCTGGGACATAATGAGTGGTCACACTAGGTGCAATGTTCTTATTCAGTGTGTTAATTTTATATGTATCCCAATGCTTGATATTGTCTAGAATGGCGCTCGTCCAAAAGAGATGCCTTTCAGTTTTCTCCCAAAGACTTAATTATACCTACCTACCTAATGGAGACGTCGCACAACTGACCTGACCTTAGGTCACAGATATCGAAATTCCGAGATATACATTTCATGAATAGTGTTGCTTTCATCAATCGCTGAAAGGCTCAAAGCAATCGTTCAGTCGGTATAGCAATGGTAAGCATTTGAACTTTTTCTTAGGCTAGGTCACTTGGCATAACCTGGTGACCTGACCTTCCATCATCCGCGTCAGACATTTTTACAACATGTGCAAAAAAGATGCATGATAAGGTATGCTGAAAATGGCGGCGCTGCGCGCAGCCGTTTTCCAGATATTTGCGAAAAACCTGAGGGGGAGCGCAATAACGCCCCCTAGCACGGCGCGGGCTTTTAGCTCCCGATTTTGACGGTTTGGCGCCCCCTTTGTATGGAGCGCCCCCGGATCGCCAGGTCGCCCCCATTTCGACTTGCCGCCCCCCCCCCTCCCGAAAATTCCTGGATCCGCCCCTGGCTGTTGCGGAGCCGCCGCGCGGCCTTAGCTGGGGACGACCGCGCTGAATACAAGCGGGTGAACCGGCTGTACCGTGCCGCCGTGCGGAATGAGAGCCGAGAGCGCTATGCTAGAGCGATCCGGCTCGGCGACAGAGGCGGGCTGTGGCGTGTGCTGCGACCTGTTATCGGCAGAAAGCAGCAGACCTGTGAAGTGCCGAGAATTACTCCGAATGCTCTCAACGACTACTACGTCACGATCGGACCGGCCACGGCTGCTAGTGTGCCTGCGGCTACGATGCGTGTGCCCATGCGTCTACCTCGTGTGCCGGCCGCCGCGTTCGTGGTGCGCACTACTGATTATGACACACTGTATGCCACTCTTTTGCTCATGAAGCCGTCGAAATCAACCGGCAAGGATGGTATTAGCGTAGGGGAGAGTGGGGTAATTTGGCCGCTTTTTTTAGAAAACGATATAACTTAAAATTGACGACACATTTCTGCATTTTCTCAACGCTGGCAGGTGTCGCATTCATTTTACTTTACTGGACAGTGAACTTGAAATGAAAGAGTAATTACTTATATTGAAATTGTGACGTATTACAAAGGTCTGCAAGGCGGCCAAATTGCCCCACTAGCAGGGTTATTTGGCCGGGGGTGTGGGGCAATTTGGCCGGTGTTAGTTTGCGGTCGGGATTTTCTGTTATATTGCGAGTCAGCTTCAGATTCAGCAATGACGCGTGTCCTATGACGCATTTGCCGCATTTTTGGAGGTTGACTCAGGGGTCACAGGGGTCAAAATAGCCAAATTAGCGGCTCTAGATGCGAAGACAGTTTTTTACGAATAACTTTTGAAGTAATCACGCTAGGCCAAAACTTCGAGTACCATCGTAATTCTCTCGTCAGTCCGCATCGAAAGATATATGTGTTGACCTTGAGAAGTCAAGGTCAAAGGTTGACCTCAGGTCACGCTGCATCAGGTCGCTTGACCTCAAGGTCACGTGATTTCAAGGTCATCATGCATATCATTCGATGCGCCTTGGCGAGCTGAACAGAATGAGACCATTTGTGCGGCTGTACCATTTTTATGTAAGGATTTATTAGCAAAAAACGTTTGATAATATTTGATGACGTCACATGCTCTTACAGTTGACCAATCGGAAGTAAGGCATCAAAGTAGTCAAAGTTGGTCATGAATCATGTCATTTATGGTACAATTGACCATGAAAACTCGGCCGTCCCAGCATAGTGACCATGAGCGCACCGGCCAAGTTACCCCGCTAGTCCCGGCCAAATTACCCCATATTGCCATTCTGAAAATTTATGTCTATAAAGTCATCACGGCTATACGGAATTAGATATGATTGCTCTTGGAACCGCTAAACACCCCCAAGAATGGCGCTATAATGTCTGAATTCGTTTTTAGCCCAAATACCTACTACATGTTATACAACTTTGTGAACAGAAGTAAAAGTTACCATCTTCTAATGAAATTAACGTTTTATTAATTTTGAATAAAACTACGAAGGGCAAAGTTTTGACATTTGTCCTCCAGTTATTTCTACCCATGACAAATGAATAGAGACTAGAGTTATTTCATTCACTTTTATTAGACATCGTACAGATGGGGGCGGCCAATTTACACCACCGGCCAAATTACCCCACTCTCCCCTACTGATGCTTCAGTCTTTCTTCTCCGGGATGGGCCACGTACTGCTAAACGTAGTGAATTCCAGCCTGGCTACTGGTGTCGTGCCGCGTGATTGGAAGCACGCACTAGTGACCCCTATTCCGAAGGGGAAGACGTCTGTGAAACCGTCTGATACGCGTCCCATATCTATTCTACCAGCGATTATGAAGCTGGTGGAGCGTATTGTTCAGGGCCAGCTGTCAAGCTATCTAGCCCTCGCCCGCACATGGGGGGGGGGGGTTGCCACCCCCCTCCAGGTAGTCTTTCTGCTCTGCACTCAACATTTTTAGAGCTAAAAGGCTGATTTTTCGTATAGCTGCTCCTCTATCCTTTCTTGATGTCCACTGAAAATTTCAAGTTTCTGTGATTTTTGGTTTCGGAGATATGACCTTGTTTTTCAGGTCATGTCATGACCCAAATGGCCAATTCTCAACATCTTGCGCTTGCCATGGGCCTTGTGAGCTTTTGACACCCTGATTTCGGCCTTTTTTGCCAGTCTTACCTCCCACCTATCATGGAACATGTTGTTCGACGATGTACAGGGGTCAAGGTCAGGGTCAAGGTCAACCTAGGTCATCTAAGATAATTGCGTTTTAGGCAAGCTGAATTTACTTTTTGTGAAGTTTTTTGACTGCATTTTTGGTAAAAGCTTCTCAGATCATGATTTCATGTAATATGGACCCAAAAACAATCGGTGCACACATCAGTATACACACAGACACACACAGACATACAAACACATATAATTGACCTTGACCTAACTTGACCTGAAATGACCTCAGCAGCAAAATTCTGGTCGAGTAGTGTGACAAAGAGGTTCTAGCTGGCTTGGCACCAGAAAACAGCATCGTCATCGGTATTTGATAAGCAGCGCACTTGATATCCAACGGTGACCCAAAACAGCAATATTTTTTAGTTTGACCTGACCTGGAAGGTCAATGACTGACCTGAGAAGGTAAAACTGGGTATCATTGGATTCGTCTCTTCCCAAAGAATCTTTTTGGTCTTTACTGCTAAGCTCTATCTCCAACAGGAACGAAATGGCGCGGGGGGGGGGTGGCAACCACCCCCGCCCCCCCCATGTGCGTTCTAGGATGGGAAAATGGCATGTGCGTGCGAGGGCTAGAGGATAACCACTTGCTTTCCGATGCTCAACACGGTTATCGCAAACAGCGATCCACCGAAACTGCTCTGCATACTGTAACGGACATGGCTCTTCAAGCCATGGACAATGGACATATCTGTATTTTGGTACTTTTAGATCTATCAAAATGTTTTGATGTAGTCCCACACGCAAAACTACTGGAAAAGTTGTCGGTATACGGTGTCGATGTGCAGTGGTTCTGTAACTATTTAGCGCATCATTCGCAGCAGGTGCAGATGAGGGGTGCAGATGGTGCGAGTCTCCTATCAGACAGCAAACCCAACGAGATCGGTGTGTATCAAGGCGGAGCGCTCAGCTGCGTTCTTTATATGCTCTTCTCAAATGACCTGTGCTTGTGTGTGCCTGATGACGTCACCGTCGTTCAATTTGCGGACGACACGCAGCTCATGGTTACTGGCAGAAAATGTGATGTATGTAGATCAGCTGATCGCACGTATGGAGCACGCGCTCTCCTGCGTTTTTCAGTGGTTTTGCCATAACGGCATGAAACTGAACGCAGGAAAGACAAAGATGCTCGTGATAGGAACGCCAGCAATGCTCCGCGGTTTGGCCCCTGTTACTGTGGATTTCTGTGCGACCACAATCACTGAGTCTAGAACGGCGAGGAACCTCGGAGTGACGATGGACCGTCATTTGAGTTTTGAGCCGCATGTCGACAGCGTTACACAGAAATGTACTGGCATGCTCATAGCACTGATGCATGCACGTCATGTTGTGCCGAGGTCTGCCTTGAAGTGCATCGTCCAGTCACTAGTGATCTCGGTATTGCGATACTGTTCGTCCGTCTACGGATCGTGCGGAGAGACGCAACTTCGGCGGCTCCAAAAAGTACTGAACTTCTGTGCCCGGGTCGTGTCGAACAAGCGGCGTCGCGACAGTGTGGCATCTGTAATGCGCCAATTGAAATGGTTATCTGCGAAGCGACTAATTGACTACCACACCGTGTGCGCTGTACAGCGAGCTATCGTATCTTCCCAGCCTGAGCGCCTGAGCAGCACCATAGGGCGCCAGGCGAGCAATCGCCACCAGCACGACACAAGGCGCGCCAGTTTGCTCACGCTCCCGTCCATTCGGACGGAGGCAGGCCGACGGCGGCTGTGCTACAGGGGAGTGGCACGACTCAACCAGCTCAAAGTTGACCCAATGGTGTCAACTTTCAGAGCTAACGCTATGAAGGTGCTGCGAGCAATGCCTGAACAAGATGCTTAGATTGTGTGTGTCTATCTTGAGCATACGTACTGTGATTTGTGAATGCGTGGATGTGTGCTCGATTTACTCCCCCCTCCCCATGATGTCCCCCATCGTATGACGTGAGCTTGTGAAAAGCCACTCCATTGTGTGGATCTGGCTCGAATATATCTGTATCTGTATCTGTATCTGTATCTGTATCTATCTGCTTCCTTTCGTTGCGGGAAACACGCTCGTTTTTTTCCCGCGAAGCTCTAGCTCAATCAGGGGCGAAACGACAAGGGGGTCCATCGGTCTCCCCCCCCCCTTATACGTTCGCGGCTGGCAAAGCACCAATACGAGCGAGGGATAAAGCAGCCGGACGTAATGTTTCGTTTATCATTAGCAGAATGTGCCGCCTACGGCTCACTGCGTGACAGGTATTCTTATTTCGACAAAACTAAGAATAGCTCGAAGGCATTATTTATTCGGAAATCACAAATTATACAGAGAGCCACTTGGCTCCAGTCCACAGTCCACACCTCGGGTGCAGATTAAGCCTGTCCGATTGGCAGAAATATGCATGCAGTGTAGCAGAGTAAGGCATGAAATGTTAGTAGTTTGGCTAGAACAGGAATGCCAGCCAATTTGTTTTGCTGGGCGAGGGTCAATGGTGGGCTCAGTGCTATGTGCGAAACATCGCGCGTCTTTATGGTGAGAGTTCTGGGTATATCGATATTAGAATACCTACCTATCACTTATCAGCAGCGGTAAGATGATCCGGGAGGGGGAGACTGAGGCAAAACGGCCACCCTAACGCTTTTTTCGATGCCGACGCTTCATTTTTAGATTCAAAAAGCTTCTTCTAATATCAATATGATCCCCATCAAATTCCTTTCATTTCAAAAACGTTTCATTTCTAATGGCGTTGAAATAGGGGAAGAAGGGGGAACGCCGCCCATCGGGTAATACCGCCCACCCTGTTATTTCCTAAAACAAACATCCTTGATGATCACACTACTGTGTCATTAATTGGTGACATGGCGGCAAGCGGCTGTGCAAGGCGTTTTTTTTTGGTAATTTTGCATATCATATCCGTGATTTTGCACCATTTGGCTGGCATATGACTTCCTTGTGACTTTCTGTATTCACTATATTTAGTTTTATTGTCCTTTAAAAGATCCAAATATAAAATCATGCTTACATACTCAAAACCATTTATCCAGACAAGCGAGGCTATTAGCGCGGCGTTTCCATCATAGTGCTTACACCTGTAATGACTCCGATGTTGTCGCTGTCGATGTTGTTAAGGAGTATCGCGTGGGGTAACGCCGCCCGGTTGGGCGGTATTGCCCCGATTGCCCCTACGTATTATCCTGCATACTTATAGCCTTGTATGCAATGGCCATGCAGATGCCCCGCCTATCGACGGTGTCCGTGTCATTCTCGCAACTCCTCGAGATATCCGCAACAATTCGAATCGACTTTATGTCCACGTTGACTCAGGAAGAAATTCAAATTTTCGACTGCTTAAGTTTTCCTAAGTTAAGTTTTTAGCTCCTGATCGAAATTAAGTTATTTGGTTGTGTTCACGACCAGGACACAGTCAAAATTACTTTTAAACGAGACAAAGCGAGGGTCTCTATTAAACGAACTGATGCAAAACGAAAAGATCTAGAAAGAAACGAACCCGACCAACAAGCAGACAGGACGACACGACTAACTCCGCTTAAATTCGGACAGCTTCAGTGAGCAGTCGAACGTTGAGCTTTGAGATAGTTTACCCTTCGCCCAAGTGGGGGGGGGGGCATATGTTACCACCCTGTCGCGTTTTTTTTTGTGTGTGAATAAAAAACCGCGGCGCGCAGCGCCGCGCCGCTTGGAATAGCTTGTTGTACATCAATTGTGGACAATGTGTGAAATGTTTGACCCCAGGTCAAGTCAGGTCAGGTCACCAGGTCAAGTTAACTGAACAAGCCTAAAAAAGTTTGCAATCATGTCCAGCCTGCAGTGTTTGTCAGAAAGGTTTGATACGAATCAGACGATGTATGATCGAATCTTATTACGACTGTCATATCGATGTGTGATGATTTGAACTGTATGGTTGTTTTAGCCCGCGCCGTGCTGGTGGCCTGAACTTTCCGCCGAGTGCTGGGGGGGGGGCGTTTTCACGCCCCCCCGTCTAACTCGGCTCCTGGGCCACGTAGCGACACGCGGTAAGCGGCAATCGAAAGAGCGTCAAAAAAAGGACGAAAACACTTCGGTCATTTTTTGGGTCAGGTCAAAGGTCAGGTCACCAGAGGTCACCAAAGGTAAAATGTTGACTATTTCAACATTTTGGAAACTGCCAACGGCTATCTCGGGAACCGATAGAGCTACAGCGCCGCGGAAAAGCGCATTCGATAGCCCTTTTACAGACCTTTCTGAGTAATGTTCTCAGATTTGACCTCAGGTCAACGGTTTAGCCTCCAGAGGGCAAAAACTCCAAAAATAGCCGTTTTTACGAAAAACGTTTTTTCGTCAATAACTTTTGACTCATAAGCGCCATGACATTACTTTTGCCAGCATCGTGTTCCTCTCGTCGAGACGCGTCGAATGAACTATTTGTTGACCTTGAAAGGTCATTTTGAAAATTTGACCTCAGGTCAAGGTCATGACCTGACCGAAAAGGGTCATGTTGCATATCAGTCGATCCGTATCGTCGAGCTGAACACATCTGACGTGTTTTCACCGCTCTAGCACGTCTCTATCAAAAGTTATAGCCAAAAAACTGCTGGCGACCGTTCATGACCTGAGATGACCTCAGGGGCACACATAGGGGTCACAGGTGCATTTTTCCTATTCAGTGTGTCATGTTTACCTATGAACCGATGTTTGAGAGCGTTTTGAACGATATTCGTCCAAAAGAGGCGCATTTCAATTTTCTCCCATTGACTTATAATGGAGAGGTCGCAAAATTGACCTGACCTTAGGTCACAGATATCAAAAATCCGAGATATACATTTTATACATACTGTTACTCATATCAATCGCTGAAAGTTTCAAAGTGATCGTTCAGTCGGTGTAGCTATAGCGAGCCTTTGAACTTTTTCTGAGGTAAGGTCACTTGACGTGACCTGGTGACCTGACCTTGAACGGCCTAGGTCTGAAATTTTCACAACATGTGCGGAAATGATGTAGGAACACGTGTACCAAAAACGGCGGCGCTGCGCGCCGCCGTTTTTGAGATATTCGCGAAAAACCTGAGGGGGGGGCGTAAAAACGCCCCCCCCCCAGCACGGCGCGGGTTAGTTTATGTACAGTGTAAAAAAGGAAGTTACAGATCATTGATAGCACGAACCTGTTTTGCATGCCATCACATTTGTATCGTCTTTTTGTATTTCATATTTCAAACCAGTGAACAAGGCTACTCAGTAAAGCCGAAATATTTGGTTTTTAACATTTTTTTACCTCAGTGTAGCCCGAAACGAATACGAATTACTATCATTTACCTGAGGAAGATTAGAAATGACACTTCGTCAATACCTAGAGGTGTTGCTTCCCAAAGCACATTATTATATGGCGAGTGATTTGGCTGTGACGACGTTTGAAAGTTAGCGCCCTAATGGCAGGTCCTAATTTCTGTGCACAGTCCAGGGCCTCGTTTCATAAAAGGAATTACTTACGGCGTTCCGTCAATTATGCCAGATTTGGCGTATTTGATGCCAATTCGGTTTCATAAAGCCGGAGACCGGAGTAATTCACGTCATCGAAATTACGGAGCTTCATTTAAGGCAAATGCTCGATTCCGGACCAATTGATGCCATTTGGGTTTCATAAAACGACGTAATTAACGCCAAATATTTTATCAAGTTCTTGATGTCAGTGGTGTAAACTACGCACAAAAATGTTGCGTGAATTTGAATTAATGTGAAGATTCGAAACTAATTTTTAATATATTTTCTAATGTTGAGCCCGCTGAGGAAGAAAGAACAGCCAAAATGAGAAAACGAAACTGCAAATCTTTTCAATATCTTAACCCGCGCGGGGCTGGGGGGGTAAATTTTACCCCCCCTCGCGAATTTTTGCGATATCTCAAAAACGGCGGCGCGCAGCGCCGCCAAACTTTCAGTACCTTTTCTTACATCAATTTGACACGTTCCCTGAAAATTTGAGCGAAATCCGTCGGAAAATTTTTGAGAAATTGACGTTTTAGTGACGTCATGTTCGCCATTTTCGCCTCAAAAACGGCAAAAGTTCAAACGCCGCTAACATCTTCATTTTTAAAGGAATCAAGACGTAACAAAAAAGGTTATACGTAATTTACTTTGTCTATAAAATGGCTATCTCGGTTTTTTGAAAATTTTGGATTTTGGCCTAAATTTTTTCAAAAAACTGACTTTTTTGGGAAAATCATTATAAAATCCAAAATTTTGAGTCTATCGAAAAAACCGGAATATATGTCAGAGAAGTGGTCTATGTGCATCTACATACCAAATTTTAGAAGAATCGGTTCAAAAATGTGGGAGTTATTCAAATTTTATGACGTCACGACACACAAAATTTTTGAAAAATGACTTTTTTTGGAAGTTCTAGACGTCGTACGGAAACAAAAATAGCACCATTCGATTCGCCGTGAAAAACTGCATCAGATAGGCACCTTTTTAGGCCTTAACAACCAACTTCAAAATTTGACCTCACTTGACCTGACCTTGACCTGACCTCGACCTGAAATTCATCCAGAGGTGGTCCATATCACTTATTGAGTGTGCCTATTGAATTCTATGAGTAAAATGACCCATAAAACATGTGTCGCACATGCCCTTTTCTATATTTTGTTTTTTGGTGACCTGACCTGACCTGACCTGACCTTGACCTTGACCTCTGAATGATATTGTATGCAACGAATATTGTCTTGGTAGCCTAAGAACACGTTTTGGGCGATCAGTCTCAGCCCATGACTCCATTCTTCGGCAACTACGGTGCAAGGCCGATACTGTAGAAACTTGCAATTTGTACCCTTGACCTGACCTTGACCTTGACCTCAAACTTTAAATTAAGTACATGTTTTCAGTAGTTCGTGATGAGAGCTTTCGATTGGCGTTTGAATTTTCCAAATCGGACCATTAGTTCGGGAGATAACAGGGGGGTAAAATTTACCCCCCCCCAGCCCCGCGCGTTCGGCTGGAGACCCCAGCCCCGCGCGGGTTAACCCTCGCCCATGTAGCTGGGGGGTGCAACCCCCCCCCTGAGGTTTTTCTTAGCTACATGCCGAACCGTTTCAGATAGCCTGCTCAAATTTTCAGTACCCTCTGGGGCATCCTTTGCGCAACTTTTGGTATTTTTTTTTTTTGTCAAAGTCATGTCAGGTCACGGAGTTATGACGTCATAAAGGGAACAACCTCCGGCCAGATTTACGCTAAATTGGAGATTGCTTCACATTGGTATCAATGCCGACTGACCTGACACACTGATGTTTTAGAATCACAACTGGCTGATTTGACATTAGCACAATATCCGTTGACATTTTGAAGGTTACTAAAGGTCAAGGTAAGGTCAGTGACCTCGGTTGACCTGTAATGACTTCTTGCACTTGTAGGTATGCCTTTTCGGGGTATTTTGATGCCCTGAATTCGAATTTGCTATCCATTTCAGGCATCGTCGGTTGTTTCTTGTAGTTCATTTTGGGTCAGGGTCAGGTCAGTGACGTCACACGCCTGACGTGACCCAATGTTACAATGACCTTGCAGACTTCCGATGCTCCCAACGCATCATTTTTAGAGTTATGACATCGAAATACACACCAAACGATAGAGAATTAATCAAGGATCACGATAATGAAGGTTGTAAGTCGATATCTCTTACCGTTTTGCCGCAATCGGCGCAGAAATATGAAAAAGTTACTTTTTCCGAAAATTTGACCTTTGACCGGTCATAAGTAGGTCAAATGTTGACCTAGAATAAAAAAATATACCACCAATCGCGAGATCTCGTTGACAGCAATCCGTTGGTCTTTTCCGCTAAGCTCCACGACGCTCCGTTTTCAAACGCCAGGGGGGGGGGTCGCACCACCACCACCCCCCCCCTGCATGGGCGAAGGTGGCAAAACACCGTTTACGGGCGAGGGTTAATTTAATTAAGGATGGTCATCAATATCAATTTTGTTTTTTCATAAATAATTTTTAAGATTTAAAGGTAGTGTGCCAGCTTTCCTGGACCGTATGGAGTTAATGGCCCAGATAAGGAGAACCGGATTTTTAGAACTTATCCATACCTTCAAAACTCATGGAAACGTTTTAAATTCTTCAAATTTTGAGTACCCCAGTGCGAAAGTCGCCCCGACGGGTTGTCGGTCGTACCCCAACCACATTTCACACCACTATGAACAATAAATGCACACACTGAAATCGCTATTACCGATATGCTCATCCAATCAAGTTTCGATAAACCCGTTCATCATCATCTCCTGCGGTTTCGAACACGCCTGTTAGGTGGTGCGGTAGACCGCGCCCAAAGCCAGGGCCCCGGTAACGTGAGGTAGCCGAGTCGGGGCAGCGTGCGCTGACGCAAGCCGGGGCCGCGCGTCCTCCCGGTGTCATGTGATAGCCCGGGGCTGCCCGCGGGGATGCGGTAGACCGCGCCCAAAGCTGCGGCCCCGGCTTGGGTCAGCGCACGCTGCCCCGACTCGGCTACCTCACGTTACCGGGGCCCTGGCTTTGGGCGCGGCTTCTGCTCATACTTTGTGGTGCGGTGGTGGTGCGTCGGGCCGCGCGCTCTGACTTCGGCCAAGAAAAATGCGTCAGCTGATCATTGTCATTTTTGCCACTTGCGTGTGGTGAAATGGGATCATAACTTAAGAGACGGCTTTTTCATATCAATTATTTTACATAAAATCATATTTCAAACCATAAATAATGTTCGACAGCCAAATAAAAGAAACAATACCAATACAGGCTTACAGTTTAAGGTTCGACATTGTGTTGTCTACGATTAGACAGCTGATAACTCATTCCCGTACGTCAGAACTCTATAATGACCTTTGCTTATTGTCACATGTGCGCCGCATTCGCGATTGTTGCCGACGACTGTTTGCAGCTCAGCCCACTACAATTGTTATACATATCGAAAAACCGATAAGCTTTTAGGCGAAAAAGGCACTATTCCAGGCCCATTTTTGATTTTTTTGCGATATTAGGTCAAAACAGAAGCTTCTTATCCTAGGAAAAATAAAATGGAAAATCTTTCAAAGGTGGCACACTACCTTTAAATTAAACATAATTGTTTTATAATTTCTCGTAAAAAATCAGTGTTGACATGAAATTGTAATTTGTAGGACGCTTGATAAATTACGGCAACTACGCAAATGTGCTTAGTTACGGAGGTGTAAACAATTCCAGTTGTGGCTTTGTGAAACGGCTTTATTGCCTTCCGTAGTTTGAAAGGGTGTGAATTACGGAAAGGTGTAAGTTACGGCAGAGCTTTATGAAACGAGGCCCAGGTATATAGTGGTCTATGATATATGCATATATTTAGACGGGGAGAGGGGGCGAGAAAACGCCCTCCCCACTGGCCCCCAGCACGACACGGAAAACGACCACCAGCACGGCGTGGGTTAACCCGCGCCCCACTGGGGGGGGGGGGGCTATTTATAGCCTCCCCTCCCGTTTTTCTGCAAAAACTTCCAAATCGCTTGACGTATCGACGCCAAACTTTCAGTACCTTCGGCTGCATCAATTTGACACCTTGCGTCAAAATTTGAACTTCGTAGCTACCATAGGTCGGCTGGAAATGACGTCAGAGTGACGTCATGTTCGGCCGATTTCGACGCAAAACATTGAACCAACGCAATCGCTCCCAAGGGCTCAGTTTTTAAGCTAGATCCAATTTCTTTGCATGAGAAGACTCAGAATAGACTGCGCTATCAAACTGCTATCTCGGATTTTCGAAATTTTGAAAATTTTGAAAATTTTATATAATAAAATTCAAATTTTTTATTTTTACATTTTTTTTTTCAAAAAGTTTTTGACTTTTCGAGAAAAAAAAACCGGAATATATGTGATAGAACGCGTTATTATGACTAACTCTAGCAAGTTTTAGCTAAATATCTTCAAAAATGGCCAAGTTATACGCATTATTGCAAAAAGTTCACAATTATTAATTTTTCAAATAAATCAATTTTTCACCACGTATTTGACATCGTACGCCAATATAAATAGCACCATCGTGTTCCTGAGCTCAAACTGCATCCAATAGACACCTTTTCTGTTGAAAAATTATAGCTTCAAAATTTGACCTTTTTTGACCTGAAAGTGACCTGACCTAAGCTAAATTCGACTCAAAATGACCTCGAATGACACAGACGACATCAAATTCGAAATCTTTGGCCTAAATGGACCATAAAACATGTGCCACGTGACCGACGCATGATATCATATTTTCGTGACCTGTGATGACCTGACCTTGACCTGAAAATCAAAGTACAAGTTTGGTACCCTCAGGGTATCTAGGTATCTGTTCACGAGTGTGTGAACCAAAAATGAGCCTGATCTGACTTGTAAGACGGCGGCCAGAGGCAGAGCCCAAAACGTGAACAAGCCAAAATGCTAATAATTTTTACTTTGACCTGACCTGTGACGTCATCGGTGACCTCGAGGTCAATGAAATTAGATTCCGTTCGACAGTTTTTCCGGGGCTATCAGACGCCGTTTGAATTTTGACGATCGGCCCAGTAGTTTCGGAGTTAGGAGGGGGCTATGAATAGCCCCCCCCCCCCCCAGTAGGGCGTGTTATACGCAGACCCCAGTGGGGCGCGGGTTAACGTTGAGCCTAAGATGAGATGTCAGTAGTTTGAGGTTCCAAAGTTTTGATATGCTGTTTTGCACTTTTTGCGTGCAACACCCGGGCTGCGTGCGCACATTCAAATAACGGAGGCAAACAGTTCGATTGTCGTCTGCATGTATTGGACACGCTCCTATACTCGTACACTTAGTCAATTTACAACGGTATGCCGCAGATATGGACACCGAATGTCCAGTCTTCCCAGCGGCCGGCAGCGCGTGTGTTTGGGATTTCACAGAGCCCTCCCGGCTATACTGGGGCCCACTGCCTCATCCATCTCGCATAGCTTTAACGCTAAAACTAATCCTACGAAAGCCAGGGCACTTAATGATTAAGCTTTTAAGAGCATATTTGAACGATCGGACAAAACATAACGCACAGTCTGCTAACGTTGTCCCAACTGCTCGTCGGAATCCACGACACATTGTTCCGCGAACAAAAATACAGCGCATTTTCTCCTGTCATACACTCGCACGCATGCGGTCCCATTTGCGCCAACTGCTCAGCTATCACCGCCCCGAGGGCATCAGCACCAGAATCAGCTCAGCTCGGCTTCGCGGAGTGGCGGAGCGCCTTACACAGTACACTCTGAACGGCGGTCCTCCGGCCACCCACCCATCGGCGGTCCACCTGCCACCCACCCATCGGCGGTCCACCTCTGCGGCTCCTACAGTCGGGCGCACAGTGCGGATCGCTGCCACCGGCGAGCAGCGACCACCGGCGACCACCGGCGACCACCGGCGACCGGCAACCACCGGCGACCACCGGCGAGCAGCTCCTACAAATTATTGCGAACACCACCGTCCCTGCGGGAAACCCTGCATGCGCGGGGTGGCCGCGGAGCCTCCGACTCGGTCATAGGCTGAACACTGGCGCTCACACGGTCCCGCTGAGCGGCCCGCGCCGGGGTGCAGGTGGCGCCGCGCCTCCGCCGTGACACTGCGCAGGTGGCGCCGAGCCTCCGCCGTGACACTGCGCAGGTGGCGCCGCGGCTCCGCCGGGACACTGTCCACAGGTGGCGCCGTACAACTGTCCACAGGCGGCGCCGCACCTCCGCCGTACAACTGCCCACAGGTGGCGCCGCGGCTCCGCCGTGACACTGCGCAGGTGGCGCCGAGCCTCCGCCGTGACACTGCGCAGGTGGCGCCGCGGCTCCGCCGGGACACTGTCCACAGGTGGCGCCGTACAACTGTCCACAGGCGGCGCCGCACCTCCGCCGTACAACTGCCCACAGGTGGCGCCGCGGCTCCGCCGTACAACTGTCCACAGGTGGCGCCGCGCCTCCGCCGGGACACTGTCCACAGGTGGCGCCGCGGCTCCGCCGGGACACTGTCCACAGGTGGCGCCGAGCCTCCGCCGGGACACTGTCCACAGGTGGCGCCGCGCAACTGTCCACAGGTGGCGCCGCACCTCCGCCGTACAACTGTCCGCAGGTGGCGCCGTACAACTGTCCGCAGGTAGCGCCGCGCCTCCGCCGGGACACTGCGCAGGTGGCGCCGCGCAACTGTCCACAGGTGGCGCCGCACCTCCGCCGTGACACTGTCCACAGGTGGCGCCGCGCCTCCGCCGTACAACTGTCCACAGGTGGCGCCGCGCCTCCGCCGTACAACTGCGGGTCTCCGCTGTGTTCCGGCGCAGTTCACGTCTCCGGGGCGTCCGGGATCGGGTCAAAGTGCAGGATGGCGCGGCCGTGGATTTTGGCGCGGCCCAGCTTCATGAAGACCTCCTCAGCCTTGTCGGACGGGAACAGGTTGTAAGGGGGCGGCTCCACCTGCCCGGGCAGACAGTGGTACCGTAACGTCAGTGGTACTGTAACGACAGTGGTACCGTAACGACAGTAGAAATAAACGCTCGGCAGGCAAGGGGGTGATGCAGCCCCGTAATGATTAGTCACGTAAGATGCTTAAACGTCATACACAAAAGACAAACACAAGCTTAGTCGCGAGCAAAATAATGTATGAAAAGTAAACGAAGCATGAAAATATAAGATTATTTACTAGCATCAATTAACCACCGCCCTGGTGGGGTCTGTTTATAACGCGACCTGGTGGGGGGGGGGCTATTTTTTGCCCCCCCCCCTCGTATCTCCGAAACTACTGGACGGATCCGCAAAATTCAAACGGCGTTCGAAAGGCCTGTCAAATTTGTCGAAGGAAACCAAATTTCATTGACCTCGGGGTCACCGATGACGTCACAGGTCAGGTCAAAGATGAAATGTTTCACCGTTCACGGGTCTTCTAGGAAATGCGCTATAACACCGAGGAAAACGCATTTTGTCGAGAATCAGCGATAGGGCGTCAGTTGCCTAGTAGATATGTTGCTATTAGAGGTCACTGACAATACCAGGTCAGGTCACAGGTCAGGTCACCAAGGGTCAGCCCAACTTTACTAAGGTTGTGTGATGCATGTTTTATGGCCAATTTTTCATTTCCAACTCAATGGTGTTGGTTATAAGACTATCAGCTACGGCTTAGGTCACTTTCTGGTGAAGTTCAGGTCAAGGTCAGGTCAAGGTCAGGCCAAAAAAGGTCAAATTTTAAAGTTGATAGTTTTGCATAAAATGGGTATTGATTCGATGCCGCTCGTCACGGGGAGTCTAATGGTGGTCTTTGTTTTGCGCTACGGGGTCTATAATTGCTAAAAATTGAGTTTGAAAATTTGACGTCATCAATTTTGAACAGTTTTTTCGCTATAACTTCGCCAAAAAAAGAGGTATCAATCTCAAATTTGGTATGTGGATGGAAGGCGGTAAGGACTATCACATATATTCCGGTTTTTGCGAAATTCAAAAAACTTTTTGGATTTTTCGATTATTATATCCAAAAAATTTACTTTTTGATTTTTGGGGGTCAAAATCCAAAAATTTCAAAAATCCGAGATGGCAGTTTTGTAGCCCTGTTGATTCTACATCTTTTATGTTTTATCATTTTTTCTGTATTTGCAAAGCTATAGGCCTGACAGCTCTTCCCGCGAAACCCTTTTTTGGGTCGAAAACGGCAGAACATGACGTCACTCTGACGTCATTTCCGGCCAACCTATCATAGCCTTTGGAAAAATTTTTGGTCACAATGTGTAAAATTGATGTCCGGGAGGGTACTGAAAGTTTGGTGACGATCGGCGCAGCAGTTCTGGAGATATAGCGAAAAGTCTGGAGGGGGGTGGGGCAAAAAATAGCCCCCCCCCCCCACCAGGTCGCGGGTTAATTATGAGCACCTGGCGGTGTCTGCCGGGTCGGTGCGCCGTTAGTTATTTACCTTTTTGGAGGCGATGAGATGTACGAGTGTGTGCAGCTGCTCGAGGGAGCCCATCTCGACGGGCACGATGGTCTGATCGCTGGCCTGCGCCACGCTCTCGAACCGGCTGACGTAGCGCTGGGCAGTCTCGGCGCCGATCACGATCACACCGCCCTGCCGCCGCACAAACACAGTTACACACCGCCCTGCCGCCGCACAAACACAGTTACACACCGCCCTGCCGCCGCACAAACACAGTTACACACCACCCTGCCGCCACACAAACACAGTTACACACCGCCCTGCCGCCACACAAACACAGTGACACACCGCCCTGCCGTCGCACAATCACAGTTACACACCGCCCTGCCGCCGCACAATCACAGTTACACACCACCCTGCCGCCACACAAACACAGTTACACACCACCCTGCTGCCGCAAAAACACATTTACAGACGATATTCAACACGCTTATAGGCGGCAGTCAAACATACGGACGGTTGTAGCTGATCGCAACTCATGAGATCATGTCAGGTTAGATGGGCGATCTGCTCTCATGGCTGGACAGGCATCTGAGGAAGCAGTTCACGAAGCGGTTCACGGGGAGGACAGTTCATGGAGCGATTCACGGAGCGGTTCACTGGGC
Organism: Amphibalanus amphitrite; assembly: GCF_019059575.1. Taxonomy (NCBI): domain Eukaryota; kingdom Metazoa; phylum Arthropoda; class Thecostraca; order Balanomorpha; family Balanidae; genus Amphibalanus; species Amphibalanus amphitrite. The sequence continues at coordinate 289,228 of NW_024882256.1, read as the reverse complement.
GGTTCACGGTTCACGGAGCGGCTCACGGAGCTCACCTTGGATAGACACCTGGGCCTCGTTTCATAAAGCTCTGCCGTAACTTACACTTTTCCGTAATTCACACCCTTTCAAACTACGGAGCGCAAATAAATCCGTTTCACAAAGCCACAACTGGAATTGTTTACACCTCCGTAACTAAGCACATTTGCGTAGTTACCGTAATTTATCAAGCGTCCTACAAATTACAATTTCATGTCAACACTTATTTTTTACGAGAATTTATAAAACAATTATGTTGAATTTAAATCTTAAAAATTATTTTATGAAAAAAACAAAATTGATATTGATGACCATCCTTTATTAAAACAATATATTAAAAACAGCAGAAAGCCAGCTAAGCAGAAGTGCCTAACTACGAAAGTGGCGCGGCGCGGCGAATAAACAAAATTCCTATAGTGGCCACAAAAAGCGACTGGTACAGAAGATTTGCAGTTTCTTTTTCTCATTTTGGCTGTTCTTTCTTCCTCACCGGGCTCAACATTATAAAATATATTAAAAATTAGCTTCGAATCTTCACATTAATTCAAAATCACGCAACATTTTTGTGCGTAGTTTACACCACTGATATCAAGAGCTTGATAAAATATTTGGCGTTAATTACGTCGTTTTATGAAACCCAAATGGCATCAATTGGTCCGGAATCTAGCATTTGCCGTAAATGAAGCTCCATACTTTCGATGGCGTGAATTACTCCGGTCTCCGGCTTTATGAAACCGAATTGGCATCAAATACGCCAAATCTGGCATAATTGACGGAACGCCGTAAGTAATTCCTTTTATGAAACGAGGCCCTGATGGAGCGGTTCATGGAGTGGTTCACCGGGCGGTTCACGGAGCGGCTCAGGGAGCTCACCTTGGATAGGCACTTGAGGGAGCGGTTCATGGAGCGCGGGTTGGCAGCGAAGTCGATGATGATGTCGACGTTGCCCTCGCAGGCGTTGATGGTTCGCTCGATCAGCTGGGTCTCGTAGCAGTCCTCGCTCCACTGGACGATGTTCACCCTGCCGGGGGCGGCGAGATGGTCAAACGCTGCTCGGACGCGGCGCCAGCCGGCACCCGTGCGAAACTCGGAACACACACCCCTCCCCCCCCCCCCCCCCGATAACGTAAATAGTGAAACTTAACACGAAAGCGCATTTTTGACAGGGAAGTAATAGAAGCGTTGAGGAAAAGTCAACCTTCAAGCGATTAGTTCCATCTGTGCGTTTTGGAACTAAATATTAGAACAGTGATGATGTCATCCTGTGCAACTTGCATTATCTACCATGTAGGGGAGAGTGGGGTGGGTTGTATCAGTTTTTACTCCGAGACCCATAACCTCGTAACTATCCGTGATAAACTCATTATTTCCATACTATCCCCTTCCTTGATTCTTCTGCTTTTTTGTGCAAAGTAACTTTTCCGCTACCTCTACCAGTTTTTCTACTACGGTCTCCCGAATAGAACAATGTTTTTAATACAACTTGCCCCATGGCTTGGGTGAGTTGTATCACATGGTGGGGTAATTTGTATCACTATTTCACGTTTCAGGGAGTGTGCTTGCTACTGGTTTTGAACATAACAACAACATTAAATGGGGTTAATACAATGTGTAGGTATGCTCAAAGGCTTCACTTTATTAGACCAAACTTAGGTTAATGCAATCCGAAAGAAACATCAACAGACTAGACGCAAAAGTGGCCCGTTAAGAGCAAAGAAGCCAACACATTGTGCCGAAATGGAACGAGCCTTGACTAGCTACCTACAAACGCGAGCCAGGGCTTAGCTTTCGCGATGAAAAGCAACATACCCATACATACATACATACATACATACATGTTACAACATACCCCACCCGGCTCTGATACAACATGTACTTCGCCGCCATCTTGGAAAAAACATCCTCCTGCTCAAAAAACAGCGGACAGCTGGAGAAATCCGTTTTCTCTCACGCAGCCTTAGAACCCACCCTCACCACCGCTACGGAGATCTTTCAAATTCGTGCACATCTAAATGCCCAAAACACACATTTTCTTGCAACTCATTTTTTAGAATGACATTAAAAAAACATAAAATCGGCTCTCACCTCGAGACGCGTCCACTCAGCCACAAGACAGAACAGGGAAAGTTGGCGCCCGGAAAACCTCGTCGGCTGGTCGTGTCGCGAGCGCCATCCATTGGATAAGTTTGGCACAATTCGCCCAGATACAACTTGGACATGATACAACTCTCCCCGCTCTCCCCTATAGTTAACATAGACAGAAGCGCTTATTCGATTTTGACCTCGGTGACACTGAAAAACAAAGTGATCCCTCATCCCAGTTTTGTTGACACGTTAACTCAATGTCCTTACAATTGTTCTATTGTAAGGACATGGAGTACCAGCTGCATCCAGTGACGTCATCAAAGTATAGACATTTTGTCGACACAATTTCCATGTATTTACTGAGCACAAATCGAAAATTAACATTTTATAGGTGGGAATTTCTTGGGAAGACTAAGAAGTTGCCCAACCTCACATTGTTTTTAATAAATTTAGTTCGAATGTTTGAATGGACGGTTTGACAGAGCAGGAGCCCATGCTAAGCAGAGCTTGTTGCGCAGACTGCGACCCCTGCCGTCCGATCGCGCAATTATAGGTAACGGGAGAATTTAGATGACAACATTTACCGTGCCCTTCAAAGCCGGAGACGGCCTGTCCCACAATCGGGTAAGGAGACACGCCCCGAGGGAAGTTAGCACCGAAAAGCTACGGGCCATGAGTTAGCTAAGGACGGACAATGCCTACTCAATGTTAAAACAAAGGACTTCGGTCAGGCCGTATAACTACAAATGACACTACTTTATGCATGACATTCAGGAACTGTCACACCGACACGTACACCAATTACCAGGAATGAAGCATATATGTACAAGGAAAAATGTCGTCCCTGCCTCCATGATTGACATCCATCCGTTATCTGCAACTACAGTCTGCATCCCGGAGACACGCTGGACGTTAGGTGTGTGTTAGTGAGGTCGACCGATCGAGCCCTCCGCGGATTAGTGGGTCTGGTGCTGTTAGAGGCCAGCCCAGCGGGGTAACCCAGCAGGGTAACCCAGCGGGGTAACGCGGCGGGGTAACGCAGCGGGGTAACGCATTGCAGCCGTACCGGCCGTGAATTCCGGGCTCCTCCGACATGTCGGTGGCGCTGTGACAACCGAAAACAGCATCATCAACGGGCGGCCGAACACAACACAGCCGAAAACAGCATCATCAACGGGCGGCCGAACACAACACAGCCGAAAACAGCATCATCAACGGGCGGCCGAACAAAACACAGGACAACCGAAAACAGCATCATCAACGGGCGGCCGAACACAACACAGCCGAAAACACCATCAGTATAGGGCGGCGCGAACAGAGCACAGGACAACCGAAAACAGCATCAGCAACGGGCGGCCGAACACAACACAGCCGAAAACACCATCAGCAAGGGGCGGCGCGAACAGAGCACAGGACAACCGAAAACAGCATCATCAACGGGCGGTCGAACACAACACAGCCGAAAACAGCATCAGCAAAGGGCGGCCGAACACAACACAGCCGAAAACACCATCAGTATAAAGGGCGGCTGAACAGAGCACAGGACAACCGAAAACAGCATCAGCAACCAGCGTCCGAACAGAGCACAGCCAGCCGCCGGGAACACCATCAACTCAGCGATCGAACACCTGGGACAGCTATAACCTGCATCAGGATCCCGGCGGATCAACACAGTAGTCAGCACAACCAGAAAAGTTGAATCATGGACCTCTGACACAAACTTATCCATCCCCACGGGGGGGGGGGGCTTGGTGATAGCCCCGTGATGGTTTTCGCAATTTCTGCGTACGAAAAGGTTCAAAGCTCGAGTTGAAAGCCGGTATACCTGACCTCTGGTGGTTAGTCATAGGCGTAGGAACAGGGGGGGGGGGGGCAGGTGGGCAAGTGCCCACCCACTTTTCGAGGTGGGGGGCCAACCATGTGTTTTGGCCCACCCACTTTTTACTCGAGGCCCCTCGTCTCGATTTGAGAGGACGTCGTCACCTTCCAGAATAAACAAACTCGGTAGAAATAAGTTCCACGAATCCCCACGCACGGACTCCAAGGGGCCGTGATGGATCCAAGGAGGCCCTCTGTTCATACTTGTCAGTCGAAGCCCCTGAGACTGATGGCCTGAGAGGCCCTAGTGGATCTGAGGAGGCCCCAATATCCACACTAGTCAGAGGTCTGAGACTGGTGATCTGGGAGGCCCCTCCATCCACACTTGTCAGAATAGGCCCCTGACACTGGCGGTCTAGCCGAGGCCCCCTACCCTCACTAGTCAGAGGAGGCCCCTCTATCCTCAATAGTCAGAAGAGGCCCCTGAGACTGATGGTCTGGTAGGCCTATCCATCTACACTGTAGCCAGAGGAGGCCCCTGAGACTGATGACCTGAGAGGCCCTTATAATCACACCAGGCAGAAGAGGCCCATGAGACTGATGGATTGAGAGGCCCTTCTATTCATACTGGCCACTTGAGACCCCCAAAACTTTCGGTCTGGGAGGTCCCTCAATCCGGCACCAGTCAGAAGAGTCCCCTGAGACTGATGGCCTGGGAAACCCTTATATTCACACTAGGCAGAGGAGGCCCCTGAGACTGATGGTATAAGAGGCCCTCATATTCACACCAGTCAGAAGAGGCCCCCGAGGCTGATGGCTGTGAGGCCCTTCTGTTCACATAACTGGCCACTGGAGGCCCCTGAAACCGGTGGTCTGGGAGGGCCCTCTATCCAAACTAGTCAGAAGAGGCCCCTGAGACCGATGGTCTGAGAGGCTCTTAGGTATATTCATACTGGCCACAAGAGGCCCCTGAGACTGATAGTCAGAGAGGTCCACTCCTAATGAATCTGAGGGGGCCCTCTATCCACATTTACACTTTTCTAGGGAGGCCCCCGAGACTGATGGTCTGAGAGGCCCTTTTATTTATACTGTCCACAGGAGCCCCCTGAGATTAATGGTCTGAGAGGCTATTCTATTTATACTAACCAGAAGACAACAGGCCCTTCTATTTATACTAGCCAGAGGAGGCCCATGAGACTGATTGTCTGAGAGGCCCTTCTATTCAAACTAGGCAGATGAGGCCCCTGAGAATGATAGTCCGAAGAGCCATGCGGCGGCAACTGGCCGTGGCCATATTTCGGCTCGGTAGGGCCCCACAGAGCTCATGAGAGCACCTCAAGGGCTCCTAAGTAGACACGCTTATCCCCATAAGGGTGCCACGCCGGCTTCTGAAGGCTCCTTGTAGGCATCTAAGGGCCCCTTCCGGCCTCTAACGGCTCCACCCGCCTGTGATGGCTCCACACCAGTGTTTATGAGCGCCACACAGCGGCGCCTTTGAGGGTCATACTAGTGTCTCTTAGGGCCCTATATCGGTGGCTCTGGGGACCCCACACCGGCGCCTCTGTGGGCCACCACACCTGTGCATCTCAAGGCTCTATAGGTACATCTGAAGGACCCACACCGACACCTCTAAGGGCCCCACACCAGTATCTCGGAGCTCTGAAGGCCCCACACCGGTGACTCTGAGGACTTGCACCGGCTCCTGAGAGCACTATGTTGATGTCTAACGGCTCCACAAGGCCACTGAAGGCACCACACAAGCTCTCACTGAGCTTTAATGTCCATGTACCGGCCTCTGAGGGATTTAAGCCAGCGCATTCATAGCTCCACACCAGCAATTGTAAGGACTTCACACTGAAGTATCTGGGGGTTCCACACCGGTGTCTCTAAGAGCCACATACCGGCATCTCTGAGGGCCCCATACCGGCGTCTCCGAGGGTCCACATCTGGCGGGCACCCGTCAGCGACTGAAGGTCCCACACTGTCGACTCCGAGAGCCCCATCTGCGTCTGGGAGCAACATGCCGTCTCTAAGAACCACAGCGGCTCCTCCGTCGAAAGATGGGCGTCTGCATGCCAAAGGGGAGCGGTTCTGAGACAGTAGGGCACCTACGTGCAATAGAGGGGCGCCTATGAAGCCCATAGCGGGCGCCTCAATGCGAAAGAGGGGTGCCTCTGAGGCCTACCTACATACATATATATGGGCGTCCACATGCAATAGAGGTCTGCGACTGCAATTGATCAATGATCAATGCCATGGGGGACGGGGGTGCATTCGTAAGAAACAAGGGCGCCGGCATGGCAAAGGGAGGCGCCTTCAAGTGCCCATAAAAGATAGACGCCTATGATAAGCGCACATTGTATGCGACAACTGTGGGACTGTGGGACATATAGGGATGTCTCTGATGACTATACATAGGGCGCTTATATGCCAAAGAGGGCGCCTATGAAGCTAATGGGGGCACCTGGGAAACGAGGAAGACATTTGTACAAGGGTTTTCAGGGGTCATGCGCCGTTTGCGGCAAATAGATTCTAAAAAAAAATCGGAGGGGGAATAAGTTTTAAAAATGGTGCCGACTTTCCGCACTGTTCGCTTAAGCGGTTACGCCCCTGGGTACATCTGCCCGATCTCAGAAGCTAGATTTGGAGGTCATACTTGAAAGCAGCCAGCAGGACGAGGAAAAGGTTGGAGGCCCCTGAAAATAGGAGGCCCCCTGGAAAAGGAGGCCCCTTGACAGGGTGGCCCACCCACTTTTCATGACGTTCCTACGCCCGTGAGTGGTCTTAAAGCTTAAAATTTGGTACCCGTCGCTGCGCCTCGTAACGGCAGACATCCTCTCTTTTCCACGAAGCCCCATCTAAATCATTTGCGAAATGACGAGGGGTTCGTACCAGCCCCACTAGGCCCCTCGGCCCTCGGTGTGTAGAACGCGGGTCGGTTCAGCGCAGGTCAGTGCGACTCCCGACTTTGGCCAGCCGTCAGTCAGTATATACGGTTAGAGCAGCTGTCGGGGACGGTGGTGTCAGGTCAGTGGGGCCGCCGGTGCAGCGGGTCGCGGCGCCCACTCACTTTTGGTGCTCCTGCTCGGTGATGCTCTGCAGGCCCTCGTCACGCAGCACCGCCACAGTCAGTCGCACCGCCTGGCCCTCGGTCCACTCGGGGAAGTAGTGGCGCCCGATCCGGATCGCCCAGAGCGCCAGGCCGCCCGTGCCCACCACCAGAACGTTCACCTTGCCTGCCGAGGGTGCACCAAACACAATATACAAACACACAGCATACAAACAAACACCATATAAACACCCACACATATTTACACCCAGCGACGGCCGACATGGCAGGTGGGGCGCGGGGTCAGCGACACCGGCCCGTCCGTCCAGGAAAGAACGGGCTGATGACCGAAGGGTCTGATGCTACTCTCACCAACTGCTCAGTCGATGCTCAGTCGAGGACAAAATCTCCTGACAATGAAACGACGTAATGAAAATGGAAGAAAAAACAAACACTGTTAAAGGCGACCCTAGCACGTCAGCTTTGTCACACAGGGACCGGCGAACAGCCTGCAAGGTGGAGGGTACCTAGTATCTACATGACTCAGGAGTCCTGGGTAACGAACAGGTCCTTGTCTTGTCTGACGAGGCGGCGGCCCGCCGGTGGGGCTGAACCAGGGAACAGGTGGTCTGGAGCGGCCTGCCTAGCCGGAAACCATGTGGCTTGGGAGGGAGCCCTATACCCATAACCCGGACCTCACGCACACAACAGCGGCCGGTTCTTGACGTGACTGAATGGCTTCCGGGTCCACAAGTTGGATGAAACAGGAGCTGACGGACCTCTGGGTCCCGCCGGGGGAACAGGAGCTGACTGACCTCCGGGTCCCGCCGGGGGAACAGGAGCTGACGGACCTCCGGGTCCCGCCGGGGGAACAGGAGCTGACTGACCTCCGGGTCCCGCCGGGGGAACAGGAGCTGACGGACCTCTGGGTCCCGCCGGGGGAACAGGAGCTGACTGACCTCCGGGTCCCGCCGGGGGAACAGGAGCTGACGGACCTGCGGGTCCCGCCGGGGGAACAGGAGCTGACGGACCTGCGGGTCCCGCCGGGGGAACAGGAGCTGACGGACCTGCGGGTCTCGCCGGGGGAACAGGAGCTGACGGACCTCCGGGTCCCGCCGGGGGAACAGGAGCTGACGGACCTCCGGGTCCCGCCGGGGTAACAGGAGCTGACGGACCTGCGGGTCCCGCCGGGGGAACAGGAGCTGATCGGGGTGCTGATCGGTGGGGACCTCCGGTCCCCCACCGATCAGCACCCTGGATACCAATCTGCATCAGCCAAACTCAACCAGACCCCGACAGAACGCTACAGCGAATCGTGCCAGTGTCTTCCCGAAATCAGCCATAGCTGACACAGTGTTGGCGACAGAAGCACGCCTCTATCACCCTCCGTGAGAGACGATTCGACAGTGGCCGGGAAACGACAGCTCGGATAGTGCAGACCATATTTTCAGATCGGATTTTAACCACCAGCACCAGTAGAACTTGTTTAAAGTTTAAAAGGCCGAATCTCACAATACCACTGGTGTACTAAACTAACGCCACCGAACGGGAAAGGTCAAATAAGTACTGAGCATCTGAGGCCGGCTTGTCGTTGGGCCCCGATCGGCGCAGGGTCCAGGACAGGCCGTCGCGCCGGCCGCCGGCCTGATTTAGCTCGCCTGTCACGGGGCGTGCGGGCGCCCTGTCACCGGGTGGCAGGGCCGGCAGGGTCTCGCGCCGGCCACCTATTTGTGGCTCGCCATGACCTCTCTGGCACATCGGGCCGGGAGACAGGGTTAGGTGGGCCTGGCAGTCCAACCAGCAACCAGCCCAGCCCGCCCAGACAGGACGTCTCGACTGACCACCCGGTGCCCTCCGCAAATCAGACGGAAAAGCCTATCCCAGAATGTGACGGCTACGACCTCGAAAAGGTGGCACAGACCCACATAAGCTGCCGCCAGGAAGGAACTGCGAGCCATCGCATATCACGATGGCTACGCTGCTGCATTCCTCGATAATCGGACAGATACCTCACGGAGGCGATTTTTAGCACTCGTCTCGACGACTTCACCGGGATTGATACACTAACCGCACGTCGGCACACTAGAGAATGAGTTCATGTAACCAGAAAGCCAGAGACTTCTATATCCCACAGCTTTCAAGGACAGAGCCGTCAGGATGAGAGCAGACAGCTACAGCTCTGTGTGTAGTTACCTTTGTCGCCGCGCTCTTTCAGCAGCTTCTCGACGTATTGTCTGGCGGTGAACACAGAGTTCATGGCCCACAGGCCGCCGCTGGGCAGCATGGAGGCCACCGGCATGGGTACCTCGTCCGGCACCTTGACCAGGTACTGGACGTCCTCGACGGCCACGTACTCGGCGTACCTGTCGGGAGTCGGCGGCGGGGGGGGGGGCGTCAGAGGACCGTCAGAGGACTGTCAGAGGGACAGACAGAGGACAGACAGAGGACAGACAGAGGGACCGTCAGAGGGACAGTCAGAGGGACAGACAGAGGGACAGTCAGAGGGACAGACAGAGGGACAGACAGAGGGACAGTCAGAGGGACAGTCAGAGGACAGTCAGAGGGACAGTCAGAGGACAGACAGAGGGCAGTCAGAGGGACAGTCAGAGGGACAGTCAGAGGACAGTCAGAGGGACAGTCAGAGGACAGACAGAGGGCAGACAGAGGACCGTCAGAGGGACCGTCAGAGGACCGTCAGAGGACCGTCAGAGGATAGTCAGAGGACCGTCAGAGGACCGTCAGAGGATAGTCAGAGGACCGTCAGAGGACCGTCAGAGGGACAGTCAGAGGACAGTCAGATGACCGTCAGAGGACCGTCAGAGGGACAGACAGAGGGACAGTCAGAGGGACAGACAGAGGACCGTCAGAGGGCAGTCAGAGGACCGTCAGAGGGACAGACAGAGGACCGTCAGAGGGACAGACAGAGGACCGTCAGAGGGACAGACAGAGGACCGTCAGAGGGACAGACAGAGGACAGTCAGAGGGACAGACAGAGGGACAGACAGAGGGACAGACAGAGGGACAGACAGAGGGACAGTCAGAGGGACAGATAGAGGGCAGTCAGAGGGCCTCTGTCACCCTCGCCTTGGGAGGGAGCTCACCCAGGTACAGACCCATCAGAGCAGCGTTTCGCCGAGAAACGTGCTCGCTTTGTTATCAGAAACACAGCCTTCACGGTCATCTCATAGTCATCCTAGACATTTCTTAGAACGGCGTGGTGAATGAATAAAGCCGTTAAGTTATCAAGGTTATATAAGTATTTTTTTCATTGGTGATAAACAGCAAATAACTGCAAAAAAATGCACATTGTCACTCACCCTTCGGGACATCCTATGTACGGGTACACAATGACATTGTCGCCGACCTTCAGACCACATTTCGGATCCACATTTTCACCGAAGCTCTCAATCTGACCGGCAACCTCGAAACCTGCAACACAAGGCCGGCGTTCATTACCGAGCCGTGCCGCACAATCATCCGTAGGTCGTCTCAGAGGGTTGTTATCACGCGTTTTAGCAGCTAGCGCCTGCCAATACATAACCATAGCTGATAGGGCCTATAGAAAAGACTGGTAGCTAGGGAAACTGGCATCTCAGTGTTCAACATACATCGCATGCATATTACAGGTCAACTAGTCAAACTGTAGGTCAACTAGTCAAACATTACAATAACAAGTATTGCACTTATCTGTACAAATGTCAAAAACAAGTCTACATATATATCGTATTTCGTATTTGGGTTTATCATTGTTAAGTTGTTTTAAAATGGATGGTGGCTGCCTAAATCTTAGGTCAAACAAGTTGTAGGACGTGAGCCAACAGCAATAGTCCAGCGCGGCCCGATTCGGCACATTAATCGCCAGAAGGTCGAGGGGAGAAGACATTTACTAAAATTACGCCGGAAACTGAGCAATGGCCAGACGTGTGTGTAACGTAACGCGTTTACATAGTTTACTGTGCCAGGGACTCAGCACGTTCCCAGTGACCCGGCCAACGGTCAACGCCCCGCAGCGCCACACCGCCACTGGTCAGGGACGTCCCAGACGGGGTGAGTGGACATATTGGTAAGAGCTAGTAACATCCCAGACATGATAAAATGCAGGCGCCCGGTGTCCTATAGCACCTGAGCTCGTCATTGTTAACGGCTGATCCGATTCACGAGAAACAGATTTTGATACTTCTGATTCAAACGTGGCTTCCCAGCGTCACTTCCAGTTCCAGGCACCCACCGGGAACAATCAACAGAGACGTGTCCCCAGACACCCACCGGGGAACAGTATAGTGTCGCGCACACCCACCGGGGAACAGTGACGTGTCGCACACACCCACCGGGGAACAGTGACGTGTCGCGCACACCCACCGGGGAACAGCGACGTGTCGCGCACACCCACCGGGGAACAGCGACGTGTCGCGCACACCCACCGGGGAACAGCGACGTGTCGCGCACACCCACCGGGGAACAGCGACGTGTCGCGCACACCCACCGGGGAACAGTGACGTGTCCCCAGACACCCACCGGGGAACAGTGACGTGTCGCGCACACCCACCGGGGAACAGCGACGTGTCGCGCACACCCACCGGGGAACAGCGACGTGTACACCCACCGGGGAACAGTATAGTGTCGCGCACACCCACCGGGGAACAGTGACGTGTCGCACACACCCACCGGGAAACAGTGACGTGTTGCGCACACCCACCGGGGAACAGTGACGTGTCGCGCACACCCACCGGGGAACAGTGACGTGTCGCGCACACCCAACGGGGAACAGCGACGTGTCGCGCACACCCACCGGGGAACAGCGACGTGTCGCGCACACCCACCGGGGAACAGTGACGTGTCGCACACACCCACCGGGGAACAGCGACGTGTCGCGCACACCCACCGGGGAACAGCGACGTGTCGCGCACACCCACCGGGGAACAGTATAGTGTCGCGCACACCCACCGGGGAACAGCGACGTGTCGCGCACGCCCTTGTTGCTGCAGCTCGAGTGGTCGGAGCCGATCGAGGAAAGCGATGCGCCGCTGTTGATCGACATGGAGCGCTTCGAGCGGTAGCACACGCCGGCACACATCACCTGCGGGCAAAGCACAGGGAAAAGAAACTCAGCACGGTAGCACACGCCGGCACACATCACCTGGGGGAAAACACCGGAAAAAGAAACTCAGCACGGTGGCAAGCGTTCGGTAACTGACCGGAGGGAAAACTCGCCACTGTAGTGCACAACTGCGCGTATACACCTGTGCACCTGAGAAGGGACCGGATGGAAAACTCAGCAGCCAGCGCGCTATGAACTTCAGTGCGTCTACTGCTGAGATCATTTTGCTCTGATTAACAATAATTTTGAACAAGTTGAAAATATAATATGTGGATGTTGGAATCTACGCATGGTAAAATGTTTGCGGGGCGAGAGTCCATGAGACCAGTGACTGGCGAGACAGCCGTTTGCGGACGGAGGTCAGCGGCCGCCTCTGTCGGTGACCGAGTTGAGTTAGCATGGCTGAAGCTGGGCCCGAGCGTCATGACCGCGGGCTCATGTCAGAGACACCGACGGACGCACGGCGCCCACTGCCAAACGACCTCTCTGGCCCGCCTCCAAAGACGCCGGCCATGGCGCCGGGACTGACACCACCTCCTCCTATATTCGCAGAAGGAACGCCTCGCTCTCATAAATAGGGTGAGGCTGCAGCAGTTGATGTGTGACAGGGGCCTTAGCACCACCCAGGGCACCTGGAGTTCGAATAAGCAAGGGAAGAAGCAAGGAAGCATACCTATTCTAGCTGCAGCGTATATGAATCCTGTTTAGACCAAAGTCCAGCTCGGCGACAGCTAACTATATCGACAGTTTGCCCAGGTCGCCGTCATCGCGTCCCGTCGGGTCTGAGCCCGGCCCCGCCCGCAGTGGGCAGTATAGGTACACACACAGCCCACCCTGCAGCCGTTATATCGCCCCGTGGGTGGGGTCGGAGGGATACTCTGCCGTCCGCCCGCCGTTGCCGCAGTCCACCGGCCAGTTGTCGCCTGTGGGCCGCCATCCATTGCCGCCGTGCCCTGCGCACCTCTCCTGACAGCGAACCCAGCCTGAGCCGCTCCCACGCTGCAGTCGACGCCCGACGCCGGCGGTACACGGTCCACAGCCAATCTGATGACGTCACGCCACGGAGTGCACAGGCCGCCCGGCGACAGCGGCCGGCGAGCGGGCACGGCAAGCTGCGGGCGCCGGAAGCCCAGCTCCGGGAGCGGTAGGCTGCGGCCTGCGGGCGCCGGAAGCCCAGCTCCGGGCGCGGCAAGCTGCGGGCGCCGGAAGCCCAGCTCCGGGCACGTCAAGCTGCGGGCGCCGGAAGCCCAGCTCCGGGCACGGCAGGCTGCGGGCGCCGGAAGCCCGGCTCCAGCTTCAGCTACTGCCATAGCGGCCGAGAGAGTCGTCCTGTCATACGTCCGCCGTCCACAAGCAACCGTCCACCGTCCGTCCATAATCAACCGTCCACCGTCCGTCCACAATCCACCGTCCACCGTCCGCGTCCCCCGTGTCCGCTGTATCCGTTGTGTCCCCTGTACCCGTTGTGTCCCCTGTGTCTGTCAGTGTACGCTGTGCCCGCTGTGTGCGCTGTGTCCGCTGTGTCCGTCGTCACAGGGAGGGAGGCTCAGCGAGGGAGCGTCTGCCGCCGTGTGACCTTGATTTGCGCCATGGTCGGTGCATCTCGCGAGTGGGCGACACGTGCACAGTGCACAGTGCACAGTGCAGGCCACATCGCCCGGCCGCCGGCGGACCGGGACGGACCGGGCCGGGCCGGTGCGGCGTCCGTCGGCTCGCGGCGTCTGCGCAGCATACCCGGAGCTGACTGGCCGGAGGGCTGCGCCTGCCACACCTCCGCAGACGATACGACCGCACCGAACAAAAATATTGATACGGAAGATTCAATAAGAGACAGTTTTCTATAAAAAGCAAAAATAACATTACGCAAATCCAGTTCACAAAAGTACTGAGAAGAGGCGGTAAATTCGATGCAAGCCGAGCGTGTGTTTATTGGCGGCTCATGTCGGCCGCACTGGCTGATGCAACACATAACATCCCGCTCATTGCCCAATGCACTTTTCACAGCCCTGCTCATTCCTTTCATTAGGTTTGCCTGCAGAGCTGTGAATTATGGATCAGATCAGAGTTAAACAAAATTTAAAGTTCTGGGATTTTATCAAATCCATCTTAGTGTGACGCTTGTTATTATTTGCGCTTTACGCAAAATAAGTCAATATTAATGAATGAAAATTCAGTCATCAAATAAGCCGTTAAATACGTAGGTTAACCCGCGCACCGACGGGGGTCTGCGCCAACTTCGCACCGACGGGGGGGGGGCGGATGACCGCCCCCCCCCCTGAGATCTCGAGAACGAAGCAAGATAGCGACAAGCGGTAAACGGCATCGGATACGCACGGCCAAGATCTACAATTTTTACAAAGGTCATTTTCAGGTCAGGTCAAAGATGACGTCACAGGGGTCGAAAAAGTCAAAATGGCGGCGCTAGATATGGAGAGTTTTTCTCGAATAACTTTCGAATTAGTCAAGATAGGAACACACTAAGGGCATCATCGTGATCCTCTCGTCAATCCGCATCGAATGATATATATGTTGACCTCGAAAGGTCAAGGTCAAAGGTTGACCTCAGGTCGCGTGACCTCGAGGTCATCATGTATATCATTCGATGCGTCTTGACGAGCTGAACACAATGAGACCATCCACGCGTCTGTATCTTGTTCCTGTACGGAGTTATTGGCCAAAACCCTTTGGTGACCTTTGATGACGTCACATGACCTCACAGCTGCCCAACAGCAAAACAGACCTCAAGGTAGTGAAGGTTGATCGTATATGAAGTCATGTAAAGTATATGGGGCCATTCCGACCCGTTTTAGTGGTAAAAACAGGGAGTTGATTTTTCCCCCATTGACTTATAATGGGGAGGTCGCGAAATTGACCTGACCTTAGGTCACCGATATCAAAATTCCGAGATATACAAATTGTAGCTACTAATGACCTAGTAATATCCTGCGACTTTCAAAGGCCTCCGAAATCTACTGTAGCTGTGGCACGGTGACAAAGTTGCAAAAAAGTGACTTGAGGCTGGGTCATTCAAAGTGACCTGGTGACCTGACCTTAAAAGGTAGGAAGTTCAAACTTGCACACCATGTGTAAAATTGATGAGGTTATAGTCATACCAAATTTCCGGTTTTCCCGCTATTCGCGAAAAACCTCAAGGGGGGCGGATATCCGCCCCCCCCCCCCCCCGTCGGTGCGCGGGTTAAATCAGCAACCACAGGAGCAGGGGTGTCCGCTGTCCAGTGTCCACTACTCAACACTACTAATGGGTCGTCATCGGTATTCAGTCAGTAGTGACTCCAAATTTCAATTTGATTCTGACCTACCAACTCCAGACTAAGCATCTGAGCATATCGTGTCAAGCGTGAAAACCAAGCCAGCAAGACGTTCAGCAGTGGCAGCTACCACCTACATATGTATGTACGCCTGCCGCATAATTCAACAAAAATACATGTCTGCCTTGGTTGAGTGACACCCTCCGGCTCGGGTGTGGGCCACTACAGGGGCCCCGAGGGCACCCAGCCAGGCGCCGCTCAGACTCACCCTGATCCGGGCGCCGGAGGGCGACGCTGGGACTCACCCACCCTGATCCGGGCTCCCGAGGGCGCCGCTGGGACTCGACTCACCCTGATCCGGGCTCCGGAGGGCGCCGCTGCGACTCACCCTGATCCGGGCTCCGGAGGGCGCCGCTGCGACTCGACTCACCCTGACCCGGGCTCCGGAGGGCGCCGTTGGGACTCGACTCACCCTGACCCGGGCTCCGGAGGGCGCCGCTCAGACTCACCCTGATTCGGGCTCCGGAGGGCGCCGCTGAGACTCGACTCACCCTGACCCGGGCTCCGGAGGGCGCCGCTGGGACTCGACTCACCCTGACCCGGGCTCCGGAGGGCGCCGCTGGGACTCGACTCACCCTGACCCGGGCTCCGGAGGGTGCCGGCCCCACACCTCACCCTGACCCAGGCTCCGGAGGTTGCCGCTGGGACTCGACTCACCCTGATTCGGACTCCGGAAGGCGCCGGCCACACCTCACCCTGACCCGGGCTCCGGAGGGCGCCGCTGCGACTCACCCTGATCCGGGCGCCGGAGGGCGGCACCTCCGGCATGGGCACGTCGAAGTTGAAGACGCACCCCTTCATGGTGGGTCCCGGCGACTCTATGCTGACCTGGTGGAGCGGCATGCCGCGCTTCTTCCTCTCACTGCTGACACACAGAGGGGGGGGGGGGTTGTCAGAAGAGGGGTGTCAGATGGAGGGGAGGGGGAGACGGCGTCAGTCTGGGGGAAAGGCAATGTCAGTCGGGGCGGCGGGGGGCTGTCAGTCGCCGGGAGACGCCAGTTCTCAGACAAGCATCTGTTCGCGGCAGCGGCAGGATGTCCCCGAGACCCCAGTTCGTCACACAAGTCAGTTGGGAACAGACCTAAATCTATTGCGGCAGGATGTCACTGAGACCCCAGTTTGTCACACAAGTCAGTCAGGAACAGACCTAAATCTGTTCGCGGCAGCGGCAGGATGTCCCTGAGATGGAACTTGCGGTGTTCTGTAATGCATACATAGGTACCTACCGTGAAAAAGATAAACGAGGAAACTAAGAATTAGATAGACATACTGAGAAGGAAGACCATAAAACCGTAGAGAGACAAAACACACACACAAAAATAGAGGCGATATACATATGTATGCACTATACAATTGCATATTATCCTTCGCAGATTGAAGTCGAATGTTCAATGGGCATTGGGGAGCGCTTCGCTAAATTGCTCTCAGCATATGTCATCATCATCAAATAGCAGCCCGCTAGCATCAGACACCACACCTCCCATGTGAACATGGAGCGAACACAGCGGAACTATAGTTAACCAGCTGATGACATGACTAATGACAGTTACCTGCCGGAATCACAACGTTTACCAATTACCTCATGATGGCCGTACAATCCCTTCCCCAGCTGGCGAAAGGTCGCTGCTACTCTGTGACCCCGGCAGGGCACGGCGTCACTGTTCGGCGGCGGCCGCGCTGGTGTCACTGTGCCGTGCTCCGACCCACGCCCACCACACGGCGGCGCCGACTGGCGCGCCACAGCGGACCGACCGACCGAGGCGCCCGGCCCGGGCCGGCCGGTCCGGCCCGGCCCGCGCCGCGGGGAGGGGAGGGGGCGCTGCGCAGTGGGCCGGCCCCCTGACAGGCGCTGCGCTCAACTGCAGGCCACGGTCCCGGGTACGGCGGATACCGGAGCGGAGGGAGGACGTCCTGCTCTACACTCTACAGTCTCCACCCGACCGAACCGCCTCAGTCCATCCGCTGGCCGCTATCGGAATAGACGTGAGCCATTTCCGACACGACCTGGACGAAATCCAGCGCGGCGCGCATCCGAACAGCCGCAGACTCCATACTGCTCATTGAAAACACCCAGCGCGCATCAAATCGTGCGTCAAAATGATGCTCACGCATGGATGCCATTCCGACCCAGGTATCGGACAGCGGAAGCCAAGGTTGAGTCTTGCTGCAGGTTTATGGTTCAGGTACCCCTCATATTTTGAATCAACAGCGAAGCAGACTATTTTCGTGGCAAGATTGAAACACGAATGGTTTGCAAAATAAATAAGCGAGCAACTAACCGATCACACTAATTCCTGCAAAATTTGCGGTACGTTAAAAAAAATAATGGTGCAACAGCAAATATTTTGAGAAGCATTAATTTCAGGTTAAAGAGCTGAGGGAGGGGGGTGTCAGATGACCTTTCGCGCCTTGCAAACGCCGTCCAGCTGACCCTCTGCCCATTATCAGACACATAGCCGGGGCTACGAAGCCACATCAGTCGCTGGTAGCAAAATCATCACAGGGACGGCGTCATCCGAACCCAACATGGTTATTGGTTACTGCAGTGGAGACAGATGCCGCGACATTTTCGCCGGCAGTGGAGATCGACTGCGCTCTCCCCTTATACCGCTATACTCGTATAGTGTGATATGCCGCGCGATGGGCCCGTGCAGCTGTGGGGGCCGCGCCCGGCACCGAGAGCGCAGAGGAGCGGAGAGGAGAGGAGAGGAGAGGAGAGGAGAGGAGAGGAGAGGAGGAGAGGAGAGGAGAGGAGAGGAGAGCGCAGAGGAGAGGAGCGGAGCGCGGCAGTTGGGAGGGGCGCGGCTGTTGGGAGGGGCACAGTAGCTCGGACGGGAGCGGCTGTTGGGAGCGGAGCGCGGCAGGTGGGAGGGGCGCGTGTGATCGCACAGCACAGGTGCTCGGCACCGATTACAGCTCTCTCGGGCCAGATGGTGCCGGCACTTGCGAGACAAGCACACACAGAAGAGCTCGCATTAACCATAAACATAAAACGTGATGCGACTCATGTAATGGATGTAAGGAAACGAATATCAATCAGTCCATGCAGATGACGAAAAATTAAATGTAGAAGTCGGCGACCCTGTTATATTGTTGACAAAAAAATAACAGTTTTATTAGGTTCAATTGCTGCCAATTCTCATTTATTGACGAAGATCCCATCTTAGTCAGAATTATTGCTATAGCCTCGCCGGCGGAAAAAGAGTCTATTCGCCGTTACGAGACGCGACGACTGGCACGTTATGTAGATCTTAAGGTCTAATGTCAACCGGGGTCCGGGGACTTCTGAGGTCAGGTCAAGTGTCTTGAGGTAGGGATTGGTTTTTAACTAATATCTTGGCCAAAAATGTTAAAAAAACACAATTTTAACACCATCGTGTTAGTAATGGCCAGGCGCGTCGAATGCTATGTTTTTAGTTTGGGTGAGGTCCAGTAACAGTGTTGATCTCAGTTCCAGGTCAGGCCAAAGTCAGTCTGGTCAGTGGCGGATCCAGGGGAGGGGCAAAATGGGCATTTGCCCCACCCCCCCCCAAACGGCATGATTTTAACACTACGCCTATGGACGATGCATGGAAAGAATCGATAAATTGTTATGGTTTGCCCCCCCCCCCCAACTCTGAGCTGGATCCGCCTCTGAGTCTGGTCACGGAGTTGGTCGGGGAAGGCCATCTGCAGCATATCATCATTGGATTTGGCAGGTCTTCCCGAGTCCAGTGGTGGCTTTCCTGGCTCGCTAACTCGGATTAGGTGCGAGTTATTGACAAAAAAAAAACTCCGATGACCTTAGTGTGACGTCACTCAAGGCCAAAAACGTAGTGGAGCAACAAACCTCGCAAGGAGTATTTATGAAGACGCGACTCCATATGCTTGAGATAGTCTTATATCATTTCGGGCGAGTTTATGAAACTAGACAGGTTGAGAAAGTAAATGCAGCGAAGACCTGTAATTTTTTTCCGAATAGTCATAAAATCGATTTAAGTAAATCACATCAATATAGCATTGCTTATACTCTCCGTGGAAAATATTGGGAAATACTGAGATTAGATCCGTGGGATCGGATCCCATGCCCAATTTTTATCCATGCACACCTCTGACTACAGCGTGTCAACTTTTTTGCACTTTTTTCATTACGCATAAAATTTACCCTTATTGCCTTTAAAATGAAAAATTCGCCGAACATCGAAAGGCACCCAAAACCGACTGTGCGCCAGGTGCTTCTCATATCAAACAATTTCATCGGTAGGTACAACTACAAACAATTGCATACATGTTAAAAAAAAACACTTGAAGTAACACCAAATAAGCAAAAAGCTCTCCAGTAAAGTCTCTGAGTCAGCCGCCGAGGACAAAGAGCTGGCTGGCGCGCCGGCGTTCTCCGCGCTCCCGTACCCACCTCTGCGGTCGACCCCAGTCCTCCGCCAGCTGCCTGTGACCGTCCTGCCACTCGAGCCGTCCGCACTACCGACCTCCGCCGGGCAACTGCGCCTCCAGCAGGTCACCTCCCCACTGTCCGTCCGTGCCTGCTGACCGCCGGGCGCAGCACACAACAGCCGCCGGGCCGGGCACGCCTCGATCAGGCCGCGAGCATGTGATCGGGCCGGCCGCACCAGGTATTGATTGGAGCCAGGGCGCCGGCGCAGCTGCGACCGCCGCCGAGCGAGCTGCAGCCGTCACACACCGGCCGGTCGGCACACGGACACAGCGCGGACACGGGGCGGAGCACGCCGGGACAGCGGCCTTCTGCCGGCGGCCCGATATAGCGGCCCCACCGACAGTCGAGTCGTACCGGCAGTGCACACAGAGACGCTGCAGGGTCCACCGGACACCACTCGACCCCGGGTCATCGGGCGCCTCACTCGAGGGCCTATCGCCAGCGCCCCGCACCGAGCGGCTATTTCAGTCCACCGAGGCCGGTCTGTGTGCCGAGTATCAGCCGACACGAGAGCTCATTGACCCGAGATAATCCACTTTAGCGTGCCGTGTTTGTCGACTTTATCCCTGAACACACGGGCCGATAGTGAAGTGTAATGTGGACATAGCGCAGAGACAAACGGCACCCCGATAACGGGCAAAACTGGAGGACAGCTAAGGTCCATAATTCTAAGCTTAGGCTGGTACAATTATAAGTCGAATAAAAATTATCGAAGCGAGACGCAATGCTTACTCGTTTTGCAGTGTGTACTTGGCGGAGCCCTTCTCGCTGGCCATCCTGAAACTGTAGATTACTGCATACGCTCACAAGTACCTACACTCAGACACATTTCACTTTGCGAAAAAAATGTTCATAATGTCGCAGGATATAGAATAACAACAATGGAAAAAGAGGCACAGAAGGAAATGTCGCGATACTGAGAAACGGGGCAAAACAAGAAGCCTGTTTGGAAGAGTTATATTCTCTCGTGATAAACCAATCACAGAGCCTCTTATTTTTCAGAAAAAACATGAGGTATGTCGGTCAGTAAGAGGACAACGGGCAATAGTGTTTATTATCACCCGATGTGACGTCACTGTAACCCGAGGGGGAAGACCGAAACATACCTTTTGGCTATTGCCTAGGGCGTAGCCGAGGGCAATAATGCTAGCCGAGGTCTTCACCCGAGGGGTACAGTAACGTCACAGTAGGCAAATTTTTCCTTTCGTCCCATGAAATCAAAGCAATCTATATTTACATAAAATAGTATTCCTAATAATATATAAAGAATGCATAGGGGAAGGAGGGTGAATTGCGCCACCTTAACGAAAAACGCTAATTGTAAGAAAACCGCTGGAGATATAAGCATGCACTGGTAACCATTTCAAAGAGGAACTCATTGGCTACGATTTAAGAGCCTCCCGATCAATTGAGAATGTTTCGTTTGCTTCTGACAGCTGCTTTTTCAGAAACATGCAAAAGGGCGCATTTGCCAACAACTGCTGTAAATTGCGCCAGGGGGATGGCGCAATTAGAACCCAATTGCGCCCTATAATTTAATATGGCTAAGTGATTAATTGAGACGGAATGCATACACCCCGGCAGTCTAATGTCATTGCGGCTTACTTAAACATTTATAATGTTATTCAGGCTGGTTAAATAATAAATGTAGATATAAATCGCGATGTTTTTTGCCCAGGTAGATAACTTTACATGTGTCCGTACGCTTGTAAAAGTGCAACAAAAACGTTTACTGTAACCGACTAGATATATGTGATCGTATGCGCCTATACAGTTAAATTTTCAATCGTTTCTCGCAAAATTAATCATTTTATCGTTTTGAAAACTTAATGACATCAGTTTTTAGTTTTTTATCATAGCTGTCACTTCTCACGCCTAAGTCCATGTTAAAAATGTCGTATTTTGTCCATTACACCACAAGCCGTAGCCTAAATGGCAGCTGCATTATAAGTTTGACGAGAGAAATAATTTGCGGACTGACGACAGCGGGCTGCTCCCTTGCCTGACATCAAGCTCCTGCTTTATTGCAATCAGTTAATGATGCATTCATACTGTCGTGATATAATGACTACACTATTATTCTATTTGCGCCCCCCTGGCGCAATTGCCATGGGCGCAATTAAAATTGAGGTACTTTTTAATAAAAGCGTAGAGGTTATCATAAAGATGTTGAAGAATGTTTACTGTTTCAGTGAAATACAATGAAAAAATGGGGTTTCTTTCTAAATATCACTCTGAAAATCACACAAATATCGCAAATTTGTATAGCCAACGGCTCAAAATACTGCAAAAAAGTTAAGAAAACGCCAAAACATCTTTGATGGCGTAATGAGCCTTGCTAATTGGCTTCATCAGAGAGTTTGGGCCATAAAATGATCTATCCAGTGGTGAAAATAATGTTTTCGAACACAAAAATCTAAACATGCCACTGAATCCGTGGGAATGTTGGTGGGCGCAATTGGTTAGGAGGGCGCAATACACCCACTTTCCCCTACAAGATACATTATTAGGCAACAAAATGTTATCGATATAAAAATTGGAGAAGTGCATACAGATGGGAAAAATTGAAAACCGGGAATTCAGCGGGGAACTTTCAACGTTGACATAAGGATCAACAGCATTGCAAGACCAGCACGCCTTTCACGTATGTTCAAACATATTGAGAAATCAATTAAAACAGATTATATATTATATCGAGAAATAAAAACCGAGAAAAGCAAAATACATCACGGAACCTGACAGCTACCACATGCCACGATCACAGCCATTATCTAAACTTAACTTTTTACCGAAGCACGTTATCAGTTGAATAATGATACATATTGTTTGTTGATTTTGAGCAAGACGTTACAGCGGTGCAATGCATTGGAGCATCGCGTTGTTTTTCCCATTGTAGTGCCTATGACGTAAACCGTCAGCTGAGGTCGGCCCAGTGTAATAGGTCTATACTCGCCGCGACTGAGACAAAGGAGAGACAGCAGGTGACTCAGCTGAGACAGCAGGTGACTCAGCTGAGCCAGCAGCTGACTCAGCTGAGCCAGCAGCTGACTCAGCCGACTGGCGGTCTCACTGCTGACTGACCGGGCGGCCGACCCCGCTGACCCCTGGGCCCTGTTTCACCGGTGATAGCAGCACGCCACTATCAAATTGCGCGAGCTGACGTAATGTGATGACGTCATACTGCTGACGTAAGGGGCAATTCTGGCGCACGATTGCCGCAATATTGTTTTACGTCATCAACTAAATGTTCGAAGTTTACGTCCAAATTTTCCTTAAACCTAACTTCTTTTAAATACATCATATTAAGAAAAATATATAATAAAAATAAATATACTAGAATGACTGCGTAAACTCTTACTATTAGTCTCATACGTCACTTAATGCTGCGGCCAAGGTCGCGGCCATCGTGCGCCGGAACTGCCCATAACGTCAGCAGTATGGCGTCATGACATGACGTCAGCTCGCGAAACGTGATAGCAGCTTGCTGCTATCACCGGTGAAACAGGGCCCTGGTCAGCCGCCGACCGCCGTCAGACCGACCCGGCGGGAACCTCGACTGTTGTGACGTCACCCGGCCACCGGCACAAGGACTTAACACCCCTTCAGCCTGCATGCGCACACAATCACCCCAGCTAACACAGCAAGACAAACATCAAACATCAGCCCGCCTAAACATTATAGCGAGTGTCACAATGGCAGGTGGTAGCGGTCGGCAGTAGCGGTCAGCGGCATCCCGGCAAGAGCGGTTCGTTGGTCACTGCTCAGCAGAATCCCGATACGGGAGGTTCGTAACGCCATGCGGGACCAGGGGATCACAGTTGTGTCCCATGTGCCGCGGCAGGCTGCCAGCGTGCCCACTGCGCACTGCTCACTGCACAAGTGTGCACACGGGCACACGGGTGGGGGTGGGGGTGGGGGGGGGAAGGACAGCCAATGACGTGACGTCACACCAAGCAGTGATGTGACGTCATGTGAGATGATGTGACGTCATGTGAGATGATGTGACGTCATACCGCGCAGTGATGTGATGACATACCGCGTAGTGAGGTGATAACATACCGCGCAGCGATGTAATGAAATGCGCTGAGCGGCGCAGCGGAGTATGTATGTATGTATGTATGTATGTATGTATGTATGTATGTATGTATGTATGTATGTATGTATGTATGTACAGCGGCCAGCCACTGCGCCGCGCCGGCGAGTGGCGGTGGAAACGGTCTATTACGGACGGTGTGTGCACGGGCCAGTTGTGGCCGGTTCAGTGACGCGGCCAGTGAACACTGGACACCACAGCGCAGCAGAGCCTGAGTCAGCTATGTCGTGATGGGCTCATGGCACAGATCCGCAGCGATGGGACCGTCCAACAACAACAACAACAACGCCCGAGAACGGGGAACGACATCTGACCATTCCTTCTCCGCTTCAGCAGGCTATTTTCAGAGCTAGAGAAGAATATCCGAAAAATAGGATCATCGAATAAAGATCGAAGTTATCATTAGTTAAATACCTACACTGAAAAGCGCTATTTCAAAAGGGCAGGCAATTATTGAGGAAAATATCATAATAACATGAAAATTGTCTCGGGCAAGAAAAAATTGCGACAAAACCAAGTTTAATCTTGAATGTGCTTTCAACAACGCTTTTATGCTCGTGTATACGTCATTGCAAATGGCTGAATTATACACAAACGGCTGCATCCCTATCATGATCCAGCATCCAGCAGTGTGCCTCAAAACCGGTACGACCGGCTTCATGACCTTCCCTGCATGACGGAGGTAAACACAATCGAGTCGCACGGTCCGGCTGACAGGTGCTGCCGACGCGTGGTTAGCTGTGACTGCCGACGCGTGGTTAGCTGAGACTGCCGACGCGTGGTTAGCTGTGACTGCCGACGCGTGATTAGCTGTGACTGTGACCAGCATAAGGAGAACGATAGGCGGCACTTTAAAGGTAGTGTGCCAGCTTTCTTGGACCATATGGAGTTAATGACCCGGATAAGGAGAACCGGATTTTTAGAACTTATCCATACCTTCAAAACTTATGGAAACGTCTTAAATTCTTCAAATTTTGAGTACCCCAGTGCGAAATTCGCCCCGACGGGCTGTCGGTCGTACCCCAACCACATTTCACACCACTATGAACAATAAATGCACACACTAAAATCGCTATTACCGATAGGCTCATCCAATCAAGTTTCGATAAACCCGTTCATCATCATCTCCTGCGGTTTCGAACACGCCTGTTAGGTGGCTTCTGATGCTCGTCGAGGTCGGAATTTCCAAATACGCGTGGTGCGTCGGGCCGCGCGCTCTGACTTCGGCCAAGAAAAATGCGTCAGCTGATCATTGTCATTTCTGCCACTTGCGTGTGGTGTAATGGGGTCATAACTTAAGAGACGGCTGTTTCATATCAATTATTTTACATAAAATCATATTTCAAACCACAAATTAATGTTCGACAGCCAAATTTAAGAAACAATACCAATACAGGCTTACAGTTTAAGGCTCGACATTGTGTTGTCTACGATTAGACAGCTGATAACTCATTCCCGTACGTCGTATGGTCGTAACACTATAATGACCTTTGCTTATTGTCACAAGTGCGCCGCATTCGCGATTGTTGCCCGACGCCTGTTTGCAGGTGAGCCCACTACAGTTGTTATACATATCTAAAAACCGATAAACTTTTAGGCGAAAAAGGCACTATTCCAGGCCCATTTTTGATTTTTTTGCGATATTAGGTAAAAACAGAAGCTTCTTATCCTAGGAAAAATAAAACGGGAAATCTTTCAAAGGTGGCACACTACCTTTAATCTGGTGTGATTATGGTGAATGACTGCTTTTCCTTGTTTTGTTTTTGGCTTTGCTAGTACAAATAAGTCGAAGGTGGCGCGCGGATCCAAAGGTTCATTCGCTGCACCACGCAGCCGGCGCATTCGCTACCACTTCATTGGCTGGAGCCAATCAGGTTGTCACTAGGTGGTAGCCTCATCAGCGACAATCCTTGCTTTCTGAAATGGCATACCAGCTTTTCATTGACCCTGTGGCCCCCAGTACAGACAAGTTCCAGCCCCCGGCGCGACGGGGGCCTGCGACTCACCTGGGTAGCTCAGGCATGGCGCCGCTGCAGTGGAGCAGATGGCCGGGGTTCTGACTCTGAAGTCTGAACTGACTCGGACTCGGACTCTGTCTTCCAGCCACTCCGCCGCCGCGGTCCGCCGTGCGCCGTATGAGGGCCGACCGGCCGGCGCGGCGGTCCGGCCCGGCCCGGCAGCCTGCGGCCACGCCGGGCACACGTGATCAGCTGGCCCGCGGCCCGGCGGCGGCTGACAGGTGAACGCCGTACCCTGCAGCGGTGGCGCCGGCCCCGCGGCGGGGGGGGGGGGAGGGCTGGGAGAGCCGCGGGGGGGGGGGGGGGCTCCACACACAGACAACCCAGCGGCGCCGAGCCCCGGGGGACACGTGCCGAGACCGTGGCTGTCGCAGCCGCCTGCCCCCGGGCCGCGGGCGGGCGAGACGCTGCTCAGCTGTCACCTGCGCGGCGCCTTCTTTGTTGAAGCTTGAGCTGGCGCGAACGAGGACAGTGCGTCCAAATCGTGATGATATAAATGACTTCAGTCATCAGTGACCTTTAAAGGTAGTGTGCCACCTTTGAAAGATTTCCCATTTTATTTTTCCTAGGATAAGAAGCTTCTGTTTGTACCTAATATCGCAAAAAAAAATCAAAAATGGGCCTGGAATAGTGCCTTTTTCGCCTAAAAGGTTATCGGTTTTTTTGATATGTATAACAACTGTAGTGGGCTCACCTGCAAACAGGCGTCGGGCAACAATCGCGAAGGCGGCGCACTTGTGACAATAAGCAAAGGTCATTATAGTGTTACAACCATACGACGTACGGGAATGAGTTATCAGCTGTCTAATCGTAGACAACACAATGTCGAGCCTTAAACTGTAAGCCCGTATTGGTATTGTTTCTTTTATTTGGCTGTCGAACATTATTTATGGTTTGAAATATGATTTTATGTAAAATAATTGATATGAAAAAGCCGTCTTATAGGTTATGACCCCATTTCACCACACGCAAGTGGCAGAAATGACAATGATCAGCTGACGCATTTTTCTTGGCCGAAGTAAGAGCGCGCAGCCCGACGCACCACCACCGCACCACAAAGCCCCGGGCTATCACATGACACCGGGAGGACGCGCGGCTCCGGCTTGGGTCAGCGCACGCTGCCCTGACTCGGCTACCTCGCGTTACCGGGGCCCTGGCTTTGGGCGTGGTCTACCGCACCACCTAACAGGCGTGTTCGTAACCGCAGGAGCTGATGATGAACGGGTTTATCGAAACTTGATTGGATGAGCATATCGGTAATAGCGATTTCAGTGTGTGCATTTATTGTTCATAGTGGTGTGAAATGTGGTTGGGGTACGACCGACAACCCGTCGGGGCGAATTTCGCACTGGGGTACTCAAAATTTGAAGAATTTAAGACGTTTCCATGAGTTTTGAAGGTATGGATAAGTTCTAAAAATCCGGTTCTCCTTATCTGGGCCATTAACTCCATACGGTCCAGGAAAGCTGGCACACTACCTTTAAGCTCTGGGGAGCCATAACCAGTGGAGACTGGACCGCGCCGGGCAGCCATGGGTGGGACGAACTAGATCATAGATGACTTAGTTGACGACAACGTACCGAAATCAAACTAAAATAAAATCAAAACATAAGGCATACCTGTTAAAGAAAACAAACCTACAGAGACATACAAATCGAGCAGAAAATGCCAGAAGCGGGGATAATGAAGCTATGTATCTACAAGTTGTTTATCACAGTTTTTATATCGGTGTCAGTCAAATTCTTGACCTCCTCATGATAAGTCAATGGGGTAGGGGGAATCATTTGCCTCATTTTTCAAAAATAAGCGTCAACAACAAGATTCAACAACAAGAGAAATTGGATACCGTTTGCTGTATTGAAATCATCCCCACTCCGGGAAATCAAGTGGAATCTTCCCCTATCACATACACCAGTGAAGGAAATTAGGTAGGTACTCCAGGTTAGTCCACCGATATTTATTTATAACAGGATGAAGGGAAATGGGTGGACGGTGCACCTAATGCACATAAGTGGCTCCAAAACCATTCAATTCATCTCTTTCAAAAGAAATGTTTTGTAACATTTTCGATATGTTTTTGGGCTTAATTGCTAGCTCCATTCATCCTATCTTGCGTGAGGATAGTCATCACTCGGGGACCAGTCGTTGAAAGCAAGAAACAACGACGAGAAGAAGGTCTTGTAAAAAGTCGCAGTGATTGCATTGAGCATTAAATAACGAAAATATTTTTGCCCCCCACCGCCTCAGGCGATCACGCGCCGTCACCCACCTGAGGGAAGCTTCGTTTTTTTTTTTCACTGTTGCCGAGGTTATAATCGAGCAAGAGGTGTCATACATGGTAGTCATGCATTACATTGCAATGTAAGTTCCACAGCATGACGTCACCAGTGTTTTCATGTCTAGTTCGAAAACGCACGTATGGAATTTATCGGGAATAATTTTTATATTAAAATAAGGCGACGAAAGTGTTAATTGAAAGTGCTCACATTTAGCGGTGGTTCCGCAGCGCCGGCGGCCCGATACGCAGCCGATCATGCCTCGGCCACGTGTCGGCTGTTGTTGCCCGTCGACCGACGCGGCGCCCGGCGGCCTGGAGCCGTGCCAGCCCTCCGCCGGGCGACCGACCGCTCGGGCCGGGCGCGGGGCGAGGTCAGCCCCGATCCCGCACTGCGCATCAACGACCGATTCGGGAAACCCGACCCCGCGCTCCGTCAGAGAGGCTCGGAGCCTGTACCTCTAGTCGCTGCACTGGTCACTGGTCATTGGTCACTGATCAGCATGGTTGCGGCACGCAGCTTCCCCCCCCCCCCCTAGACCGCCGGTGCCGTTCGGGAGGCGACTGACGGTCCCAGAGCGCGGTGCTGTCAGTCGCGAAGATACGCAGCTGACTGCTGAGAGAAGACAAAGGCTGTCAGCGGGACCCAGAGAGCAGACAAAGACTGCGTCAGCGGGACCCAGGTGTTGCCCAAACGGCTCAGGTATGCTGCAGATTTAATGGAAAGGCTAACCGTTTTGTTGTCAGCTTATTTTATTCCGGTTTTACCTCTCGCCGGACCTGTCGATTTTCTACATACGCTAGGGCCGTGGGGGGGGGGGGGGGGGGAGAGTACGATTCCCTCGCCGTTTCGCCCCTAATTGAACAAGAGCCGCGTTGATTGGTACATACCCGATTTAATGGTCTCAGGTCAACCGGTGACCTCTGACGTCAGGTCAAGTGCCACAAAGCAGGGGTTTGGTTTTGGTTAATAACTTCGCCAACGATGGTCGCAGAGCCGCGATTTTTGTTTGGCACTCGTGTTTGACGTGCTCATTGCTCAAGCGCGTTGACTAAAGTACTTTTTGGTTGGTTGAGGTCAACTTAAGGTGTTCGTGTTGATTTCAGGTCAAGGTCAGGTTAGAACCACTCAGTTTGCAAAGTTTGTTGGAGGATGTCATACCAATATCCGATATGATTTCATTCAGTGGGTCTTCCTGAGTCCATTGGCGGCTTTTTAGTTTTTCGAATCGCTAGCTCAAATTGATGGGGGTTTATTGATAACTTGAGTGACGTCGTAAACAACGCTGCGCCAGGTCAACGATGCAGAAGTCGGTGCGAATAGGGAAGAATTGGAGTGGACAACTGGCGAGGGTTAACCCTCGCCGGCCGAGGGGGGGGGGGCGGGTGCCGCCCCCCACATAGGGTTTTTCGCGATAGCTCCGAACACGCTGGCGATAGAGAGCTGAAACTTGGCATACCTGACCTTTGATCCAAGCCGCATCTTTTGACACCAACCACATTTTTGGGTCAGGTCAGGTCACTGACCTATGACGTCATAAGTGAACCTCTGCACGGTCTTCAGATGTCGCAACTTCGCAACGCCCTCACTGCCAGAGGAGATGTCACAGGGAAATG
The DNA here is from genome assembly GCF_019059575.1 of Amphibalanus amphitrite. NCBI lineage: Eukaryota > Metazoa > Arthropoda > Thecostraca > Balanomorpha > Balanidae > Amphibalanus > Amphibalanus amphitrite. Next base: position 259,396 of record NW_024882256.1, on the reverse strand, counting down.
AAACTTGCAGGATCTAGTATCCATTATGAGTCCCACAACTTGTATATCTCGGATGTTTCCTAAAGGTCATATGAGGTCAGGTCATTTTCGTGACCTCACCATTATAAGTCAAAGGGGAAAAATGAAAACTGCTATTCTGGCGCCGGGAACGATCTCCAACTATCTCAAGCACACAGAATCGTGATTTGATGCACTCCTTGCAAGGTTAGATGCGTCACTTTTGCAATGTTGACCTTGCGTGACGTCATTTATGACGTCATCAAGGTCAAATTAGTTTTTCGTCAATAACTCTTGATCAAATTGAGCTAGCGAGTCGGGGAAGGCACCAATGGACTCAGGAAGGCCTGCCGACATGACCTCTTTCGACCAACTTCGTGACCTGGGGGTGCTGACCTGACCTTGACCTGAGGTCAACACCCCAAGTTGACCTGACCCGGACAAAAAGTATATCATTCGACGCGCCTGAGCGAGGCGAACACGATGCTGCCAAAATCGGCGCTCTGCGGCCGTTTTTTTTGCGAAGTTATTCACCAAAAACTGAACCGTACCTTGGGGCACTTGACCTGACCTCAGAGGTCACCGGTTGACCTAGGACCTTAAAATCGGGTACCAATCTCTGCGTCTCGTAACGGCGCACACGCTCGTTTTTTCCGCGACGCGCTAGCTCCACCAGGGGCGAAACGGCGAGGGGGGGTCGTACCCGCCCCCCCCCCCTCGGCCGGCGCGTATGTAGAAAACCAATAGGTCCGGCGAGGGTTAAGCATCTGCCCACTGTGGGCAGATGCTTAACCCTCGCCAGTTGTTGCAATCCCCCCTATGGTTTTTCGCGAATAACTCGCGTAAAAAGCGACTGATCGCGACGGAACTTTCAGTACCCTCGCATTGATCAATTTTACACCTACCCTGAAAATTTCATGACCCTGACCCAAATGACCTTTGACCTGTGATCTCTTTTCCGAGACCATGTTTGGCCGGAATCGCGATTCGGCGTATGTCGGCTCGCATTAGCCGCGCGTTTGCAAGCTTTTCGTGGTTTCAAACGTTCAAACATGTGATTTGATGTTGCTCCCATACATTAGGGTGGGTGTCAAGGTCACCTGAAGGTCAGGTCAGGTCATTGACCTTTGGTGACCTCGGTTCACTTTTTCGAGTTTTACATGTTTCTAGGCTAGTTTTTGGAGCTGAATTCGAATTTAGCAGCCATAAAGTAGTTTTGGTGCCTTCGTAACATGTTGCGAAGCTGTCAGAGGCGGTTGACACGTATTACGAATACCCGTCACGACCCCTACCGGTTGACCTGACCTGACCTGACCCGACCTGGTCTAAATGCTTCAAGACATCATCTCTGATCAAAACTAACACGATATTCGTGGTCAGCACCCCAGAAAACCACATAGTAGCCACACTTGACGACTTTCTAACAGGTCCCGATTTTCCCGATTTTCGGGTCATTGACCTGACCTGGAAGGTCACCCGATGACCTAGGACCTTAAAATTGGGTAGCATCGGCTTCCTCTCGTGACGGGCAACACGCTCGTTTTTTTTTTCCGCGAAGCTCTAGCTCGATCAGGGGCCAAACGCGAGGAGGGGGGGGGGGGGGGGTCGTAGCACCGTTGTGCCGTCGAGGGACGCAAAATAGCCTGTACCGGCGAGGGTTAACCAGGCGCGTAACCACCACTGGGGACACTGGGAACCGGTCCCCAGTAACTTTTGGGTTACTGGGGACCGTCCCGAGTAAAACCGGCGGACTCCTCAATTTGCTTAAATAGCCAAATATTAGCCGTTTTCACGACGGCCATCTGGTACACATTTGGTGCAGATTAGGTGCAGATTTGGTCAAATTAGGTTCAGTGTATCTCTTAGTAGCTATCGGCTAGGGTTACAATAATTGCTTATATGCCTGCTTTGTCATATTATCAGAGAGTATCATCGACGAAAACACTGAAAAAAGCATAAAATGAAGATATTTGCTGTATAAGAGATTAGGTGCAGATTTGGTCAAATTAGGTGCATTCGCCGGATAGCCCGTCGTGAAAACGGCTATTGTCTCTAAATCGACGTGAATAGTAATATGTAGTCAACGGAAGACAAAACTATGGATGTTTTGTTTAGCCAGTGCCCGGGTGTGCCTCTCAGCCAACTTCGCCATGGTGGGTGGCCCCCCCCCCCCTTTTTGGTCACACCAGATTATCTCGGAAAGTAATGCGGTAATGCGGTAATGCGGTAAGCTAGAAAAATGCCGTAAAAAGCAACAGATAGCTCGCTACAGTACTTTTCAGAATTACCAATGCATATTTGATCAGTTTATCGCTGAGGTCACTGGAGGTCACAAAAGGTTAAAATTTTCGCGCAATTTTGTTCCCAATTTTGACAACTTCTCACAAATCTGAAATCAGCGCATAAGTCAGAAACCAATAAAGCTGTAGTGCTGCCTGCGGGAAAGCGGAAAAGATTTGTGTATCATAACGTTTGACTCAAAACTTGTATGACGCTGACTTTACCGGCATCACGTTTGTCTCGTCGACACGTGTCGGATTAATTATAAGTTGACCTGAAAAGGTCAACTGGAAAATTTGACCCCTGTTCAATGTCACGGAAAAGGTCATGTTGCATGTCATTCGATTGGTATCGTTGAGCTGAACACATCCATGGTGTTACCGTGTTTTCAGCGCTCTTGCATGCTTCTATCTAAAGTTATAGTAAAAAAAAAAAACTGTTGGAGATGTTTCATGACCTGAGATGACCTCAAGGACATAGAAGGGGTAACAGGTGCAATTGTTCCGTTCAGTGTGCCATGTTTACCCGTGTCATGGTGTTTGAATGTGTTTTCGGCCAAAAGAAGAGCATTTCAATTTTCTCCCAACGACGATGGCGAGGTCGCTAAACTGACCTGACATTCGGTCACCGATGTGAAAACTTAGAGATATACGAATTGTTCATACTAATTTCCTCATACAAAAGCTCGAGTTTCAAACTTCTGTTTATACATTTCGAGCATTCGGAACGGGTTTGGATGCGTTAATGAATGCATTCTATGTAGTAAGAGAGCAATCATAAATATGCGCAAGTGAGAATGAAAGATAGGAAAGTGCTGAGTAGGAACTAGGAAGTAGGAACCAACAGTGTCCGTTTGGCGTTTATTATACAGTCGCTAAGGCGGATTACACCAGAGGTCTGTTTTTTAAGCACTTTTTCGAGCCTTGGCGTCGCTATCTATGTATTTTACTTATACTATGCTCGGTTGTTGTTCACCGAAAGAAAACATATAAAAAAGCAACAATTTTTTTCTGCATTCAGATACGATACACGTGAACAGATACAAGCGTAAACAGAGTAGGAGCTCAGGCCATTCTGTTCAAGCGCTTGATGCTGCACTGTTCGTTCGAGAATCGAGAAGTGGTTCGCATCGATCTGATACGAGCCACTTCTCCTCTCTCCCGATGGCGGCACACATCTCAGGCGCCTTTTTTGCAAAAATTATATCGCACCGCACCCACCCATTCCCCCCATTCCCTTAGGTACTGAGCGCCTGTAGCTGCCGTTGCGGTGCAACACCATTGCTATTGGACCGGCTGGGGTTGAGGTGCAATTGGATCTTTTCCTTGTCACTGAATAAGACCCGCATACATGCTCGCAGCTGGCGGATATTTTAGAGTTCTTGGGCTTCGCTGGGTGTCCTTCCCTGCTTCGTGCGCGCTTGAACATGTCCTTCCTCCTCTTGCAGCACCCTCTGATACGCAGCGGTGGCTGAAACTGCACATTCTCCCCTTCTTCGCCGCTCCCTCGTGTTTCGGTTCGCACTGGGAGGGGTCACGGCGTCAGAAATGTGCACGAATCTAGGAAAATGGAGCTGGGATCTCATCCTACGGGATCATAGATCCCGTAGAACTGAGCTGATTTGGCTTGTTCACGGTTTTCGCTACCTATACAGAAAATCAGCGCCGTTCATTGTGCGGTCACGCTGCGTATGGGTCATAAATCATCCGTGTGTGAGACTCCGTTTGAACGACATCTTCAGCTGGCTATACTGACTCAAACGTCAGTCACCGTCACCTGTGGCGATCTGCCGCACGTCGTGCTCTGCCCGCCGGCGTCAGCAGGGCGGCTCAGTCGTCCTCGTCGCCGGCCGCTGCCGACAGCAGCTGGGCGGCCCCCTCCAGGCGCGTCCCCTCCAGCACGCCCGTGTCCTGGACGGCTCCCAGCGCCTCGCGCGCGTCCCCCGACGCCAGACCCTGCGCCACGTTCAGGGCATCGCGCACGCCTTCCAGCCCCAGGGAGCCCATGATGTCCTCCTCCTCGTCGTTCATGTGGAAGATGGCCTCCGGGTCCTCGGGCGGCGGCTGCAGCTCCTGGCCCTCGCCCAGCGTGCACGGCCAGCTGAAGAGCAGGTAGCCGGGCGCCGTGAGCTGGTCGCCTCCCCAGCGGCGCGCCAGGTCGCAGGAGGTCTGCAGCCAGCGCGCGCCGGCCAGCACGGCCACCTGGCAGAGGACGACCAGCAGCAGCACGCCGTACGCGGGCGCCAGCAGCTCCAGCGTCAGCTCCGAGAGGAAGGCCGCGCAGCCGCGCTGGTTCAGCTGCCGCTGCCGCACGGCCTCCCGCTGCGGAGGGCTGTACGAGCGGAGCTCGAGCCGCCGCAGCCGGCGCCGGTAGTCGCTGGCGTTCAGCGTGTTCACGAACAGCGCGGACGGCACGGCCACCTCCTCCGGAATGTCGGCGCTGAACCAGGCCTCGCCCACCAGGCCGGCCATCATAGAGGCGAGCGTGGGCGCCGGCTGGACGGCCGCCCAGTCGCCGCCGGCCGCCGCGGTGCCGTTGCTGGCCGCCGCGGTGCCGTTGCTGGCCGCGGCTCCAGCCGTCGGGGCCCGTCCGTCACCTGCGGCCGGCGCGCTCCTCCTGGCGCGGACCCTGGCGCGCTCCTGGCGCAGCACCTGCTCCACCTGGTGCGCGGAGAGGAGCGCGCCGTCGGCGTCCCGGTACCTTCTGGGCGCGCTGTCCGGGAACAGGCGGGCCATCTCCTTGTCGATGTCGGCGTGGCGCTGTCGCTGCTGCTGCTCGGTGAGGCGGTGCGGCGCCAGCGTCCACAGCGAGTCGCACGGCCCCAGGTGGGTGGCGTTACAGCAGCTCCAGGGCGCCCACGGCACCAGCCACAGGCCGTCCCGCATCCGCCGGTCGCCGGTGAACAGAGACAGCTCGTTGACCTGCTCCGGGTCAGCCCAGGCCACGCGGAACCAGTCGCGGTAGAGGGCCGAGCCGCAGCAGCCGCCCTCCAGCTGGACACGGTCCACGGCGCTCTTCACGGCCGGCCGGTCGTCGTACTCGGTGATCGCCTGCCTGCCGGGTCACACCGCACTGCCGGGTCACACGGCGCTGCCGGGTCACACAGACACTGCCGGGTCACACCGCACCGCCGGGTCACACGGCACTGCACTGCCGGGTCACACCGCACTGCCGGGTCAGACTGCCGGTAACAGGGGAACCGCCGGGTCACACGGCACTGCACTACCGGGTCACACGGCGCTGCCGGGTCACACAGACACTGTCGGGCCAGTTGTCTCGGTAGCATGGAAGCTGTGGGGCCACGACACGGGCACTGTCGGTAACAGGGAAACTGCCGGGCCACACGAGGCACCGGCCGTAACACGGGTACTACTGTCGGTAACAGGGAAATTTGGTAACATAAGATTGAGAACTTTGGTTAACAGGGTAACTGTGGATACCATAAGAACTGCTGCTGACAGCTATTGTGCGCATATATTAAATGTTTCGTGACTTTACTATTAAGTGATGCACTCTTTTTTGAAACAAGTGCCTTCGATGCCTAGCACGTATTTTTATATCACTAGGGAAAAGGGATCTGCAATTTATAAACCAACAGGTAATTTAGACGGATTCTTTTACAACATTGCCCTCGACTGAAGACTTCGGCAGGTGACCCGCGTGCCATCGACCCCTTCCTTCATTCCCCTCACCTCACCGTGGCAATCAATGCATAACTAAGGTGGATGCTCGCCAATCTTCAGTGGCACGGTATGCTTTTTTACTACTTACCCTTAACCCTCGCCGGCCGATGGGGGGGGGACGGGTGCCCCCCCCCCATAGGTTTTTTTCGCGATAGCTCCGAATACGCTGGGGATAGAGAGCTGAAACTTGGCATACCTGACCTTTGATTTAAGCCAGATCTTTTGACAACAACTGCAGTTTCGGGTCAGGTCAGATCACTGACCTATGACGTCATAAGTGAACCTCTGCACGGTCTTCAGATGTCGCAAATTCGCAACGCCCTCACTGCCAGAGGAGCTTTCACAGGGAAATGATACTTGCAGGATCTAATATCCATTACGAGTCTCACAAGTTGTATATCTCGGATTTTTCCTAAAGGTCATATGAAGTCAGGTCATTTTCGTGACCTCACCATTATAAGTCAATTGGGAAAAATGAAAACTGCTATTCTTGCTTCGGGAACGATCTCCAACTATCTCAAGCTCACGGAATCGTGATTTGGTGCTCTCCTTGCAAGGTTCGATGCTTCACTTTTGCAATGTTGACCTTGCGTGACGTCATTTACGACGTCATTAGGGTAATTAGTTTTTCGTCAAGAACTGAGCTCCCGATCAAATTGAGCTTCCGAGTCGGGAAAGCCACCAATGGACTCAGGAAGACCTGCCGGATCGAATGCTATGCGACATGACCTACTTCGACCAATTTCGTGACCTGGGGGTGCTGACCTGACCGTGACCTGAGGTCAACACCCGAAGTTGACCTTACCCAAATAAAAAGTATATCATTCGACGTGCCTGAGCGAGGCGAACACGATGCTGCCAAAATCGTTTTTGCGAAGTTATGCACAAAAAACGGAACCGTAGGTATCTTGGGAAACTTGACCTGAACTCAGAGGTCACCGGTTGACCTAGGACATTAAAATCGGGCAGCAATCTCTGCGTCTCGTAACGGCGCACACGCTCGTTTTTTCCGCGACGCGCTAGCTCTACCAGAGGCGAAACGGCGAGCGGGGTCGTATACCCCCCCCCCCCTCCCTCGGCCGGCGCGTATGTAGAAAACCAATAGGTCCGGCGAGGGTTAAATTCGGGAGCATTCAGGATGCAACTTCGGATAAACGATTTATCTCTCCCTTGAGATATGGTCAGGAGTGCATGAGGTAAGCCTCTTCATATTAGGAAAAAAAGCAAGTTGTTCCTCATTCCACATGCAAGACTGTACAAGCAGTATGAAAACGAAGAATATTCTGCTTCAAAACGTGGCTTCTTGAGATGGGTTCACTTAAAATACGACTGCCCGTCCCACGCTACACTTAAAATACGACTGCCCGTCCCACGCTACGCTTAAAATACGACTGCCCGTCCGACCCTACACTTAAAATACGGCTGCCCGTCCCACAGCTTCACTTAGCGGCTACCGCACTAGGAACTCGATTCAAATTTAACGACTACAGGACAATGTGGTCCCTTTTCAGATGTCATACCGGAGCCCCAGAAGCCATGCTCCCATTCAGAGAACTTCTTACCGGAACCCCAGAAACTGGTCTCCTCTCAGGATTTCTTACCGGAAGCCCAGAAACTGGTCTCCTCTCGGGAGTAATTCTTACCGGAACCCCAGAAGCAGGTCTCATCTCAGGATTTCTTACCGGAACCCCTGAATTCAGAAACTGGTCTCCGCTTAGGATTTCTTACCGGAACCTTAGAAGCTAGTCTCCTCTCAGTTCTTACCGGAACCCCAGAAACTGGTCTCCGCTTAGGAGTTCTTACCGGAAACCCAGCTGGAACGCGTCGGTAATGAGCACCCGTTGTCGGAACAGTGCTGCCATCTGTACGATGGTGGCGATACTAACGCCGAGATCGACGGCCAGCCACATCAGGAAGCAGGCGTGCCAGCGGCGTCTGGAAACGAAAATAAAATATGACACTCAGTCTTAACGAAGAAAATGAACCAGGCTTACCAGTCAGCTCTACATGTTGCATGTCGAATCATTCGGGGCCGCTGGGATAATTCCATAAATTTATATGATTTTCTTTTTTGTAAGGAGAGCTGCAAGCTGCAACAATCATGGCTCCCTTTCGTCCTAAATCTTTCCAAAGCATGGATCTGTCCAAAAGCTGTCCGAGAGCTGGATATGGAAACTAGCGGTACCGAATTCTCGATCAGTATTGCTGAGATGAGCACATAAAAGGTTCATACTTCTACCATGTCACCATCGAAAGTTATTGAAAAGCTCTGGTGACTTTTTATCAGAGGCGAGCGTAGGGGACTCTTAGTCAACTACTCCTCTACCCACTCCTGGTCCGCATGTAGCGGAGCTAACTCCATCCGACTCGCATTTCGGAAAGTATCACTTACGTCACGGAAAGCATCACTGAAACTACAGACACTCTTCTAACTGGTCCCCAATCGTGGACCGAATTTGAGCACAATCGGCCCAGCCGTTCTCGAGATCTGGAAACGGCCCCTGCACGTACGCACGTGCAGTAACACCCTAACTGTAACACATAGGAATGTATTGCCGTGGATGCCTACCTAGTGCCTATACGCCAAGTTTCAGTGGTATATCCCCAGTAATTGCCGAGTTATTTAAATGGGAACAAACTTGGCACCTCTTCTCTTTGCATTTTGCACGTGCAATGGAGGTGACCAACATGCATCGATAGTATCCGATGTTTCGTAGAAGGGAATAGGGATGCAGCTAGCCTACAAAAACTACCGCAAATCAATCGCCCCAGCAGTTGCTGAGATATGGGCCTCTCAAAACCATAAGGTGTTTTTGCCATTTTTGCAGGAAACGTGATGGGGCCGTAATATCGCCCTTGCTAGGTACTAACTGGGAGACTTGATGGCTACAGTATATGAGTGTGCCGCCGGCTGGTTTGGCGCCAGCGCGGCACGTTCGGCCGCCTCACCTGGTGTCCTTGTATCCCATGTCCTGGCCGACGTTGGGCCGCCTCACCTGGTGTCCTTGTATCCCATGTCCTGGCCGACGTTGGGCCGCCTCACCTGGTGTCCTTGTATCCCATGTCCTGGCCGACGTTCGGCCGCCTCACCTGGTGTCCTTGTATCCCATGTCCTGGCCGACGTTGGGCCGCCTCACCTGGTGTCCTTGTATCCCATGTCCTGGCCGACGTTGGGCCGCCTCACCTGGTGTCCTTGTATCCCATGTCCTGGCCGACGTTGGGCCGCCTCACCTGGTGTCCTTGTATCCCATGTCCTGGCCGACGTTGGGCCGCCTCACCTGGTGTCCTTGTATCCCATGTCCTGGCCGACGTTGGGCCGCCTCACCTGGTGTCCTTGTATCCCATGTCCTGGCCGACGTTGGGCCGCCTCACCTGGTGTCCTTGTATCCCATGTCCTGGCCGACGTTGGGCCGCCTCACCTGGTGTCCTTGTATCCCATGTCCTGGCCGACGTTGGGCCGCCTCACCTGGTGTCCTTGTATCCCATGTCCTGGCCGACGTTGGGCCGCCTCACCTGGTGTCCTTGTATCCCATGTCCTGGCCGACGTTGGGCCGCCTCACCTGGTGTCATTGTATCCCATGTCCTGGCCGACGTTCGGGCGCCTCACCTGGTGTCCTCGTATCCCATGTCCTGGCCGACGTTGGGCCGCCTCACCTGGTGTCCTTGTATCCCATGTCCTGGCCGACGTTGGGCCGCCTCACCTGGTGTCATTGTATCCCATGTCCTGGCCGACGTTCGGCCGCCTCACCTGGTGTCCTCGTATCCCATGTCCTGGCCGACGTTCGGCCGCCTCACCTGGTGTCCTTGTATCCCATGTCCTGGCCGACGTTGGGCCGCCTCACCTGGTGTCCCTGTATCCTATGTCCTGGCAGACGTTGGGCCGCCTCACCTGGTGTCCTTGTATCCCATGTCCTGGCAGACGTTCGGCCGTCTCACCTGGTGTCGTTGTATACCATGTCCTGGTATACAACGACGCCTGGCGCCTCACCGGTACAACGCAACGCCTGGTACAACGCCTGGTACAACGCATGTCCTGGCGCCTCACCTGGTGTCCTTGTATCCCATGTCCTGGCCGACGTTGGGCCGCCTCACCTGGTGTCCCTGTATCCTATGTCCTGGCCGACGTTCGGCCGCCTCACCTGGTGTCTTGTATCCCATGTCCTGGCCGACGTTGGGCCGCCTCACCTGGTGTCCCTGTATCCTATGTCCTGGCAGACGTTGGGCCGCCTCACCTGGTGTCCTTGTATCCCATGTCCTGGCAGACGTTCGGCCGTCTCACCTGGTGTCGTTGTATACCATGTCCTGGTATACAACGACGCCTGGCGCCTCACCGGTACAACGCAACGCCTGGTACAACGCCTGGTACAACGCATGTCCTGGCGCCTCACCTGGTGTCCTTGTATCCCATGTCCTGGCCGACGTTGGGCCGCCTCACCTGGTGTCCTTGTATCCCATGTCCTGGCAGACCTTGGCGCTGGGCAGGTGGAAGGCGGCCAGCAGGACGGCCGTTGTCGTCAGCAGTCGGCTGACGGTGTCCGGTTCGTAGTCGCGCAGCAGCGCGGCGCGCTGGCGCAACTGCTGGCGCACGTGCAGCGCCAGCAGGTAGAGGGCCTGCGCCAGCAGCGCCACGGTCAGGTGGAGGAGCAGCAGCGCGCTGGCCAGCCGGCCGCGGCTCTCCTCCGAGAGCAGCACTGGACACACGGCCATGGCAGGGCGCGGCCGACCGGCGCCGAGCCGCGGAGATGGCTGGGTGACGGGAACGGAGGCGGCAGGAGACAAGGGCTGACAAACAAACTCGAAAAATAAACTATAAGAATATTTGAAAATGAGCTTTTCAAAATATTCCGACTGGCACCTGAGTTGTGAAAGGTCCTGGTGTCAGGTGTACACCAGGGTATATTGAATTAGATTGACCGTCTCTGTTGATCAAGGGCCGCAAGTGCCGGTTTGCACTCATTTTTCCATAATCTGATTCAAAGCTGATTCTTCTTCATCCTCGCATGCTATCAATTTAAGTGTTCCTTCATTTTCCTTGTGTTCATTAGTCCATAGTGCATTGGATGTTTCAAAAGCAAGCAAAGTCGGACAAAATCTTGCTGAACTTTCACTTTGCTGCATAAACAGTAGAGTATAAGTATTTCACTATGATGGACTTCTAATCTAAATGTGTCGGAGCTAATGTTTCTAAGACAGATAGTATGTGATAGAGTCATTGTTTAGTCCTCGCCTGTGTGCGGCGTTTTCCAGCGTCCAATGTGCACTGTGCAGGGGAGGGGAAGGGTCGGTTGGACACTTTCCCCGCCGTTCGGCCCCTGATCAAGCTAGAGCTTCGCGGAAAGAACGAGCGTGTTACCCGTGACGAGAGGAAGCCGATGATACCCAACTTTTAGGTCAGGTCCTAGGTAATTGTTTGACCTTCAAGGTCATGTCCATGACCCAAAAGTCGGAAAATCGGGACCTGTTAGAACTTCGTAAGGTGAGACTGCTATGTTTTGTTTCGGGGTGTTTATCATGACTTTCATGTTAGTTTTGATCACAGACGATGTCCTCATGCATTTAGACCAAGTTGGGTCAGGTCAGGTCAGGTCAGGTCAACCAGTAGGCGTACTACCGCCTACCGGGTATCAATAGTAGGTGTCAACTGTCAAGTACCACTGACAGCTTTGCAACATGTTACGAAGGCACCAAAACTACTTTGTAAATGTTCAAATGGTTGCTTAAATCGAATTCAGCTCCAAAAACTAGCCCAGAAACATGTATGTATAACTTGAAAAAGTGAGCCGAGGTAATCAAAGGTCAATGACCTTACCTGACCTTCAGGTGACCTTGGTCCTTGACATCCACTCCAATGCATGGGAGCAACATCAAATCACATGTGTGAACGTTTGGTGTTCGTTTGAAACCACGAACACATTGCAAACTCGCGGCTAATGCGAGCCGACATACGCCAAATCGCGATTCCGGCCGAACATGGTCTCGGAAAAAGGTCACAGGTCAAAGGTCATTTGGGTCAGGATCATGAAATTTGTAGGGTATGTGTAAAATTGATAAACGCGAGGGTACTGAAAACTTCGTCGCGATCGACCGCTTTTCCGCGAGTTACTTGCGAAAACCCTTAGGGGTTGCATCAACCCTCCGTGCCGGCGAGGGTTAAGTTTTTTTTTATTGGGAGCTTTCGAAAGGATTACAGCTTTTTTCGTCAGTCTAGGAAGAAATATTAAAAAAAAAAACAGACGAACACATATAAGCACAAAATAGTAAATAGTTTAAGCCTATAAGTGGCAGGTGGTTGTTTTCATCCATCCCTTCGTTTTTTTTTTTTGTTTTTTTGTTTTAAGTCTTCGAAACGACTGAAGCTAGGATGCTGAAATTGTCTGACTTTTCTTAGAACTAGGCTGGGCACATTCCCTGAAAACTTCAAGCTAATTCTTTCAGGGGCGGTTTCAGGGCATCGGTAATTGGGAGGTCTTATTCGTGAAGTGAGTCAGTTGGGTGAAGACCACGATGCGTGCATCATAACGGTAGGTATGCATTTTGTAAGTAGATCAACATTATTTGCAGGCATTACAGGTTCACAAGCGAACAAGAGATGGATCATAAGCGGTTTCAGGAAAAAGAAAGGGAGGTCGATTTCACCTCCCAAGTTCGGTTCCCTGACGCCGCCTAAATTACCAATCTACTTTTAGTCAATCTGTCACACATTTTAACATCAATAAGACCATTGCCAATCCGTTTTGGTGATGCACCAACGAGAAACCCGAATTTTTATGTATTTTTACTTTCAAGTACTTCCCAAATATATTTACCTGTATCCGTCTATGCTTTTTTTAATGCCCATTTTTGCAATGCATGTTAATTTTCAGTTCATTCTGCATCGATTGGCGGTAGTTGCGTCAAAATTGGTTAAAAAAACATGGCCGTGGTGATCAGTTGAAAAATGCATCCGAAATTTGCAGCTTTTGCCCCTCTGCTGCCCCCCCCCCCTATTTGTTTTTTTGGGACTTGATTTTTTTTTTTCAAAATGTAAATCACGTTGAGTGGAATCGAATGCCGTTTGAATTTGGAAAATCGGAGGGTTAGAACTTGAGATATCAAGGGAGGTCCTAAACAGCCCCCTGCCACCAATAGGGGAGCCTGCCACTAATTGGGTTATCTAAAGGTACGAACAGAACTGTTTATATACAAACAGTTTACAAGTACCTACAAACAGAACTGTTTTGTACTTATACGTGTTAGCCTCCTTTTATAACCAGCTGCGCCCCCTGGAGGTCCTGGATTTCCACGCCCTGCTGGGGGTGTTGGACCCCCTTTCCAACTCGGCTCCTGGGCCAAGTAGTGACACGCTGTAGGTGTCGTTCGGAAGAGCTTCCAACATTATGAAGAAATCACTTCGGTCACTTTTAAGTTCAGGTCAACAGAGGTCATCTAAGATAAAATTTCGACACCTGCTAGGTCAAAAATTTTCGATAAAGCGGCGCGTAGCTCAGGAATGAATATAGCTACAGCACCGGCAAAAGCGCATTCGATAGCTCTTTCAATGCACTTTCTGTGTAATTTCCTCATATATGACCTAAGTTCAACAATTTAGCCTGAAGGGGTCAAAACTGCAAAAATAGACCTTTCTGCGGAAGTTTTTTTTTTGCAATAACATTTGACTCAAAGCATCGTGCTCTTCTCATCAAGACTCATCGAAAGAACTATAATTTAATCTTGAAGGTCAACTTGAAAATTTGACCTCAAGTCAAGGTCATGGCCTGACCAGAAAATGTCACGTTGTATATCACTCGATGCGTATCGTCGACGCGAACACATCTAAGCATTTTCATCGCTCTAGCATGCCTCTATTAACCCGCGCACCGACGGGGGTCTGCGCCAACTTCGCACCGACGGGGGGGGCGGATGACCACCCCCCCCCTGAGATCTCGAGAACGAAGCAAGATAGCGACAAGCGGCAAACGGCATCGGATACGCACGGACAAGGTCTACAATTTTTACAAAGGTCATTTTCAGGTCAGGTCAAAGATGACGTCATAGGGGTCGAAAAAGTCAAAATGGCGGCGCTAGATATGGAGAGTTTTTCTCGAATAACTTTCGAATTAGTCAAGATAGGAACAAACTAAGGGCATCATCGTGATCCTCTCGTCAACCCGCATCGAATGATATATATGTTGACCTCAGGTCACGTGACCTCGAGGTCATCATGACGCATCATTCGATGCGTCTTGACGAGCTGAACACAATGAGACCATCCGCGCGGCTGTATCTTGTTCCTGTACGGAGTTATTGGCAAAAACCCTTTGGTGACCTTTGATGACGTCACATGACCTTACAGCTGCCCAACAGCAAAACAGACCTCAAGGTAGTGAAGGTTGATCGTATATGAAGTCATGTATGGTATATGGGGCCATTCCGACCCGTTTTAGTGGTAAAAACAGTGAGTTGATTTTTCCCCCATTGCAATGGGGACCTCCCCATTATAAGTCAATGCATTGACTTATAATGGGGAGGTCGCGAAATTGACGTGACCTTAGGTCACCGACATCAAAATTCCGAGATATACAAATTGTAGCTACTAATGATCTAATAACATCCTGCGACTTTCAAAGGCCTCCGACATCTACTCAGAGGTGAAAAAATGTCTACGCTGTCTCCAACTGTAAAAGCTGGCATACTGGCTCTGTCTCCGGGCAAATTGTAAACTTTTATTGGCTGAGCAGTAGACGAAGCCCTTATTTATACATCTTTAGTTTTCTGGCTTTGAAAGACACTCAATCAAGTTTTGGTACATAGGGGTGAAACATTTTCAAAAGCTCAAAAAAGATCAAAAAGTGTGAGACATAATTTTTTAGATTCTGGAGTTGCTTTTAGGGAATGTTCCTTTATGCCTTTAAAAAACTTTCTGCCATCTTTCTGCCATCTGAACCCAACAATACCCATTGGAAGACTGGTTGTGTTTATGTTGTGTTCCCATGCTTCTGAACCGCAGTTATCACGTGTGCCGCGAACAAATGCGAAGGGTGTATTTGTTATTTCTGCATCTGGGATAGACTAATGGCTAGCCTTTATACTTTAATCGAGAGGTCAGCTCAAAACGATTGAACTGATGGTTTACCAATGCTTATAGAGCTTGTGTCAGACCAGACAAAATCAGCTAAGCCCTGCGTCAGTCGTCCTGGACCAACCGTTCGATTACGGACGGTCCGCGTGGCGTTCGCATTGGGGTCCGCCTGATGAACGACGCCGTTGTACCATTTTATGGCACACAGATGTTACGGTCAGTCGGGTCGGTCCTTGGGCAATGGGCAGCAGTGTGGAGGCTGTGAGGGGATCGGCTAGACGTGTGTGCTGGACTGGTGGCTGCTCTCTTTCATCTACACAAAGGCAAGGTAATTGAAATTTTCAACTTACTTTGCTGTTAAATCAGCAATACTTATGAATATAATGGGTGTTATTTTTTAAACTAAAAGCCGGACGCAAGTATCAGCTTTCGAAAGGACTATTCCTTCGGAGATCGGCATTTCAAACAAATCGTAAGAATTACGAACAAATTTAGGTAAGCAAGGCCTTCAAACATTTTTATGAATACCTAAAAAAACAGATAAAAAAAGCAGGCTAGCACTGCACTTGTGGGCATCATTACCAGGCGTTATTCCAAAACAGACGGCTAGTCAATGAGCAACGTGCAAATGCCTTTTGCCTACAGACTCTCCAATTAAACGCAAGTTATATTTGAGTAACGTCGCGCCTGCCTAAAAATGACTCGCGGATACTCGAGGCAAAGTGTTTTATACGAACCTTGTTTATAAAGTGCAATGCTGCCCGTTGTACCCGGAAAACCCTCCCCACCCCTGCCGCCCGCTCCCCGGCCCGTCCGTCACGGCCGGGCCAGGCCGGCCCGTGGCCCCGGGATCCGCCGACCTTCAGTGTAGGTGGCGCTACTGCCAACTGCCGGACCGCCCGCCATTGCCACCGTTGGCAGGTCGATAAATGCAGAAATGCAAGGGACTGATTTGGCTACTGGAATGAAGCTATGCATTGATAATGAAAACGTCATCTCGCATATCCCTACTATTTTAAAGCTATAATTACCTTTGAATAAATGCTTCCTCTGCCATGAAGAAATCGCAGGCATGGGAATAGGTAAGCCAATGAAAATAGCAGATTTACATTGATATAAGCACCAATGAAGACTTGGATTGTTTTAAATCATTGAGATGCATGCACATATTTAGACTGCTCTCTGACCTTACCTGAAAAGTGTCAGCAAGATGGGTGCTTTGACATAGACCACCAAGATTGAATATTTGTAAAAATCAAAATGATGACTTTGGAGCATTTGCTCTTCACCTCCAACAGAAAGGCCAGAAATGGCTCAATGATATAGGTAAATGCTTGTAAATGCTTGCATTGAGGCTCTGCACCTCAATCTGCAAATATCAAACCATGTGGTTTGTATAATGGGTACATAGAAACATCATGGGCTGATGCAAGACAATGAACAATATCTTAATTTCAACATCAAGCTTAAAAAAACTTCTGATGAATACTTAATTTAAAAGTCTTGAAATTCAAAGAGAAGTGCATCAGCAACAGAAATCTCTTCAGATTTGTCTATTTCCTTTTGAAGTATTTGTAGAATAAGAATGCAATCAATGTATTGTACCACCTTCACATGCATTCCTAAATCAGTCAATCAGAACTGAATTTTGAACTAAAATATAAAATAAATGAAACGAAAACGACTGTTTCTGCATCAACTAATAAGAATCATTCACAAGATATTTTGTACCTACAATATATGATATACTTTTGTTTGAAAAGTTCAGTATTTCCTCAGTACCAGGGGCGGCGGATTCGGGGGGGCAGGGGGGGCAGCTGCCCCCCTGGCAAACTCGTGGGGGGGGCAAAAGTATCTTTTTGCCCCCCCCATAATTTGTGACAAAGCTTAGACAAGAAACCATATACCTGATTATTCTGTTCGATCATCTGAAGATGTAACCAGATGCCCATATAGTTTATCATACGTTGCCTTTCTTAAATGGCAAGCGTTCGCGTTCAACTGAAGTTTTCCTCTCTTCAACCTAGTTTTGGAGGCATTATAAGCGTCAACGTGACGCAGCGGCAGCCCAGGCTTTCAGTGACCGCTTACAGGGGCGACGGATACGGGGTGGCAGAGGAGGCACCGTCCCCTAAGAAACTTTTGGAGGAGGGGCAAACGTATTTTCTTGCCCCTCCATAATTTGTGCCCTAAACATGAGGAAAATTTTCATAACCTGATAGGCTGATATTGCAGCAATGCGCTCCTACAGTTTGTCCAACGGTGCCTTTTGAATATGTGTAAATGCTAACCATTTCCGCTTTATATCATTTTTTGTCTTTTTAGATTCGATTTAGATATATTTGAAGTGTGCGAGAGACGCAACTCATACCTTCAGTGGTCGTTTGCCGCTATTTTATGCCTACATCAATGCCAAATCGCAAGCGAGCGGAGACGGAAGGGCTAGCCATTCGCTTGCGGGTAGTTAGGACTGATGAGCGCTCATAATAAGCCACTCCCCTGATTTTTTTTCGAGCGCAACAGTTTCCAGCGCATAAAATGGTAAACGCCGAGGTCGTACACATTGACCACACTGACCAATGCACGGTATGGTATGACACCCAAAGTCCAGTCATCAGAGATCTGCTTTGGGCATTCGGAGGCTTGTGTGGGGCCAGTGTAAAAACTGGATGTTCACAGTTCAGTATTCGCTTTATTTCAGTTTTCACTATTAAAAAAGTAAAAATTAATGTTAGAAACTTTTGAGGGTTAGGGCACTGATTATTAGTGGGCCCCCTCTGTCTAAAGGCTGGCTATAGAATAAAGAGCATCAAACACGAACAGTAGCGGCGGAACACCTTCAATTAAGGGGGGGGGGGGCACTGCCGACTCTTTGTTCCATTCTTTCCTTGCAACGCCCATAGGGCTAACGTTAAAATGCCAAAATCAAAGGGGTGCACGGTGCCCCGGTGCCCTCCCCGTTCCGCCGCCTATGAACACGAAAGCAAAATCTAAGGCATTTTGGAAAAATGAGTATGCCTCGCAGCGTCCGATAACTACCACCTTCCAGTGGGTCAAGCCAACGGGACCCAAGTCTATAATGTCACTTAACGATAGCACTAACCTTGTCTCACTTTTCGTTGAAATCTGTTCCGAATGGTTTCGGCCACAGACTGGCTTCACTGAGGTCGTTTGGTATGTGCAACTGTAATTAAAGCCACCTGAGGCGCCCTGACACCAGGCTGAAGCTGGGTTGGAAATGCTTCGTCTTTGCAGATATCACTGGCCGCTGATTTTCGAGTGCCTGAACCGGTAGATGTCGTGGCAAAATTTGGTGTGATAATTTGGACCTTACCGCAGTCAGCGCACCCTAAAGCCCTAATAAAGAAACGCCCCACCCAGAGCTTCTGGATTCTCGTTCCAGTCCACCGTTCCTTCCCAGCCCGCCGCCGCGCTCCCTCACCTCAGCCTTCCGTTCCTAGCTTGACGAGCGTTTGGGCCTTAGTTAAGCCTTGCTGTAGGCTTACTGTATGTATAAACCCATCGAGACAGCCCGTCTCGATGAGCTTAGTTGGCGAACTACTGCCTTGGGGAGGGTTTCTGGCGGATCGCTGTCCCAATAGGTTTAGATGCGACCGACTGTCTCTGAATGTTTGAGCGGTCTCCTCCCGCTGTGAGCTAGTTTCATTTGATATCTGTCTCAGAAATACTTTTTAAAAGAAGGTTAAACGGAAATCGAACGTAAAATGAACAGAGGAAATGGTAACGAGTTACCCCATTGAAGAATAGCGCTCGCCTACTTCATAAGGTTTGGCACCGTTTAACATCTGATATGCGGTCGGGTTATGGCACAATTTTTCCCATTGGAGCTTTTTGTCTAATACAGCAATTCGAAAAGCGTTACATCGTCCACTGGCGGATCCAGGGAGCGAGCATTTAAAGCAAATATTTACTCCCCCCTCCTCCTGGCCCCTGTATCGCCCGAAATAGAGAAAACGTATCTTATGTTTCCTAATAACACTTTTATCAGGATTTTTTTTTGTATACTGCTCAGCAGTAAGGTCCGTAAGGAATCAAAATCCGAGGAGTTTTTGGATTTTGGACACTTTTTTTGGGGGGGTATGACATCATCTCGACTGGGATCTTGCCCCCCCCCCCCAACGCCAAAATCGAATCCGCCGCCACTGCTCAGTACCTATTGATTCCTCAACTTTGATAATTATTCCCCAACCTCAACCTTCAAGTCTTACCTAGGTAGATCCAACCAAGATCCAACTGCGTTCTTCCGTCGCTTCAAACACACTTTACTCTCGCTACTTATCCCAACGGCATTTTCAGAAGCTGCGCCGCGTTGTCACGAGTGCGCAGGGTTTGTGCTAGTGTTTTCGCTACTGAAATTTTTTCGTGTCTCCGGAGACAGCCGTAAGGTCTAGTTTCGCGGCAAGTGTCAAAGAGAATCGTCTTTATGGATTCCGGCCGGCTCTAGGAGTCATCACCTTCTCGTCACCTTCTGTCTCCGGTGTCTCCGGAGCAGCATATGTATACTGTACGTATAGTGCTATGAAGTATGGAGTTCTCGAAATGAATAAGACTCAATATGATGAATTTGTTTGCGTGCGTGAAAGACAAACGAGAAGAATTTGGCGGCAACAATGAAAAGAGATTATTAGATATCTTAAAGCGGTTGTGTCTCCGACGACCTTCCTTTATGGATTGACTCTGTCTCCAACACCGGTTGGAGAGTTGGCACCTTTTTTCACCTCTGCATCTACTGTAGCTCTGGCACGGTGACAAAGTTGCAAAAAAGTGACTTGAGGTTGAGTCATTCAAAGTGACCTGGTGACCTGACCTTAAAAGTTAGGAGGTTCAAACTTGCACACCATGTGTAAAATTGATGAGAGAATAGTCGTACCAAATTTCGCGCCGCGGTTTTCCCGCTATCCGCGAAAAACCTCAGGGGGGGGCGGATATCCGCCCCCCCCCCGTCGGTGCGCGTGTTAAAGGTTATTAGCGAAAAACTATTAGATACCATTTGTAGCTGAGGTATGTGACCTCAGGATCTCGGAAACGAGGGGCACAGGTGGGGCATAACGAGGGACACAGGTGGGGCACAACGAGAGGCACAGGTGGGGCATAACGAGGGACACAGGTGGGGCATAACGAGGGGCACAGGTTGGCATAACGAGGGGCACAGGTGGGGCATAACGAGGGGCACGGGTGGGGCATAACGAGGGGCACGGGTGGGGCATAACTAGGGGCACGGGTGGGGCATAACCAGCGGCACGGGTGGGGCATAACGAGGGACACAGGTGGGGCATAACGAGGGACACAGGTGGGGCATAACGAGGGGCACAGGTGGGGCATAACGAGGGGCACAGGTGGGGCATAACGAGGGGCACGGGTGGGGCATAACGAGGGGCACGGGTGGGGCATAACGAGGGGCACGGGTGGGGCATAACGAGGGGCACGGGTGGGGCATAACGAGGGGCACGGGTGGGGCATAACGAGGGACACGGGTGGGGCATAACGAGGGGCACGGGTGGGGCATAACGAGGGGCACGGGTGGGGCATAACGAGGGGCACAGGTGGGGCATAACGAGGGGCACGGGTGCCATTTTCCGGTTCAGTGTGTCCTGTTTATCTGTAATTCGGTATTTGAAAGTGTTTAGAAGGACGTTCGACCAAAACAGGTGGCCTTCAATTTTCTCCCCTTGAATTATAATGAAAACGCCGCAAAATTGACCTGACCTTAGGTCACCGATATCAAAACTCAGAGATATATATTTTATACATGTTGTCTATCAATTACTGAAAGTTTCAAAGCGATCGGTCACTTGGTGTAGCTATGGCAGGCATTGAACTATTTTATGTGAGGTCACTTGACGTGACCGGGTGACCTGACCATGAGCGACCTTGACCTGATTTTGTTTTATAGCATGTGCGGAAAAGATGTATAATACCTATAGTGCGCCAAAATCCATCGCGGGTTAAGATGTCTACCCTAGGCTGACGACTGGTTGCATCAGTCAGCTGGTTGCCGCCGTCGGTCGTGCTACGCTCCGCTCCAGCCCGCACCACCCGCGTGGCGAGTGAGTGCGTGTCCGACCATAACGAGTGACCGCGCGCGAAACTGGTGACTTTTTTGGGGCTCACACTAGCTTTATGAACGTGTGAGTCCTCCAGTGAACGCGGAGCCTGCGACGGCAGCGTCGTTTTTTCTTGCACAAGTGCTACCGTACGCCCGTGATGAGTGACCGCGCGGAGGCCAGGCCGAGGCAGGCCTCGTCTCGGGATGGTGGTGCCAGAGACACATCCGCACTAGTGCACAGTGACACTACTAGCGAGCGACAATCGGTGAGCGAGCTAGTAAGGAACTACAGTGACCCGCCCGAAGGACAGAAAAGAGACAGATCCGAGTCCGGCGATCCTGCACCTGCCGGCAAGCGTGGCGCAAGGGAGTTGGGCGGTGAGCCCACGCCCAGTCCGTCGGCTCTCGGCGGCCGCGGCTTCAGAGAGCGGCTGGAAGACGCGATCGACGGCCTGGAGAGTCGGCTCGTCGCCTCCTTCTCACGTGAGCTCCACGAGTTCCGCGAGTCGCTAACAGCCGAAATCGACAAGCTCAACGAGCGTGTCAGAGACCTGGAGCGGCACGTCGAGGTGCGAGACGGGGTCATCGATCAGCTAACCGACGATCTCCGCCAGTCCAGAGCTGACATCACGGCCCTTCAAACCAGAGTTGAAGATGCAGAAATCTTCCATCTTCATCTTCCAATCTTCCAATCTTCCAATCTTCCATCCCCGCCTGCCATGCCTCATCTTCTCCGGTACAGCCATGGCGCCCCGCCGCTCGGCCCGCCTGGGCGCGCCCTTGATCAACCAGACATCGCCGGGGGCGGCTGACGCCGCCGCTGCGACCGTGCCGCCCGGCTCCGGTCGAGGACGCGCGCCCGGGACGTCACAGTCAGCTGACCGCCAGGTCACGGCCGGCCCGGGCCAGTCGGCGGCGGACGGCGGGCGGGCGCGGTCAGGCGCGCGGGTCGGTGACCGAGAGGAGCGGGAGGATGTGAACACACTCGTCGTGGACACCCTCAACCAGTGTATGCCCGGTCTCAACCTGTCGTCAGCGGACATAGATCGGGCTCATCGGCTGCCAGGCGCGAACCACCGGATCATCGTCCGCTTCGTGCGCTCTGGAGAAGGCAGCCTACGAGACAGGATCATGACCCGGCGCATGGAGTTGAAGGGCAAAGACCTCTACGTCAACGAGTCGCTGACGAAGATGAGAGGACTGATCTTCAGATCTCTACTGGCCGCCAAACGCGAGAAGAAGGTTTACACAGTCTACTCACGGGGCGGCCAAGTATTCTTCAAGCAAGAGCAGTACGGCACCGGAAAGCGAGTAGACTCTTTGGAGCAGGTGCGCCGGCTCGGCTACACAGTACTCGAGCGCTGAGTACCGGCTCGCCTGTACGGCGAACTGCGCGACCGCCTGCACTCCGGGCCGTGTTCGGCGACGTCTGCTAACTTACCGGTGCCAACTTCATCAATCAGGTGATGTCGTTCGAACGGGTTCATCAGTCCAACGTCTAATAATAATCGTTGTTTACCGGAATTGTGTACCTAAGACATAAGTTAAAGTTAAAGTTCAATTTCAAGCAATTGTATCAACTTGCAACAGTGCAGTTAATCTTTGTCTATAGTACTTGTAGGTCGACTTCTTGATAGTCGTTTCACTGATTACCTTGCTAACTTTTTGTCGCGGGCTCCGCGTTCTGTTTACTTAGTTGTTTTTCACTCTTTATGTTTTCCTTGTCACACCCCTTATTGCATTACTTAATACTGTTGTCATCCATACTATCATTGTCACTGTTTATTGCGCCAACACTGGTTTTCGTTTCCCCCAAGAGACTCTCTGTTCGTCCGTCTGTTTTGATTTTCCGCAGATTAGGCATCATGTCCCGGAGCAGTGCGGCGTCGGCGGGGGGATCGGCGGCGGCGCTCAGCTCGGCCCGTCCTCGGTGGGTGGCTGGGGTGGCGGCGGCGAGACTGGGAGCGCGAGCGGTCTTCTATAGAACCCGAGGACAACAGCCGACTGCCCTCCTTGCGACCGGCGACGCTCGTACCTGTTTCCTCTTCTCACAAGCTGGAGCCCTGGTGAGCGTTAACACTTCCAATTACACAGATACAAACGCTACACTTGCGCAATCCAGCACCATGCCACAAATCCGCAAACGTGCCGACACCGTCAAGTACCCAACGCCAAATGCATGCAACGAAATGAAGACACGTGAGCACATTTTTCAATATTTGCAAGAATATGGGTTCCATTAAAATCATATCAATTAATGTCAGAGGCCTAGGATCTCAACACAAGCGAAGAGACGTAATGCATTATATAAAAAATCTAAACAGTAACATAATCCTTCTTCAAGACACTCACTTGACGCAGGATAAAATACCATCGTTTAATAATCTTTGGGAAGGAAAGGCATACCACTCTTGCCATACAAGTAATAGTAGAGGTGTGTCTATACTCATCAATAAAAATAGCCAACACGAAATAATAAACAAATACGTAGACAATAAAGGCAATTATCTCATACTTGAATGTAAAATAAATTCTGTCAACTACTTGGTAAGCAGTATATATGGCCCGAATCGAGATGAGCCGCAGTTCTACGAAAAATTAGGTCAAATAATAGAAAATGCAAACTATGATAATATCATCCTCGGTGGGGACTTTAATTTCGTGGCAAATGCAGAAGATGATAGTTATGGATATATTCGTGAGAATAATGTTAATGCGAGGAAGAAATTCATGTCAATATGCAATGAAAATAACTTAATTGATATATGGCGACATAAAAACCCAACGCAACAACAGTACACGTGGTTCACATCCAATTTAAACAAGGGAGCAAGATTGGATATGTTTTTCGTTAGCAACCACCTGGTCGCCAGCTGCTCCGATTTGCAAATACTCCCTGGATATAAAACGGATCATAATATCATTTCAATGCGGGTACAAACCAATGAAAAACAAAGAGGACCTGGCCTGTGGAAATTTAATGAATCTTTATTACATGATGAAAAATACATACAAATCGTAAATGAATGCATCCAGAGAACGATTGAGGAGTACGCTGTACCTCTGTACACTAAAGAATTTCTTTCAAATGCAGAAAACTTCAACAAAATAGAATTCAAAATAGGTGATGACCTATTTTATGAAACACTTCTGATGCTCATCAGAGGAGAAACTGTTAAATACTCAAAAATTAAAGCAAGAGAATTCAAGCTAAAAGAAAAAGAATTAATTACGAAGGTAGCTCAAGCAAGCTCAGCTTTTACAATCAACAGATCGGAAGAAAATAGCTCACAGCTTAAGAGTTGTAAGGAGGAGCTAGAGAAGTTTAGGGAGCCTATTGTTCACGGTTTAATTGTAAGATCCAGAATAAGATGGCACGAAGAAGGCGAAAGGTCATCTAAATATTTCCTCGGTTTAGAGAAAAGAAATGCAATGAGGAAAAGCCCAGCAGAGCTTATCTCTGACAATCATAAAATTACAGAAGCGTCAGAAATCCTTAAGGCCTTCACCAACGACTTAACCCATAAATTTAACAAAATAAACAGTGCTCCCAAAGAAGTAGTTGAAAAACTCGCACTTGAGAACATCAATGAAAAAATAAACACACATGAACGAGCACTCCTTGAGAACACGATCTCTTATCAAGAATTAACACAGGCAATGCAAAAAATGAACAAAGGAAAATCCCCAGGCTCAAATGGGTATACGGCATGTTTCTTTAGAAAATTTTGGCAGAAATTGGGGCCCTTCCTTTACAGAGCATTTATATATTGTACCAAACTTGGCAAAACCCTTCTTTCTCATCGAGAGGGGATCATAACAATGATCCCCAAGGCCGGAAAACAACTCAACACTTTAAAAGGTTGGCGCCCAATAACGTTGTTGAATGTTGATTTCAAAATAATTTCGTCAGCTATCTCGGCACGAATACAAAAAGTAATAGGAAAGCTAGTAGACCCATGTCAAACAGCCTACATCAAAGGACGATACATAGGTGAAAATACACGCTTAATATAATATGACGTGATAAATCTCCTTTCAAACAGAAAAGAATCAGGGTTAGTTATGTCTGCTGACTTTGAAGCTGCATTTGATTCGCTCTCGTGGGAGATGATACTGGAAGTGTTAAAACAGTACAACTTTGGACCAAATTTCATAGAAATCATTAAACTTCTATATTTAAACAACGATAACTTCTCCCGAATAATAGTAAACGGGCATTTGGGGGATAAAATATACCTGAATTGCGGAATCCGACAAGGAGACCCGACTTCAGGCTACCTTTTCAACCTCGCAGTGAACCTGCTTACGCAACAAATCAAGAAATCAAGAAAAGTAACCGGCATCAAAATTTCAGACAGTGCGGAAGCAAGAATTTCTCAATATGCCGACGATACCATCTTATTCCTAAAGAATGAAACAGAATGCGTTAAAGGAGCTATACAAGAATTGCAAAGATTCTCAGAAGCATCAGGACTTAACTTAAACATTGACAAAACATGTTGTCTGCGGATTGGCTGCGCAAGGCAGTTCAACAACGTTGGTTGCAGCCAAATCAAGTTTGTTGACCAATTGAAAATATTAGGAATAACGTTCAATGAGAATAACAAAAACATTACTCAGGTCAATTTCGAACCGAAAATCACTCAGATTCAAACAGAAATTCAACATTGGCGTAGAAGAAACATTACAACGTTAGGGCGAATAACAGTCGTCAAGTCCCTGTTGATGTCAAAATTAGTTCATCTATTTATGGCCCTACCTGACCCCTCTAGAAAAGAATTTAAAAGTCTTGAGAGAATCTTATTCGAATTTGTTTGGGGTGGTAAACGAGATCCAATAAAACGCGCGAAACTGATACAAAACTTTACCGCAGGTGGTCTTCGCATGATAGATGTCCAATCCTTCTGCGCCAGCATGAAGCTGACATGGCTCAAAAGAATAATGGCATCAAACGCATCATGGTCACGTATAGTCGAAATTGAACTACCACCAATTGAAAACGTGCTTCAATTTGGCAGTAAACAACTAGAGAAATTGATGAAGAAGGTTGAAAACAAGTTTTGGAGCGACGTACTAAAAAGTTTTGCAAACTTTAGCAGAGTATACGTACCTGATGAGGCTAACGTACTTTTCGAAAGCATATGGTTTTCAGATTACACGAAATTCCAATGTTCAATAATACGTAGCTGGTACAAAAAAGGAATTCGGCTCATAAATGATTTGTTTAACGAAAATACAGGGACCTTACATACCAAAGAGAGCCTCGAAAATGCTTACGACGTGAAGATGACATTTTTATGTTATTCGAGCTTAATCAGGAGCTTACCTGATTACATAAAAAACCAACAAATAGATAAAACACTTGGGCCGATAATGCCACATAGAATGTGCGTGGTGTTAAACAATGAAAAATTTTCACGTCAAGCGTACGAAGCAAATGTAAAACATAAGCAGTTAGAAATACGGAATGCTAATGAACGCCAAAAAGCAAAGTGGATCAGAGATATTGGGGGTTTTGAGGAAAATAGCCTTGCAATCTTAAAAAAGGTCACAAAGTCAGCAAAACTGATAATGTTTCAATATAAACTCATAAATCGCATAGTAGCAACGAATACCTACCTTAAGACTATACACATTAAAGACGAAGATACTTGCACGTTCTGTAAAGTAGAACCGGAAACACTGGTTCATATGTTCTGGCATTGTAATAAAGTAAAGTCCTTTATAGCAGATATCAAACGCAGAATTTTAGATCCGTACGAAATACGCCTCCCTATAAACAGCAAAACTTGGTTCTTCCTAATCGATGCAAATCCACAACAGACACATATATTGGCTTTAGCAAAAATGGTCATATATGAAGCAAGGTTACGAAATATCACACCAGAGGTGACACACCTAATAAACAAACTGAAAATTGTTGTAGAAATAGAACAACAAGCAGCTAATCGCATAAACAAACAAATAGAATTCGAGAAAAAGTGGGGAAGACTAAAAAGCATCGTCGTACAAAACGATGCACATTAACTGCCGTATATTTTTTTTACACAAATCTTTGTACGTCAATCCATAACACAGTTGCACACTTGCAGCACTCTTGCCTGCAAATGCATGCATTTGCATGCATTTGTGGGCATGTAAATTGTATCTTCATGCAATTTGCATCTCATGTGAGATCAGTTTGCATCATTGCATGATGTAGGCTGATCTGCATGAGGAATAGAAATACGTAAAAACACTTAAAAATACATACATAAAATGCATACAATAAATACATAGTATACAGTATACATAAATATACACATCATATTTATAAAACAAACATGCCACAAACACCCGGATGATCCCCAAGGTCACGAGCTCGCCGGTCGCGGGAAGGGACTAGCGGCTGTTTTGTCTTGCATGTGATGTGTGAAAGGAGTAAAACAAAGTAGAAAATAGTAGAGATTCCAGTCACGCCGCCGCCGCCTCGATCGCCCCGGTGACCGGGCTGGCCGAGTCGCCGCCGGCGCGTCTTCCGCCGGCGTCGCTCGCTGCATCGCCGGTGTCATTGATGGTTGATAGTCATTGATAGCTGTTAAAAGTTGATATAAAAACTGTTCTGTATTGATAAATGTAAACCTCTGGGCTTTGTTAAATAATTTGTATTTTTTGCAGTGTTGTTATCCTTATCTTGTGTTGAACGTTTCACCCGGACCTTGCCTCGCTGTTTTGCTCACTCTGACTTGCAGTGCCGCAAAGACCGGTCCCGCGGTGGTGCCATGTGTGCCTTGACCTGTGTAGTGCAACCATTGCAGCGGTGCAGTGATAGTGGGACGCGTGTGAGCTGTTGGGGGGAGTTGTCGTTGCGCGTCGTGCCAGCTGAGGCAGCTGATGAAACGACTGATGAGCCACTGGTGGCGCATCATTGGAGTGGATGATGTCGGATGACTGTGAATGTGATGAGATGATCTGAGTGTAATAAATGTATATTATCGAGAAAAAAAAAACCCTAGGCTGACGAAGGAAGCTGAAATTCCTTCGAAATCTCGCAATGCAAAAAAAAAAACTTTAAGCTGGTGTCTGAATAATCTTACACTAAATGAATCCTTCCAAGCTCAAGAACAACATCCATAATCTGTCTCGTAATATTCGACAAATGTAATATTCTCCAGCAGACGTGGAGCATTCCATGTAGGCGGACTCGAGGACGGGCGATACTGCACGAACCCACCGCAAGGGTGGAAACGATAAGGGCCAGAATGTTTTGTCGCTTACCGAGACAAGTGAACGGCATGTACGAACATGTGGCATCTGCGGACCTATTCGCCAGTCGAGGAACTTTTATGAAGTCTCTTAGAGCCTTCTTAATCTCTCTGACATGACTATACGTACCTATATTTGACAACCCATGAGCACATGTATTTATAGGTTTTAGTATCGGACTGCGTCTGTAAATGGGTGTCATACCTGTGGGCGTTCAAACAAATACATACATACATACATACATACATACATACATACATACATAACGTTGAGCAATGCAATGCTTCCTCCGACTCTGAAGTCGGAGTCGATAAGATTTTGGAGACTCCAACTTCGACTCCATCCCCGGGCAGAACTGTCGACTCCTACCAACTCCGACTCCACCGCCCTGCAGTAGGTTAACTACGACATTTACATGATTGGCGTTGCAGTGGACCAAGAACCCCCGCCAGAGGCGTGGAGCTCAGCAGCCGAGCATAGAACACAGAGCATCGCCTTAGCACAGAGCGCCCCGCCCCGGGATAGCACAGGCTATCCGCCGGCCGAGCACGCAGCACCGGCCGGCCGGCAGAGCGGCGTCGATCGATGCCGCCAGCCGACGGCCGCGAGACCGGCGCGCCGGTGGAGACGAGGAGAGCAGAGCGGCGGCGAACGGGAGCGGAGCGGCCCGAACAGTGACCACAGTCCTCAGTGAGAGCGGAGTGTGCAGGGAAGCGTCTGTAGCCGTCGGAGCGGGAGCGGAGTGGCGCAGGACGAGTCGGAAGTCCTCAGTGACTGTTTCGTGAGGGGAGGCTCCAGGGAGGAGACCGCAGCGAGGCGGCGCGCGTTAAAGAGGCGCCACTGTCGGCGCGGCTGCAGACGGAGGTGAGTGCCACAGTATACTGGCGTGCAGTGCCACACTGCCACAGTATACTGGTCTGTAGTGCCACACCGCCACAGTATACTGGCCTGCAGTGCCACACTGCCACAGTATACCTACAGGCCTGCAGTGCCACACTGCCACAGTATACCTACAGGCCTTCAGTGCCACACTGCCACAGTAATTACTGGCCTGCAGTCAGCAGTGCCACACTGCCACAGTATACAGGCCTGCAGTACCACACTGCCACAGTATATATACACTGCAGTAGTGGTATGCATGTACGCTGACCGGCAGGAGACAGACGATTCAGACGGCTGGCAGTTTGATGGCGGGACTAATATGTAATTGAATAGCACATGCAGTGTTTAACCCTCGCACTTATAAGGGCATGGGTCAGATGGATCCCTCTCCGGTCTTTCGCAAATAACTTGCGTAAAAAGCGGCCGATCGCAACAAAATTTTCAGGCCCTTGAGTCAATCAATGTTACATCTACCCTGAATATTTCATGGCGTTGACCCAAACGACCTTTGACTGATCTGTGACCTGCTTCACCAGACCATGTCGGGCCAGAATATAAGGGCATTCAGATGCAATTCAGCTCATAATAGCATAAGAAATGCATCCAATGGCTTCAGATATTGGTAGTTTGAGGACCCAGATGTGCCAGTTGGAGCCTCAGGCATTGACAGACGGGGCCTCATATATTGACAGTTGGTGCCATAGGTATTGACAGTTTGGGGCGCCGCAATAGGTAGGTATTGACCTTCAGCTGTTGCCCTTTGGCGAGGCTCAGACGTTGACAGGCGGAGAGAGGGAGGTATTGTCAGTGGGGGGCCTCAAATATTGACAGTTCGTGGGGACCCAGGTGTTGGCAGATTTCAGAGGTTAACCCTCGCCGGCACAGGCCATTTTGCGTCCTTCGACGGCACATGGGGGGGGGGGGTACGACCCCCCTCGCGTTTGGCCCCTGATCGAGCTAGAGCTTCGCGGAAAAAAGCGAGCGTGTTGCCCGTCACGAGAGGAAGCCGATGATACCCAATTGTAAGGTCCTAGGTCATCGGGTGACCTTCCAGGTCAGGTCAATGACCCGAAAACCGGGAAAATCGGGACCTGTTAGAAAGTCGTAAAGTGTGGCTAGTTTTGATCAGAGATGATGTCTTCAAGCATTTAGACCAGGTCGGGTCAGGTCCAACCGGTAGGGGTTGTGACGAATATTCGTAATACGTGTCAACCGCCTCTGACAGCTTCGTAACATGTTACGAAGGCACCAAAACTACTTCGCAAATGTTCAAATGGTTGCTAAATTCGAATTCAGCTCCAAAAACTAGCCTAGAAACATGTAAAACTCGAAAAAGTGAACCGAGGTCACCCGAGGTCACCAAAGGTCAATGACCTGACCTGACCTTCAGGTGACCTTGACATCCACCCTAATGTATGGGAGCAACATCAAATCACATGTTTGAACGTTTGAAACCACGAAAAGCTTGCAAACGCGCGGCTAATGCGAGCCGACATACGCCGAATCGCGATTCCGGCCAAACATGGTCTCGGAAAAGAGGTCACAGGTCAAAAGTCATTTGGGTCAGGGTCATGAAATTTTCAGGGTAGGTGTAAAATTGATTAATGCGAGGGTACTGAAAGTTTCGTTGCGATCGGCCGCTTTTTACGCGAGTTATTCGCGAAAAACCTTGGGGGGGGTTGCATCACCCCCCCCCCCCCCTGTGCCGGCGAACAGGGGCCTCAGAGCCTTAAGGCTCAGATGGCGGGGCGGGGCCTCAGATGCTGACAGGCGTGTTGGTCAGATGCTGACAGGCGGCGGCGCCCGCTGAGCAGCCAGCTGTGAGCTGCTGCAGCGCCGGAGCGGCCCGGTCGCCCTGCTGCCAGGCCCGCCGGACGGATGGCTGGCCGGCTGCTGCTGGTCGCTCTGGTGGCGGCCGTCCCACACGGTGAGGAGCCCACCCCACCTGGCTCGGAGTCGCACACCCGCGGACGTCAACGCCAGCTGTTAACGATTGCTCAGCTAAATCGGCATTTACTGTTACGTAATGAACTCAAGCAGGGATGCGAGCAGGGTTTGCAATAATCGCTGCAGGTCGGTCTAAAGGTGTGAGCATTAGATCTGAACCTGAAATTAGTCAGATACAGCACTGAAAATAAATTCACACCCGCTCCTGGTGTTTACACCTTTTTAGGAAATGTTTACACCCCACCGTTTTTTAGCACCTGCACCGGTGTAGTTTCAACACCAAGCTTTGGTGTAAGCATACACTGAATCCTGGTGTAACACCAGGCACATACACTGGCGTATGGCGTTAAATCACTGTAAGTACACCAGTTTGTGGTGCTACACGACGTCTTTACACCATAAAAAGGTGCTACACCATTAATTTGCACCTTCTTTACGGGTACAAAACAAATACCCTTACACCAATGTGTGGTGTTAGTAGCCAATTGGGTACACCCTCTTCCGGTGTTGTGAAGGAGATACACCGGTGTTTGGTGTAGCTGCAGCTCGAGGAGTTAATATATATATATATATATATATATATATATATATATATATATATATATATATATATATATATATATATATATATATATATATATATATATATATATATATATATATATATATATACGTGTGCATGGGTCTGTGTGAACATATGTGACAAGTCCATATGGGTATACTGTGGCTTGCCTAGACCCCATACAAAGCAAAGCATTCCTTAAATAAAGACAATTTATTTTGTAACGTCCGAGACGAGCAATAAACAAATGTTATTAACAAAAATTGCGGCAACTGTGAGTGGCGCTTTCTCAAGTGCACGGGTGGTCACCGGACTCTGCTGACAACATACCAGACCAGACATTTATCTCACACTTATTTATCACACTTATTTATCACACTTATTTATCACACTTATTTATCACACTTATTTATCACACTTATTTATCACTTATTTATCTCACACAGGGCTGCGGAGTCGATGGATTTTCGGCGACTCCGACTCCGACTCCGACTCCGGCTTTCAAAAACCAGCTCCGACTCCGACTCCGACTCCGGGCAGAATTGTCGACTCCGACTGACTCCCAACTCCCGACTCCGACTCCGCAGACCTAGCAGGGCTGCGGAGTCGACAGATTTTCGGTGACTCCGACTCCGACTCCGGATCGGGTTTCTAAAAGCGACTCCGACTCCGACTCCGACTCCGGTCACAACTGTCGACTCCGACCGACTCCGACTCCGACTCCGACTCCGACTCCGACTCCGCAACCCTGATTCTCACACCACCTCCATTCCCCACACAGCCCCGCATCACTCGACTCAAACTGAAGCGCGAATCAACACACCGCCGTTCATTTGAATTTACGCATGTGCACGCGCAGCCGCTCGCGCTGGCCGGCGGCCGGCTGACCTTGAATCCAAGGCCATATCCGATCCATGGTAACGGTGCTAGTAACACCGTTTAGAGATCAATGAACTGGGAGCTACACCATTGTGTGGCGTATGCGATATAACGTCTCTGTCACGGGGTGTTGACACCAAATGGTGGTGTTATTTATCCGTAGCGTCGGTTGGTCTTAGGTGGCATTGGTGTTAATTGTCGGTGTTGATTTTGAACACCGAGTAATTGCACCATTCTTCGGCGTCACACCCCACAGTTACACAGTTGAGTTGTGTTACACCCTACCAAAACGCCTCTCATTTGTGCTTTTTTTCGTGTCACCGGCACGCGAGTGTTAATTTATTTTCAGTGAGGGCTGCGGAGTCGATGAATTTTCGGCGACTCCGACTCCGACTCCGACTCCGGCTTTCAAAAACCAGCTCCGACTCCGACTCCGGGCAGAATTGTCGACTCCGACCGACTCCAACTCCCGACTCCGACTCCGCAGACCTAGCAGGGCTGCGGAGTCGACAGATTTTCGGTGACTCCGACTCCGACTCCAGCTCGGGTTTCTTAAATCGACTCCGACTCTGACTCCGACTCCGGTCACAACTGTCGACTCCGACCGACTCCGACTCCGACTCCGACTCCGACTCCGCAGCCCTGCCGGAGATAGGTATCAAAACTTTACACTTTCGGTACAGTGAGGACCCGCAGCTCCGTCCGATGACCGTTGTCCGCTCTGGGCTGTGGCAGTGTGGGCGGAGATCAACTGCTACCAGTGCTCGTCGCGTAACGGCACCAACCCGGGCTGCGAGGACCCGTTCGCGCCGCTCTCCTCCAACTACGTCAAGGCCTGCAAAGTGCCCAAGCCGAAACACGTCGGCGAGTTCCCGGCCAACTTCTGCGTCAAGGTCACCGGCACGTCCAGTAAGTAGTTACTCTCCGCTGCCGATTCCCGCAAATGTGAACGAACTGCAGGTACATTAATACACTGGCGAACATATTAGGTATGAGCTACACCGGTCGTAAATTACGGTTTTCCGCACCCATTCTGAGCCTCTCCTTCAACATAAATTTATTCGTATCTGTTACAGCCGTGTGTCCGTCTGTTACCCCTGTCTGTCTGTTACAGCCCTGTGTTTGTTCGGCCCTGTATGTCTGTTACAGCCTTGTGTGTCTGTTACAGCCATTTGTGTCTGTTTATACCCCCTGTGTCCTGTGTCTGTTAGTTGTTACAACCCTGTGTCTGTTACAGCCCTGTGTGTCTGTTACAGCCATGTGTGTCTGTTACGGCCCAGCCCTGTGTATCTGTTACAGCCCTGTGTGTCTGTTACAGCCCTGTGTGTCTGTTACAGCCCTGTGTGTCTGTTACAGCCCTGTGTGTCTGTTACATCCATGTGTGTCTGTTACATCCCTGTGTGTCTGTTACAGCTGTCATCTGTGTGTCTGTTACAGCCCTGTGTGTCTGTTACAACCCTGTGTGTCTGTTACAGCCCTGTGTGTCTGTTACAACCCTGTGTGTCTGTTACAGCCCTGTGTGTCTGTTACAACCCTGTGTGTCTGTTACAGCCCTGTGTGTCTGTTACAGCCCTGTGTGTCTGTTACAACCCTGTGTGTCTGTTACAACCCTGTGTGCCTGTTACAACCCTGTGTGTCTGTTACATCCCTGTGTGTCTGTTACAGCCCTGTGTCTGTTACAGCCCTGTGTGTCTGTTACAGCCCTGTGTGTCTGTTACAGCCCTGTGTGTCTGTTACAACCCTGTGTGTCTGTTACAGCCCTGTGTGTCTGTTACAACCCTGTGTGTCTGTTACAGCCCTGTGTGTCTGTTACAGCCCTGTGTGTCTGTTACAACCCTGTGTGTCTGTTACAGCCCTGTGTGTCTGTTACAACCTGTGTGTCTGTTACAGCCCTGTGTGTCTGTTACAACCCTGTGTGTCTGTTACAGCCCTGTGTGTCTGTTACAGCCCTGTGTGTCTGTTACAGTCCTGTGTGTCTGTTACAACCCTGTGTGTCTGTTACAGCCCTGTGTGTCTGTTACATCCCTGTGTGTCTGTTAAATCCCTGTGTGTCTGTTACATCCCTGTGTGTCTGTTACAGCCCTGTGTGTCTGTTACAGCCCTGTGTGTCTGTTACAACCATGTGTGTCTGTTACAGCCCTGTGTGTCTGTTACAGCCGTGTCCGTCTGTTACAGCCCTGTGTGTCTGTTACAACCCTGTGTGTCTGTTACAGCCCTGTGTGTCTGTTACATCCCTGTGTGTCTGTTACAACCCTGTGTGTCTGTTACAGCCCTGTGTGTCTGTTACAACCTATGTGTCTGTTACAGCCCTGTGTGTCTGTTACAACCCTGTGTGTCTGTTACAGCCCTGTGTGTCTGTTACAGCCCTGTGTGTCTGTTACAACCCTGTGTGTCTGTTACAGTCCTGTGTGTCTGTTACAGCCCTGTGTGTCTGTTACAACCCTGTGTGTCTGTTACAACCTGTGTGTCTGTTACAGCCCTGTGTGTCTGTTACAACCGTGTGTCTGTTACAGCCCTGTGTGTCTGTTACAGCCCTGTGTGTCTGTTACAGCCCTGTGTGTCTGTTACAACCCTGTGTGTCTGTTACAGCCCTGTGTGTCTGTTACATCCATGTGTGTCTGTTACAGCCCTGTGTGTCTGTTACATCCCTGTGTGTCTGTTACAGCCCTGTGTCTGTTACAGCCCTGTGTGTCTGTTACAGCCCTGTGTGTCTATTACAACCCTGTGTGTCTGTTACAGCCCTGTATCTGTTACAGCCCTGTGTGTCTGTTACAGCCCTGTGTTTTTGTTACAGCCACCACGGGCGAGGTACTCGTCATCCGCAACTGCGTCCTCAAGAACATGGAGTCGCAGTGCGGCGCGTTCCGCTTCGAGGACGAGATGCTGCACGGCTGTGTGCTGACCTGTAACTACGACGGCTGCAATGGGGCTGTGTCGCAGCGGGCCGGCGCGCTGCCGGCGGCTGTGTGCGCCGCCGGGGCGCTGCTGCTGCTGCTGCTCCGGCTGGCCGGCTGAGCCGGCTGAGCGGGCTCTGCTGCTGACCGGCTGAGCGGGGGCTGCTGCTGCTCCGGCTGGCAGGCTGAGCGGGCACTGCTGCTGGCCGGCTGAGCCGGCGCCCCTGCTGCTGGCCAGCTGAGCGGGCTCTGCTCCGGCTGAGCGGGCTCTGCTGCTGACCGGCTGAGCGGGGGCTGCTGCTGCTCCGGCTGACCGGCTGAGCGGACTGAGCGGGCTCTGCTGCTGACCAGCTGACCAGCTGAGCGGGCCGCGCTGCTGGCCGGCTGAGCGGGCACTGCTGCTGCTCCGGCTGGCCGGCTGAGCGGGGGCTGCTGCTGCTGCTGCTGAGCTGATCCTGCTGCTGACCGGCTGGCCGGCTGAGCGGGCACTGCTGCTGGCCGGCTGAGATGACTGAGCGGGCGAGCGCCGTACTCTATGTACACACCACCCTTCAGAGGCATAGTTATTCATTTACGAGTACTTCAAAGTGACCGCTTTACACGGCATCACTCCGGGGACCGTGATTAGAATAATGTTTAGCTGCTTGCCGATAGGTGTTAGGGCCGACCAAGTAGGTAAGTACCTACCCACTCCAAGGCCGGCCACAGATAGAAACATAAAGCGGTTACCTATAATCCCTTCCTTAATGAAGGACTGCGAAGGAAGGGCTTCTAGTTCAAAAGAACATTCCTCGCCACTCGCCAGGTTGCGAAGCACTACCCCACGGATGTTCTTAAAACTGAAAGGTAAGTGATAGGAGCTATGGTGATCCACATTCGAAGGCAAGTCAAATGCCCGTCCAGCAACTCTTCAAATGGCCTTCTTTCCTCAGCCTAAATTACCAAGGAATAGGCATGTCCTGCTACCTGCTGAGGAATTTCCAGGCTAGGTACCTACGAGTATGTTTGGGGTTCAGTTTGATCCTACGATAGTGTGGCAATAGGGGATCTTACGAGCATCTTTCGATATTCCTCACACTAACGCATGTCGAGTTCTGTTTCGATTCATGACACACAAACCATGGCAACTGTTTATCCAATGGCCTTTGCCTGTGATCCCCGTGATCCCAACGTGCATGAGAAGGATTTTGATGCTTTGGTGATCTAAGGCTCATATTTGGAAAATGATGAGAATGTTATTGAAGCCGACTTATAAGGTATAAGTAGGCATAAGTAATCAGAGATAATGTGCCATTGATGTGACACGTGGAGGTTTGAGGTCGCGGAAGGCAGTGACACGGACTGTTGTCACCGACACCGCGCCGGATCGGAGCACGGGAAGACGCATTGCGCGCACACTCCCTGCTGCCCGTATCAGACGTGGGCCCGCTGACGGCCCGAGACGCACAGCTCCCGCGCGTGACGACTGCAGGAGCGTCGCACAGCTGATCGCCTGCTCTGTCTCCGCCTCTCTGTCTCTGTCTCTGTCTCTCTGTCTGTCTCTCTCTCTCTCTCTCTCTCTCTCTCTCTCTCTCTCTCTCTCTCTCTCTCTCTCTCTCTCTCTCTCTCTCTCTCTCTCTCTCTCTCTCTCTCTCTCTCTCTCTCTCTCTCTCTCTCTCTCTCTCTCTTTCTCTCTCCCTCTCTCTCTCTCTCTCTCTCTCTCTCTCTCTCTCTCTCTCTCTCTCTCTCTCTCTCTCTCTCCTGGTTTATCACACGAATTATCGCAAGTGTGCAATCATTATCATGTGCCAATGCGTATCAAATTACGCAGAGTGTATACGCTCCTGTATTGATGTTCTAGACTGTAAATAAATATATTTACCCTGAGCCGTATTATTTCACCTCAATAATAGGGCTATAGACCTGATTATCGCCGCTAGCTGTTGACAGCACATGGTCTAAATCACCTATCGTAGTCTTTCAGGGTACGTGCCGAGTGCTCTCAGGAGGCCCTCCGAGATTTATCTTAGTTCCATGCACGGGGTGCACTCCCGTGAACGGCTATCGATAGGGCAAAACAGAATGTCAACGGCAGCACAAAGTGGAAGACATGTTTCCATATTCAAAACAGTTTTATTAAAAGCGATTTATGTGCGGCGGTGCCCCATCACTAGCCTCGGCCGGCCGGGCGAGCTCGGCCCGGGGGGTGCCACCCCCTTCAACTGAGGATCAGCCTTCCGAGCGGCTGCGCCCCCTCCCCCGAGCAGTCAGTCCGGGGTGCCGCCCTCCCCCGAGCAGTCAGTCCGGGGTGCCGCCCTCCAGCTGCGGTCAGCTCGGCCGGTCACTGACAGTCGGCCGGCACAGGCAGCACGGCCCGGCCGCCGGCCACTGACAGTCGGCCGGCACAGGCAGCACGGCCCGGCCGCCGGCCACTGACAGTCGGCCGGCACAGGCAGCACAGCCCGGCCGCCGGCCACCCTCCTCAGCAGCTGACCCGGCTCGCCACCCTCCCCGGCCCGCTGACCCGGGTGTCAAACGGTCACTGAGACACTGACGCCGCACAGCGTCACTGACCCGAGGCGCCGCACTCTCCCGGTCCGCGGCCGAGCGCGTGCCGCCTTCAGAGGGGGGGGGGGAGGGGCGCCCCGCGGCCCGGGTGCCACCGGCGGCGGGCGGCAGCACCCCGATCACGACTCGGCTCGCCCGGTCCCGGAATGAAGCCAGTATCACAGCGAGGCAGGCGCGGCTGGCCTGGCTCGGTCGCCGACAGGTGGCGCCACTGAGGTCTCCGACTCTCGGTACATACATTACAGGCCTCCGCACCTCACAC
The DNA here is from genome assembly GCF_019059575.1 of Amphibalanus amphitrite. Lineage (NCBI taxonomy): Eukaryota > Metazoa > Arthropoda > Thecostraca > Balanomorpha > Balanidae > Amphibalanus > Amphibalanus amphitrite. The sequence continues at coordinate 221,090 of NW_024882256.1, read as the reverse complement.
AACCACCGTCCGCAGCGCCCGCGCGCCGATGTGCAGACAGCATACTGTTGGCGAGGCTGGCCGGTCCTTCGGAGAGGTCGGCCCCATGCCGGCGCCCCGGCGCGCACCACTCACTGACGGGGTCCCACCGCGGCCACCCCTAGCTCACAGCGCCTCCTACTCACAATGAATCACACATGCCCCATGATGAAGATGATTTCGGCTGGCCGGCGCGTCAGTCGCTCACGCGGCGAGGTGCATTGGTCGGTCAACAGCTCGCCACCTTTCCCATTCCCACACACAGCGAGCGTCCGGGAGCGGACGGAGGGGCGGGCCGAGACTGACTGCCTGGCGGCCGCGCGGCGCCCGCAGCCCAGCGCCGCGCGGGGGTCCCCTCCCTGTCCGACCGGGGCTCCGGCGTCGGTCCGCGCCCTGCCGTCCGCAGAGGTGGTCTGGCCGTCCTGCGGGCTCTGCTCAGACGGCGTCCTCGGGCGAGCCGTCGTTCTCGTCGCTGACGATCAGCTCTGGCACGTGCTGTGAGCCGGGCGTGCTGGCGGCTGTGCCGGCGGCGGCCTCCAGTCGGCGGCGCACCAGCGGCACCAGGAAGCTGGTCACGCTGGAGAGCACCAGCAGGCCGCCGGCCGCGTAAAACGACACGTTGTAGTCGCCCGTGTAGTCGTAGAGGGCGCCTGGGGACATGTCGGAGCGGCGCCGTCAGCGGCCGACCGGACAGCCCGTCAGGGACCGGGGGCGGGGGAGGCGGGGGCAGGGAGCGGGGGGGGGGGGCAGGGAGCGGGGGGGGGGGCGGGGGCAGGGAGCGGGCCGACAAGGACCGGGGTCAGGGGACAGGGTACAGGGAAAGGAGACAGGGGACAGGTAACAGGGGACCGAAGACCGAAGACCGACGACCAGGGGCAGGGACAGGGGTCATGGGCAAGTGGCCGGGTCATGGGTCAGGGCAGAGGTCATGAGCAAGGAGCCAGGGCAGGGATCAGGGGCCGAGGTCAGGGCCAGGGGATGAGGTCAGGGTCAGATCACGAGGTCAGGCTGGGTAAGGGACCGATGTCGGGGGTCAGGGACCGAGGTTATGGATGAAGGACTGGGACACGAGACCACGGACCGGAAAATTCATGGGTCAGCGACAAGTGACTGGGGTCAGAGTCAGGGACAAGGTTTTGAGGACCAGGGCCAAGTGATAAGACAGGATTGAGGCCAGGGTCAGGGACCAGGATCAGCGGTCAGCGATCACATGAGGGGTACATTGGGTATAAGAACAAACACTGGTCGGCAGTGAGGGTGGCGGGACAATGGAACATGTGGCAGTCAATGAGCGTTTGAGAAAGCACTGCAGAACAGAGTGATTCTTTGTGTGCACTGAACGCTCGAAATAGCAAGCACACCATAGATGCTTGGTATGCGATTGGCCGGTAAAAGCTTAGAAATTGACTTGCTAGCCTTGGTACAAATTAACGTATAATGAGCGTCAATAACAACATTTTACTCAACACTCGGAAGCTTTGGCAAAGCTGTATAACATTAATTCTTACCGATGTCACAAGTGGTTACTGTTTTGATATGTAGCATGTTAAGTCAACGAAACTTGTTGTTAAAAAGAAATAGAGTAAAAAGAAAAGAAAACTCAAATTAACTTTAAAAAGACTGAAAACAACGACCATACAAACAATGCAACACAAAATCAGTATCCCTTGTTAGACTTGCAAACAATGTAGTATTTGAAAACGGTTAGTTTTATAAAAAGAAGCATACGAAGCAACTACAAGGAAACTCAACTGTTATTAAACTACTTCTAAAGTAGGTACAAGTTAAAACTAATGAAAACTAAGGCAATAGGAAGCACAAAATAAAACAAAACAACTAAAACAACCACATTGAAGGCATGCAAAACACAAAGGCAACAACACAAACACACGTGTATGGAAAGTTGGAGTAATGTCGAAACAGGACACAGCTCAAGCCATCCATGGAAGCGTGGATGTTCCGTTTGCGGCGTCGTGGGTAGGTATCTTTAGTTGAATATTGTGCCGTTGTCAGCGACCGGAGTTAACAGGGTGTAAGGGCCACAGGAGGCACAAAATGGTGACAGAGGCCCGCCTGTCTGCGCCCTCACACCCCAGTCTCAGAGAACACGTGCCGTTGGGTCGGAGTTCGTACGGACTCTAATCACAGACAATCGGAGAATGACAACGTCTCGAACGGCGCGACAGCAGTTTTAGGTATTTACTTTAGGTTATAGGTGTATACGTGCAAATCGCACACGATCTATCAAAGGCTGGCTGTCATGTCACTGGGTTCGATTGTGCTAAATCCAGTAACGGCCAGCTGAGAGTCGGAAGTTGTGCCGAGTGTGCCTGCCCTCCGGCCCGGCCGTGTTGGCACTCGCCGTCAGCCCTGGGTATGGGTATGGGTATGGGTATGGGTATGGCCTGCACGGGTCAGGGTGGATTGGAGCCACTGCGGCGGATCCCGACCCACACAGCCAGCACCCTACCCCGCGGATCGACTGAGGGCTGCATGGATGGTAATATCTAATGTTTAGTTGACTACACTGCCGATAGAATCCATGCCTGATGCCCAGATGACAGGCGAAACAACTTAATAAAGGACAATCAAATGACGAAGCACTCTGGTGAACAGCATTATATGTAATATATTTAATGGAATAACCTTCTGTTCAAAATTCTAAAAATTGCCAAAAGTTACCAAAAACACTTGAATATATTTCGGAGACGTTCCTTCATCGGTTCAAGTGATAAACATTTATAGCGCCACATTTGCCGTTAACATATCTGATCCATGTTTTTTAAATATAAATCTCGCGTCTAGGTTGAGATGTGTCTTCTAATTTACATCGACAGAATTACCTTTACAGCGTACGAACAAAATTAGCTCCTACACTTAACAGGTTATAGGTCATAATGTTGATTCACACTTACAATGTTAATAGGTTACAATATAGGGGGAGAGAAAGCGGGCAGGGATGAGGGGGGGGGGAGAATTCTAGGCAGGTCACATCAGTACTATGCCTACCAAAAGTAAACACCGGTGCCTGACAGGATAATTAAGTATGCAAACGAATGAATGACTTGAATGAATGCACGAATGAATGAAGTATGAAAGAGAGGGGCATAAGCATATTATAGGTGAGCAGTCGAATAAGAGAGAGAGAGAGAGAGAAATACACACAATAATAATCATCGCTTCACATAAGAAGTGTGTCTGTGTGGGAGGGGGGGGGGTCGTACAACAAATCGAAACACGTCATATACCAGAGCCTATGATCAATAACCGTGTGGTATTCTAGCTCCTACCGGGGACCCGTAACGGACACCACTACTTGACGGTTTACACGATCGTCCATGATGCCACGTTTGTGTTGAGTGCTGGTCGCTCGTCTCTAATATGAAGAGATTCAGCAATCTTTCTCTCGCGCTCAGTCTTGCACACTTGTATTATTGCAGCTGTCACGTGTGATGGGCTCGGTTGTATGCCACGGTGATCTTCCCGGAAATGGTCCCCGAGAGGTGAATCTCTGCGTTGGTTTTTCGCGTCTCGTAAATGTTCATTGTACCGGAGTCGCACCATTCTGCCGGTTTCCCCGATGTATGTCTTCTGGCAGAGGGTACACGTCAGTTGGTAGATGACTCCGGATGTGTGACATCGTCCTCGAAGACCCGCCGCGCACGCATGACAGCGAGCTCCTCCCGGGCAGGGTGGGGGTTTGAGGGCTGACCGTACCAGATGTTGTTTGATGGTGTTATCGTTCGTCCAGGCCACTCCCAGATCCTGCTGGCCGCTGCCCCTCACCACCGCCTGTACGGATCTTGTCAGCTGGTCGTCGCACGGATCACACACCTTTTCACCGACAATGGATACAAGCTCAAGACAATCAACAGAGCCATTGAGGACTGTATGAAATCCACAGACCAAAGGAAAAGGAACAGAACATCAATCACCCGACTAGTTCTCCCCTTCATCGACGACCAGCTGACAAGATCCGTACAGGCGGTGGTGAGGGGCAGCGGCCAGCAGGATCTGGGAGTGGCCTGGACGAACGATAACACCATCAAACAACATCTGGTACGGTCAGCCCTCAAACCCCCACCCTGCCCGGGAGGAGCTCGCTGTCATGCGTGCGCGGCGGGTCTTCGAGGACGATGTCACACATCCGGAGTCATCTACCAACTGACGTGTACCCTCTGCCAGAAGACATACATCGGGGAAACCGGCAGAATGGTGCGACTCCGGTACAATGAACATTTACGAGACGCGAAAAACCAACGCAGAGATTCACCTCTCGGGGACCATTTCCGGGAAGATCACCGTGGCATACAACCGAGCCCATCACACGTGACAGCTGCAATAATACAAGTGTGCAAGACTGAGCGCGAGAGAAAGATTGCTGAATCTCTTCATATTAGAGACGAGCGACCAGCACTCAACACAAACGTGGCATCATGGACGATCGTGTAAACCGTCAAGTAGTGGTGTCCGTTACGGGTCCCCGGTAGGAGCTAGAATACCACACGGTTATTGATCATAGGCTCTGGTATATGACGTGTTTCGATTTGTTGTACGACCCCCCCCCCCCCTCCCACACAGACACACTTCTTATGTGAAGCGATGATTATTATTGTGTGTATTTCTCTCTCTCTCTCTCTCTTATTCGACTGCTCACCTATAATATGCTTATGCCCCTCTCTTTCATACTTCATTCATTCGTGCATTCATTCAAGTCATTCATTCGTTTGCATACTTAATTATCCTGTCAGGCACCGGTGTTTACTTTTGGTAGGCATAGTACTGATGTGACCTGCCTAGAATTCTCCCCCCCCCCTCATCCCTGCCCGCTTTCTCTCCCCCTATATTGTAACCTATTAACATTGTAAGTGTGAATCAACATTATGACCTATAACCTGTTAAGTGTAGGAGCTAATTTTGTTCGTACGCTGTAAAGGTAATTCTGTCGATGTAAATTAGAAGACACATCTCAACCTAGACGCGAGATTTATATTTAAAAAACATGGATCAGATATGTTAACGGCAAATGTGGCGCTATAAATGTTTATCACTTGAACCGATGAAGGAACGTCTCCGAAATATATTCAAGTGTTTTTGGTAACTTTTGGCAATTTTTAGAATTTTGAACAGAAGGTTATTCCATTAAATATATTAATAAAGGACAAGTGAAATATGATGATCAAAAACCGTAGCCTCATACTAAGGTAAATATATTGCCGAATATAATTAAGTGAAACAAAGGTTAAGTGAAGTTGACTAAAGTAAAGGTTAGTAAAAAAGAAGTTCAGTAAACTTAAGTACGTTTTTCATCATCATATTATTTAGGTACAGGGACCCGCAGTTGCTACTGTACACATATATTACCAATTTAGAATTGCGCTATTATTTGCTAAGTGCTGGCCATTGGAGAAAGAAAATGTAGCGCAAAGTATGGAGGAATAACACATGTTTGCTCCTAGCACTTATGTTTTGTATAATTCCTCTTACCGCACCAGATATTCTTCCAAAACTACAATCGTGCTATTTTTCCGCGCCGGTTGCCTCCCCAGAGCCCGTCCTTGGTATCGCCTATAGCCTCCGTTCCCGCTACGTGAATGAAAGTCACGTGACTACTACAGGTTTGCGCTCAGTACTAACACACCTAGCCCGAGGGCCGGTCCGTAGCGGGGAGGGGTAGAACGCCAGAGCTCCAGCGCAGTGGAGGTAGTGGTGGCCCGTATCATAAAGAGGCAACCGTAAGCAGAACTACAATTGCCGCAGTATAAGATTATGATCAAGTTTTCTTTAAATGTATTGATTGACAAGAAAGTGCAATGCTTATCCGATATAATAAAACGGTGTCCAAGGCCTTGGAAGAACTATAAACCATATTCAGCAACGTATAAATTTCTGATACAGGCCATGACCTTTCACCTTGCCTCCGGGGAGGACCGCTCAGGAGCCACATACCGAACGAATCGAGGCCTCGCAGCGCGGCGGCAGAGGAGGTGGATAAACCATCGCCAGATCTTTCGGTTACTTATGTTTCCAGAAAAAGGAGGGGGAGGGTGGAGGATGAGGGCTATTTTCACCCACTCACCAATCATTTCCTTATTAACTTATAGCTTACCGAAAAAATGCAACACAATGGTGGCCGTCACGAGATGTAGCGAAGAGTGCCACACCGGAACTTTAAGCATTGGAATTCAGGCCAGTGATCCTGAAGCATTATTTTATTTTTGTCGTGCATAAGCTGGGATGACGTGGTCCAAGTTAATTGCGAAGAAACGGTTTTAGTTTCAGGACATTTATGAGGCTAGTCGCGCCAAATAGTATACGTTTGTTGTAAAATGTCAAATAGAATATTGACATGCTATCCAGATGATGGAATTTATTTGACACAAGAAGTCAAAAAGTGTCATCGTTAGTCATCCTGCATACCTATAAATCGATTCGTCACCTTGGTTCGAGCTCATTAGTTCTTTTCGTGGATGATCGGTTTCGTTTTCTTTTCTTTTCTTTTTGGGGGGGGGGGACAGTTTATGAGCCAGTAACCACCCTCCCCAGTCCCCCAAACAACAATTGTTGACAAATACTGTGATGGCCTAAAAAATGCCCTCAATTGTGTAACGTAGGGAAGAATGAGGTAAGTTGAGCCGCTTTTTGTTGCTAACTTACTGATCATTTTTCTGCGTTTACGGGTTGGACGGACAGAGTGGTCATTGCGCATGTAATGGTGGCCAGAAATGTTTCATACCGCTTATTTTTGTACTAAAAGGCTACGTCAAAAATCATCTTGCACGTTGCTCATCTTACCCCATGGGCGGAGTAAGTTGAGACACGTCGTGGGGAAAGTTGAGCATGGATAGAAAAAGCGAACGTCTTCTTTTCCCGGGCGCGGCGAAGAGTGGGCTCTTTTATTTACTCCATGGCATACATACTTATGGCAAAGTTTTTTTCCTCCATCAAAAAGTGACTGTTTTAAGCCTTCCAATAACTCGTCAAGTTTTCTATCACGGAAGAAATCATTTTATCCTTCAGATAATCTGCAAATCACTTACAACTTGTGTAATCAACAAAGAAAAACAATTTCCTACCATTTTTATTCAGCAGAAACAAGCGCAGCTCAGTTTGGTTTTCGCCAGCGGAGACAACAATGGCTTATCCGGCTCATCTTCTCCTAGGTGAAAATGGCTCATCTTGCCCCACCCGTGGCCATTTTCGATTAATGACACCCGCTAAGGAAAATAATCATGCACCGCAGATAACAACCATCTCATTTTAAAGGCAAAACATGTCTTAGTTATCAGGGACGATACCACATGTTACCGGGTGCTGAGCGTGAGAACGTTGCCGTCTCAACGTGAAAGACTGCAGCATCGTAAGCGAACGGCACATGGAAGCTCAAGTCAATTAGCGCCATAGGAGCTGAGAAACATGGGGTGGCTAAACTTGCCCCTTGGCTCATCTTACCTCACTCTCCCCTATTTGGGGCTCTCAGCCTTGATTTGTTAAAGTTATTCGTCTGTTCATTATAAAGATCTGTCAAATTTGCCGTATCATTAAACTTTTATTGAGTTTGTATTTCACACTTATCTAAAATGAACAATTTTGTCACTGGCTTCTTTTTTAATGGAATTGGATGGTCGCATGAATGAACGAATGAATAGCTCCATTTGAGCATCAGCTGAAATCAATCCTAAAATTTAATCTACCAGTCTGCAATGAAAAGGTTTAAAAACCAGTGCAAGTTAGGTGCAGTTTCTAATCTATCCCGTTTTTTTATTAAGTGTCTCATAGCTCCTTAATCTTGAGACGCTTCTCTCACGATTCATTTTATGTGGTGCTTATACATTGTTCAAGAAGTTATACATAGTATTCGAGCTCGTTGGTCTTAAAAACTGCTATCGAAGTAAATTAAAGTGCTTCGGGCTTGGGCACTTAAAAACCAATCGATATTTAACCCTCACCTATTGAGGCATTTCTTTTCAGCGTCTTGCATGTAGCGGAGGGGCGTAGAAACCCTCAGCCATTCGGCCCTTGATAAAAAGAGCCAGAGCTTCGCTGAAAATTAAAAAAGAGCGAGCTGCTCGTGACGAGAGAAATCCGATGATTTGAGAGTCCTGGTCATCGCTGACGAGAAAAAGCCAATGATTTTTATGTCCTGGTCAATGCTGAGATCCTAGGTCACTGGTTGACCTCCCAGATCAGGTTAATAACCCAAAAGCACGGAAAATTGGGTCCTGCTAGAATTTCTACAAGTGAAGTTTGCTGGGACTTGGCTTGCTTCTGACTCCGAATTTGCACTTGCTTTGATCAAAGATGATGTATCAAAGCATTTGGGGTAGGACGGGTCACGCCAGATCACCCATTAGTCGTTCTGCCGGCTATCCATAGAATGTTAACCAGCACTTACAGCCTTGTAACATATTGCATAGGCACTATAACTGATACCTAAGTATGCCTAGTTTTCAAATGCTAAAATGGGTGCTAAATTTCAAACCAACACTTCCTAAAAACCACAGTAAAAAGGTGTGAATTTAAGGAAGTTAATCGAGATCATTTCAAGTAAATGACCTACACCTGAGTTTCACGTGACCTTGGCACCCACAACAACCAATGAGACAAACATTAGATGGTATATTTCACATGCTGTCACGTTGCTAATCAAGAAACGACTATGGAAACGCACAGAAGATGTGCGCTGACTTTCAATTGCTATTCTGGCCTGACACGATCTTGAGAAAAATAATCACAGGTTAAAGGTGATTTGGTTCAGGGATTTAAAATTCTCAGACAAGATGCAAAATTGATAAGGGCTATTTAATTTTCCGGGAAGTTGTAAATTTGATTAACTCCAGGGCACCAAAGAATCGTCACAATCCTTCGCTTTGCCGCGATTTATTGGTGAAAAACAGGGGGCGCGGTCTACTTGCCTCTACTTATATGTGTGGTGAGGGCTAATATTCATTTTATCTGTGTTGATGAATGTGGAACAATTTCTATATGAACTGAGATTAGTCCATACGAGTATGTTTTTCTCACGGACAATGACAATATAAAAACAATACGAATAAAATCAAACGTTTCGGACAACAACGTGCCTTCGTCAGTGGATAAAAAGAAGTGTATAGGTTTAACCCTCGCATGTGTGCGGCGTTTGCCAGCTTCTAATGTGTAGGGGGGGGTCGGTTGGACCCCCCTCCTTGCCGTTTGGCCCCTGATCGAGCTAGAGCTTCGCGGAAAAAACGAGCGTGTTGCCCGTGACGAGAGGAAGCCGATGATACCCAATTTTAAGGTCCTAGGTCATTGGTTGACCTTCCAGGTCAGGTCAATGACCCAAAGTCGGGAAAATCGGGACCTGTTAGAAAGTCGTAAAGTGTGGCCGCTAAGGGGTTTTTCGGGGTGCTGATCACGAATATCGTGTTAGTTTTGATCACAGATGATGTCTTGAAGCATTTAGACCAGGTCGGGTCAGGTCAGGTCAGGTCAACCAGTAGGCGTCGTGACGGGTATTCGTAGTACGTGTCAACCGCCTCTGACAGCTTCGTAACATGTTACGAAGTCACCAAAACTACTTCGTAAATGTTCAAATGGTTGCTAAATTCGAATTCAGCTCCAAAAACTAGCCTAGAAACATGTAAAACTCGAAAAAGTGACCCGAGGTCACCCGAGGTCACCAAAGGTCAATGACCTGACCTGACCTTCAGGTGACCTTGACACAGACGGGAGTAACATCAAATCACATGTTTGAACGTTTGAAACCACGAAAAGCTTGCAAACAAGCGGCTAGTGCGAGCCGACATACGGGAAATCGCGATTCCGGCCAAACATGGTCTCGGAAAAGAGGTCACAGGTCAAAGGTCATTTGGGTCAGGGTCATGAAATTTTCAGGGTAGGTGTAAAATTGATCAATGCGAGGGTACTGAAAGTTTCGTCGCAATCGGCCGCTTTTTACGCGAGTTATTCGCGAAAAACCATGGGGGGGGGTCCATCCGACCCCCCCTACACATGCGAGGGTTAACATCGATGAGAACTAAATGCGGCACCGTCTCGGTCTGGCCAGCCGGGTTGCCGATAAAATACACAAATGTTTATAAGCTTCCATGATTATAAGCTTCCATTATAAGCTTTAAAAACTGCTGAAAATATATCTTTTAAAAAATAAAGATAACTACTTCATCGATTTTATCGAAAGAAAACATGTATGCCTAATTACTTATTTCTTGCTACTGACGGAGGCACTTTTTTGTACGAAACGTCTGGTTTTATTCGTATTGTTATTGTATTGTCATTCCCTGTGAGAAAAAAAAGATAACTCTTCAGTTAGTAACCATAACAGCGAAACGGCTTATTGTAACACAATTCACTGTGTATACGAAACCTGTACTAAGTCCCTAAAGGCTAAAAATAATTATATTTACAACTTTTAAACAGATACAGCTTATACAGCTTGGGCATACAATTTTTTTCTGCATTAAGATAATATTAATTTAGCTCCGCAGAATATGGTAAATTAGTGCCATGCTGAAGTTCGCTTTCGGAGCGTCTCCTCCAGGCATTCCACAGCTCTCGTGCCATTTTGGATCACGGAACATGGCTGGGCGCAGGACAGGTCGTCTGCGAGCTTGGAAGGACCACGTGACCACCTCCTCCACTCCCCCTCACTCCCGTCCCCTTCCCCAGCAGGGCGTCCGATCTAACCGCGCCCCAGGCAGTCGGCTCGGTCCGACCCTCCCCATGGTCGAGCCACGGCCCGGTGCCGCCTGGGTTTGTGCCGGGTGCAAAACTGGAGCAGTAACTAGCGCCGGAACTAGTAGTCAGCACGACCATCGTCAGATGGCAGGAGTAAATGGAATAAGCGGTTCCAGGTTTCAGAAGGAATGGGGCAGGAAAAAGCGCTGAAAACAATGTTTTGCTGATATAGTCATAAAAAAGTTCACTGGATTAGGAGAGCAGCACATCAGTTTAAAGCCCTTCAGATGGTGGTTTTAATAAGCACACAATCATTTCCCAATTCGCCTCCAACGGTGTCACAGGCAAAGAATACGCTGAAATACTAGTGTGTACAGAAGCAACTGCGGGTCCCTGTACCTACAATGAGCCTAAAAACGCCCTTGCTAACATAAAGGCAAATGTCCATAAGAAGGGCACCAGCGGAGTGCTTTGGAGTATAGTACAACTACCTATCGATTGCCTGTTAGCATTTCTATGCTACGAGTGGGTACTGTGCCACTATGGCAGCATGCACCATGCAGGTCAGTGGGACAGGGCACCATATCTACAGTACACTCTACCGTAACGTAGGTACTCGGATTTACCAGCCGGTGTTTGAATCTCGCGATGAATCTTTTTCGTAAAAAAGTATATGATAAAACTAGCAGAAAACTAAAGGAATATTTTGAACGACTGACGGCATACTCGTAGACTTAGCCATTAGTAAAGTAATCTTGGACTTACCGATAGGCAAAAGGACACGCAGGCGGCGTGACTAAAACTGTGCCACAAGTAAAGTTTAAAAGAAATGAACATTATCTATTTTACATATTGAGTTAAACGATGAAAAGGAAAACATGCAATGTTACGGCAAATGAGGCATACTTTATCAAGTAATGCGTATTTAAATAGTAAATAGCAGACATGTGTTTAAATAATAATAAATATAGGCAATAGGCATAGACTACTAACAAATAAGCAGGTAGTCTGTACCTACCGTTTGTACTATAGGTAGAAGATAATCTCACAATTTCCTTACGGAATCCTAAGGCATCCAAATCCAATTATTCAGAGTTATTTATTTTACACTTTAAAGAGTTATAAGGTGATAAGGAAAAACTGCAATGTTACAGCAAATGATGCATTGTTCTATCAAAGAAACAGGTGCTACAATTTGGAATTGCTTTGTTTCAGCGATCAACTGTGATAACAGATTCGCCGTTGTGTGGCACAGGTGGGCATAAAATTATCTAGGATACATACATATATGCTAGTAATACTGTGCATTTGTGCTAGCTGTGCGCTGTGCTAATCATTGTGCTCGAAACAGGAGTTCGTAATGTCAAAAACAACAAAAAGGACTTACGTTTTTCGACCATAATTCAAAATTAGAAGTTAGAACGCTGGAGCGCAAATAATGGTACAATTTGAAACTTACAACTTTGGCATAGCGAAGCACATTACCAAACGAATTTATGAGTGACCAAACTTTTGCTGTTTCTGTTGAAATTCAAGATATAGGCCTCCAGAGTTAGAGGCTTTTTTGGACGCACCCGGCATATTTTTACCTAGGTATATTTCACTACGTTTTCGTCCCTCTCTCACTAGCTTTGATTATATTTATATCAAAGTAGGTGAGTAGGCTTAGAAAACAACTTGTGGATGAAACCAACGGGCTTTTAATACAAATAAGGAGGGCTTGACAATATTTTATGATGATGGTCCCGGAGCATTGTACACACATCAAAGGACGTGTGTCCAATCTGATTCAGCCATTATTTCGATATTACTCCAACTTCAACAAAAAGCGTGTGCAGATTGTGCGACACATTGGCAAACAGTGAGGACGCTGTGGACGGCTGTTACCGTTGGCGTGGTTTGCGGACTATGTGCGTGGCGCCTCCCAGTGACCAGTGTAGGTACGAGCTGTATGTACGGACGGTCTGCGGTACCGTTCTGGTCAGTGTGCGGTACCTGTGCGACGGGACGTGCCGCTGTGCACGGACCTCTTACCGTTCTGGGCCACCGCCGCCCGGGCCGGCCAGCCGGACTGAAACACTGGCCAGTCAGTCACTGCTCGTCACTGGGGCTGACTGCCACTCGACTCACCTGCTGCTGCTCGCGCTCCTCCCTCCCCCCTCCCTCTGTGCCCCGAACAAACACAGCGGCGCATGCGACACTGACACACCAATGCAGGGGTGGGGGACGGCTCAAATGCAGGATGCCGGCGTTACTCAGGAAGAGGTGTACTGGTTAGAAAAGAATGCCGTTGTCGAAAGTTGTTTTGACGTGAATCAGTCTTTAGCGAGCTTTACTGACCAGCAAAAGGTGTAGTAATTTTGAAGCAGCTGTATTTTAGGCTACAAACCAAATGTTAAATTTGCAGCCATGTTGGCACATATGCTATCTAAGCTTGCAACCAAGTAACACTCGCACATTATAATTCAGCTTGAGAATCCTTTCAATCAAAAATTAGACGGCAATCGAATTTTAGATCATCAAACGAAGACAGGTTTGTCGGGATACAATCACTAGCAATCATTCCTCGCTATGTTGTCAATAAACCTTTGGTCGGGATGGTTAACCCTATTAGTGGCAGGGGGGGGGTTGTTTTCATCCACCCCTCAGGTTTTTCGGGAATATCTCCGAAACCGCTGAAGCTACGATGCTGAAATTTTTCCGACTTTTCCTAAAACTAAATTGGGCACATTCCCTGAAAATTTCAAGTTCATAACTTTACCAGGGGCGGCTCCAGAGCACTGGGAATTCGGGGGTCCTATTCGTGAAGCCAGTCATTTGGGCGAAGATCACGATGCTGATGTATTATAACTGTATGCACCAGTTTTACGAACAGTGAATGAAAGGTATCATGTGATAACATATACAAAGTTATTGTGCATCCTCTTTTGACACGTTTTTGCTATAATAGGCGGATCCAGGCGTCCAAAAAGGGGGGGTTATGTTTTACCTCCCAACATAGGTGCCCTGACACCGCCTATGCATGACCAATACAATTGTAGTCCTTCTCTCATAAGAAAATTGTAACATAACAAGACCATTACCACCCTTTTTAGAAACAGTACCAACAAAAACCTTATTTACTATACTTTTTGCGTACCCCCAATCTCAATGATCTGTATCCGCCTATGATTTTTGAAAATGCATATTTTTAGGATCCATGTGAATTCCTGGTTCATTCTCTATCGATCGGCAAAGGTTGCGTTAAGATTGGTTCAGAAACCTGGCTGTGATAAACAGTCTAAAATGTATCTGCAATTTGCCCGTTTTTACCCCCCTCTACCCCCCTATTGACATTCTTTAATTTTTATTTTTTAGAAATGTAGATCACGTTGAGCGAAATCAAATGCCATTTGAATTTTGAAAATCGGCCCGTTAGATCTCGAGATATCAAGGGGGGTCGAAAACAGCCCCCCCCCCTGCCACTAATAGGGGTAGCCAGGAGTCTGCCACTAATAGGGTTAAATGGGCGGCCACGGACCCAGGTGCGCGCCACGAAAGTACGGACTCACTGCACCGACAGCCGCCTCGCGCGCGCCCTGGTCGCCGGTGTCAATTCAGACCAGTAATTGCAACTCAAAAGGGGCGGCGCCACAGCCCTCCCGACTTCAGTATAATTATCTGTCGCCAGGGGTTGTAGTGGGCTTGACAGAGCGATTGGGGTCGGGCAGTCTGCTTCATCTCAGTTCAAGCTTGCCGTCAGCAAGGTAGAAAATGCGTATCTTTTCTACCCAATGTGACTGCATAAATACCTACTGGAAAGTGCGCCGTGACTTTGCAGCAAAAGGTACCCTGAACACTTAAAGGATACAACTAAGACAACGCGGCACCCTACACTTGCTGAATGACGAACAGCTGACCGCAACGCTTGAATTGCAGATGCACGTCCCAGTGGCCAGCTAGGAAACTTATAAAAAATTATCTAGCATAAAACATACAAGATCTTTCACGATTTGTTATGAAAAATAAATATATTTTCGATGGAACGTTTGCAGTTCTGTTCAAAGCTGACTCACATTTTTCCACAGCTGCATAAAACTGAGCTCCAAAACACTAAGAACGTTTTATTTTCAGTATGCTTTTCAAATAATTACAACGTGAAAAAATAACAATGCAGGGAAAACCAGGCCATTTAGCAATTTTAAATTAGATGTAGAAGTTAAAGTATTTAGTTATGGATCATGATCAAGCAGGCTCGTCGTTTTAGAAAGCAGCTAGGACTCTACTGAGGAATGTATGTAGGAGTTAGTCAAGCCAGGGGTTCGGCGAGCCGATCGGACATCGCACTCATCCTGTGGGACCTCAGAAACAGTGACACCAGACTGTTTTATGCAGCTTTTTCGTAAATGTCACCAACAAACAGCGCTGCTGGGTGCTCAGTTGTGACCAGAGCGGCGCGTGTGACCGACTGAGATGGTCGTGGCATTGTTTTGGTTCTGGCGGCGAGTCCCACAGGTGAGGATCGGTCTGACGGCCGCAGCCCGGGCGGCCACTACGGACAGGTGCGGGTGCCGGGCGCCCCCGTGCCGAGAGCACATACCTGCCACCGGCGGGCCGACCATACTGGCCGTGCCGCGGAACAGGATCAGAAGACCGAACGCGTTCGACAACTTGTCGATGCCGAGCAAGTCAACCAGCACCATGCATGTCAACGATATGTAGCCGGCTGAAACAGAGGTCTGTCAGAGTCCATACCGCGGCCGCCGCCGCCGCCGCGCCGCCCGCCAGAAGTTGTGCTGACTGACTGGTAACGGTGGCAAGCGGGCTGTGCGCGGGCGAGGGGCGAGGGGCGATGGGCGGGGTGTCGTCACCTGCCAGTGGCGTCCCCACCACTGCCGACAGGCCGCGGCTGACGCACACCAGGCCGAACGAATTCACCAGCTTGTTGAGGCCCAGCAGGTCGACCAGAATCACACACGTCAGCGAGATGAACGAGGCTGCAACAGCGCGCGCATACCCCCGGCTCGGCACTGGGTGTGACAGGGGCGGCGCGACATATAGTGCCGCGCGCGGTCCGTACACGCACTACTGAGTGCCGACACAGACACTGTGGCGACGGAAAACGGTACATGTTCATGCAGAGCAGTGGACGGCTTAACAAAACAAAAAGAAACTGCTTTGTTGCAATTAAATTCTGCCAGTAGCAGCTATACGACTATATAAACAGAACAGCAAAAAGTAGTTTAGAGGTTGATGCAAAGCGGTCTTAGGAATGTCATTGATATACAAATAAGCATCCAAGAATATAGGGTGACATAATTAACTGTAACTGAACATTAACGGAGCATTGACTAGGCATAGTCACATTAACGTCAAATGGAAACATTCCATGCATATTGTAGCCCTGGGGGCAAAATGGGGAGTGTCAAAAGAAAAAAACGAATAAATGCTCATGTCCAGGGCGAATCAATTGAGCGGCATGTCAATAAATTCCTGAATAATATTCGATTAGGGCAATATGATTGGGTGCAATGAATGCTAAAACACGTACAGAAAAGCAGAAAAAAATATAATTCGGGCATTGCCAACTGTGACTTGCAGCATCACTATGAACGTTTTCTAGATGTCAGAGGAAGACAGAACTGACGTGACGTTTCAGAAAAACGTGCATTAACAGCTATTTGCAAATAATAATAGCCTTAGTAATGAGTTGCACAGGGCATTACATGCCTTATGAAACCATTGATTTAGGCAGTTCTAAGTTGTCGGCCCGTATTAAGAACGATGCAAACTCAAATCATGGCGAACTGGTAACGGAATGGGTTCACCTCAGAGGGACGCCCTGCGGCGGGCAGCGTCCCCCGGCGACCCCAGCCGTGCGGCACTCACCGACAAAGAAGCCGAAGGCCACGCACACGGCCACAAACGAAGCGTAGCTGCTGCAGAACGGGATCAGGAAGACGCACACGCCGCTCAGCAGGATGCACAGGTTGTTGACGAACAGCGCGTCCACGCGCGGGAAGTCGGTGATGAAGCCGGAGAGCACGCGGCCCAGCGTGTTCGTGATACCGATCACCGAGAGCAGAAAGGCCGCCTTGTCCGGCTCCACGCCCTGGAGGACAGCGGACACAGTCAGTGAACGCCGCCCTGGACGGCGAACCGAGGTGGAATGCTGGGACAGGCTGGCCGGTCGAACGCTCAGCACTCAATAGTTACCTGGCTGAACGTTCATCATTCAATAGTTACCCGGTCGAACGTTAAACACTTAATAGTTACCCGGCTGAACGCTTAGCACTCGATACACAGTTACCCAGGTGAACGTTCAGCGCCCAGTAGTTACCCGGTCGAACGTTCAGCATTCACTAGTTACCCGGTTGAACGTGCATCACTCAGTAGTTACCCGGTCGAACGTTCAGCACCCAGTAGTTATCTCCCGGTTGAACGTTCAGCGCTCAGTAGTTACCCGGTCGAACGTTCAGCGCTCAGTAGTTACCCGGTTGACGGCGGTGTCGACGATGTAGACGAAGGGCACGTAGAAGCCCAGCATGCCGAACACGTTGCTGGCGCAGATGAGCATGAAGAGCGGGTTGCGCAGGATCTCCATGTCGACCATTTCGGCCAGTACGCCGCAGCCCGCCGGCAGCACGCACGCCCACGTGTCTGAAACACACAGACACACACACAAACGGGGAAATTACCGGCGCAAAAGGGGCGCTGACACAAGGAACCAGCAAGTACAAGCAAGTGGAACAAGCAAGTGCATTTACTGATATACATATGTACTCTCTGTAGTTTTTACTGATCTTTTGTTTATCAACCTATAGCTATATCATACCGCACACGTGTGCTCGTGGTTGGCCTGCATTAGCTCACTGGGGTCGTGCTGGTCCTCTGCGTAGCCCTCGTGCGGCAACGAGAGCACCGAGGCGCGGTAGGAGGCCAGGCTGCGCTGGCTCTGGTACTGCGCCAGGTGCGCGATGCTGCCGCTGTAGAAGATGTCGCGCCGGCTCATCGGGCGCAGCATCTCGCCGGGACGCGGCAGCGAGGTGCGCGAGCCGCTGGCCATGCTGACGCTGGTGTTGCTGCACAGCCAGAGGTCCTCCTGGCTGGTGGGACCCGTGCCGCGCCGGTTGTGGAACGACAGCCGGCGCAGGTCCGGGTTCAGGCTGTTGCCGGACGAGCTGAGTCGCAGGCCGGCGGCGCGCACGCCCGAGCCGCGCCGCTTGTGGTCGAACGCCGGCGTGGACACGTTTTTGGGCATGATGGCACCGTTCTGCGGCGGCGTCGCCTGTTGCTCGCCCTTGGGCACGCTGCCACGCCGCTTGGTGGCCCGCGCGCGGATCTCCTTCTTGCTGTTGCGCCGGCCCACCTCGCTGCGCTCCTCGCTGGGCAGCTCGGGCACCACGTCGTTCTTCTCCTCGTCACTGGCCTTCTCGGAGTCGTTGTCGCCCTCCCCTCCCTTCTTCGAGACTGAGCTGCCGGACGCCTTCGCCGGGTCATCGCTGTCTTTCTTCAGCTCTCCATTTCCGGTTTCACGTTCCTCTTCTTCCGTTTGGGGCTGTTCGCTCCCACCGTTTGCGCCCTCCTTCTTGGCGTCGCCGTTGCTGATTTCGTTCTGTGTGGTCAGCGTGGCGGCCTGGCCGGAGGCCGGGGAGGGCGGCGCCCGCTCGCTGGCGGCCACCGACCGGGCGTCCTCCGGGGAGCTAGAGCCGCCTGTGCGCGCCGCCTCCGTGATGGTGGGCAGCGCGCCCGACGGCGAGCCGTACTCGTTAAGCGCCAGCGACGAGTGCACGCCCGGGTCGGCGTTCAGCTTCCACTTGGGCCGGCGCTCCACCGAGCCGTCCGGCAGCTGCACGAAGAAGTAGTTGTCGGAGACGATGGAGCCGCGCTTCAGCTGCCGCTGCTTGTCCTCGGCCATCTTCTGTAGCAGCGGCTTCTGCTTGTCGCTGGGCTTCTTGTAGACCAGCGGTCGCATCAGCGCCCCGCACACCTGCGGGGCACACCAGACGGTCACAGATCTGGGCGCTTCAGTACAGAATGCAGATGCCTGTCCGGTGAGCTAATCGGGAAAAGGCGCACCTAATATAGAGTGTGGTTATAGGGGAGCCTGGGGTAAGTTGTCCCAGATAACTGATTTTGCTAAATAACTTGTGTCCTATGCATCGCCTGAATAGCCTGAAAGAGCGAATTTGTACTCAGTGCATTTTTTTGACATTTTACTTTAAATTCCATCGATCAAATGCATGCACTTGTGACTGGGTTCCAAGCTAGAAAGTGATTCCGAAAATATTTTGATTAGCAAAATGATCACTAGGTACACATTATAATTATGATGCACCGTATTCTAGTGAAAGAAACTGTTTATAGTGTGAGCAACTAACAAAATATGCTAAGCATTTATGATATCTACTTCTCAATGAACTACCCACTGAACTAGACAAAGCATGGGGATCACGGGACCTCGAGTCACGTTCAGCTGTGAGGTCCAGTACCAGCAGGCGAGTACCGAGCGCAGTTCGCGGCCCGTCCGGCGCCGTTCACTCACCACGGCGTTGAGGATGATGCCGGCCAGGATCATGTTGCCGCCCTTCCAGCCGTACTCGCGCAGCAGGAAAGCGGCGAACGGCGCGAACACGAACGTGCCGAAGCCGGAGCCGCACACGGCGATACCGGTGGCCAGCGCGCGCCGCGCCTCAAAGTAGTAGTTGACCGCCACGATGGCCGGCAGGTAAATCAGGCCGAAACCCAGCCCTGGAACGGACAGCCGACCGTCAGACAGCGCCAGTCCGGGCGAAATTCAGTCGGTGAAACACCGGAGATCACTTCGTCCGTCCGCTGCAGGAGCTGTAAATGGAGCTGAAATAATATTTTTACATTTTTTTAATTCCACTGAAAGCTGGAATGAATTTTCTTCACAGGTATCCCGAATAACTTTAATAGCGATGTGGACAGTTAAACTGACAAATAGACACTTGTTTAGTAGAACGAGAGCCGAACGTTCTTTCCGTGGCCGGTCAGGCGGGCCGAGAGCGCCGGGTCTGCGAGTCGATAAGGGTCATTTCACGCTTCTGTGTGGCTGACTTTGGTCCATGGTGACACTGAGCTGTGTGATTACGCCTTATTGTCGGCTGTGGGAGACGCATATTAATGTTTGGAAATATTGCTTCGCTAAATTTTGCTATTTTGGCGTTCAGCTTTCACTGGAACTCAAAAAATACATGTTTATATTTTCAAGAATGTCCGGGACAGTCCGTTGAATAAAAGATTATAAAGTTTTTACAAAAACGTAATTTTCAAAAAGGCCATCGATCGATTTTAATAAAAACTACATTTTTGGATTCAGCTCACCGTCAGCTTTCGAATGGTATATATCGTTTCTTTTGAGCCTGAGATGACCTTCCGACGAACCGTGGGTATTGGACGGCATCGGTCCGAAATACATAGGCTGCCACGTCTGGCCCGCATTGGCGGTCAATAAGACATTCATTTCATACTGAATAACATACTTATCGGTGATTTGGCTCAGGATTTAGATTGGATGTCTATTGTCTCGCCCATTAGTTTGTTGTTGTTTCTAAAATCGGTGAAGGTGTGACTGGGCCCGAACAGGACTGATTTATGCCACCAGCCGTCACGGTATCACCAGTGTCTCGGCGTGTTAATGTCAGCTGCAGGACTGGCCGCCAGAACTCATCAAAGGCTGCCAGCCAGCTGACGGCACTGACAGTGACGATCGATTCTGGCCGGCCGCTCCAGAACCGAGAGCACAGGTACTGCGGCACAGTCTGCTTTCAGGCGTCCTTTACTGCTGACACCTAGCGGCGAAGACGGAAACTATGGAGTCCCGGCCCTGCCGCCGGGCGCCGGCAGCCTCTCCGCCCGTGAGCCACTGCGGCTCCCGTCGGGACGGTGCGGCCCCCACTACCACCACTGTTACAGGCTACAGCAGTCAGTAACCGACCCCCCATCCCCACCATGCTGGGGGACGACAAAGGTGACTAACTGCCCAGTACCAGCCTCGTGACCGCACCGACCCGAGCCACTCGGCTCTACCGCATAGACCAGTGCCGCTCCCCGCCAGCCGACCAATACCTACCTATTGTATTGTATTGTATTGAACAATCATGAGCGATCCACATTCTGAAAGTGCGTGACGATTACTGCTCAGAATCCGTATCCGCAGTTACTATACTAATCTAAACATTCGCAGCATTCACACATTCACTCACGTCAAAGCACGGACAGACACACTTTCGTAGTACCACAGGTACAACTCACCCACCCACCAGCCCGTTGGTCAGCGACGATCAGTTGATGCCCCGTCCACTATCGCGGCTTTAACAGATCGGGCAAAGGGGGCGGGAGACAGCTGCGACAGCTGAGTTGGGAGACTGTTGAGTAGAGCTGCGGCTCGATAGCCGAACCGCCGCCTACCCGTTTCCAGCCGTGGTCGCGGAAGGTGAAAGAGGTGGTCTTGCCTGGAGTGTCTCTCCCGGACAGCGCTGTTTGTGACGAACATGGTTGCCAATTCCTCGGGTTCGCCGCGCTGAATGGCTTTGTGGGCGATAACAAGGGTTTGGTAATCAGCCATATGACGCGGGGACAACCACCCGAGCTTTTTTCGCAGGTCAGAGACATGGGCAAATTTACGGCGACCGAAAATGACTCTAGCAGTGAAGTTCAAAATTTTTTTGGAGACCTACCTTTGGTCACTTACTTAGGTACCCGACGCTCGATAAACGATCAACGTTCAGTGTTGAATAGTGAGCACGAAACTACTCATGAAATGCACCGTAAAGGCATTTTTTTAAGTTTGGTACCATGTTATGCGATGCTACTTATCCTGGATTTTCTAAAATCGTTAAATCGGTGTTATTTCCATATAGTCATTGTAGGTATTTTTCATGGAATTTCATATCAAAACAACCTTAGCAAGAGAGCCTCAGAGACTGGAATGTTTCCAGAGCAGCATGGCATCTCCCCAGCTAACAGGAAACGTTACTACAACGTTGTCACAACGTCGTGTTTCGGTAAGTTGCGAAATTACGTTTTAATTACGTTGTAGCAACGTTCTGAACGTTGTGAAGCCATGGTTTGGTCGGAAAGTCGTGGTAAAACGTCGTGACAACGTTTTATTGGTACGTTGCAGCAACCGCGCACTTGCAGCATTATATTTTGATAATGCATGGTGACATATATGGCCATATAATGCATTTCCTTTGACTTTCAATGCGCATATTCAGTTTTCATCGTTAAATTTGACATATTTTAACACTTGGACTGTTCACGTTGTCAGTTGGTGGTCGCCAACACGTTGTTAAAACGGTTTTTCACAACCTTGACATTATAGGTACTGAATAATTAGCGGTGTTTTTACAAGTAAATTCTGATACCTTTCTCTCTCTATCTCTCTCTCTAATATATATATATATATATATATATATATATATATATATATATATATATATATATATATATATATATATATATATATATATATATATAAAACATGTGTAAATTGCAAAGCGTCATTGGCATGTTTTGCAACATCACAGGCGGAGCTAGAGGCTTGCAACTATCCCTATGTAAACGCGGCTGTTATCCGCGGCTGCCAGCAAGCCACGCGGGCCGCCACTCAGGCGAACGGTGGCTCGCGCCCTGACCTCGCCTGAGGGGCCGTGACGTCAGTGTCACCGGCCGGCGTTCAGAGCCAGCCGGCCGAGCCGCAGTCAACGCGGCGCGAGCGAGCAGTGAGGGCCGGCGGCGGGCGCGGCTGAGATAGCTGGAAGATGAAAGATAGCGCCAGTTGTTTGCGTTTGATGCGATTGTTGTTTTGACTGGTAAGTCAAAGTACCATTTACGAGTAGCATTTGCAAGATTGTGCCTTGTAATATCGTGCGGTCTAGGCTATAGTTCATTGTAGCTCTAGCCTCTAAGGTGTTGACATGTTTCAGTTTGATCTAGCCTGTCGCACTGTTACGGAAAGTGGTGCAGGTATTTTTGTGATTTTTTCATGAATTGAATGTCTGATTTTCCCTCATGTCTTCCCGCAGACGTCCTGCAACTCGTCAGCGCGCCTTGCGGCAGGCCTACTGTCGGCAATGCGGTAGCGAAGTGGCTGTCCGGAAGCTGCGACCGGAACGGGGGGTGCGCAGACCGTCTAGTCAGGCACTGCCAGCTGCCTATAGGGACATCGAGGCCGCAAATGAGCCGGTGCCTAACGGTCCGCCGAGTGATCCTCCCAGCGAGGGTTAGTAAAGAAGTGAACTTCCACCAGTTCTGGCGTGCTAGCGGCTAGCGTCAGAGCCGGTAGAACCCAATTCCGTCCCACGCCCCCATGGGGGCGCCCCTGGGCCCCATGCCCCATCACCGATGCCGCCGCCGTCGTTTTGTTTGTTTGTTGTAAATTGACCTGTATGATGTATTGAAATATACACTTCTTACATGCCTTTTTTACAAGTCTAGAGAACGGGAAGAGAGCGTCGGAAACACATTCTGAGTATGTTGCGAACACGTTGAGAGGGCGTTGCGAAAATGTTTAGGACGTTTACTCAGGGTCGCAGGGACGACAATGCGAAGTAGCGACAACGTGGTGCGCACGTGATAAAAACGTCGCAGAGACGTTGCCAAAGCGTTCTATACTCCTTGTAGTCACGTTGCGGAAACGTGGTGGCAACGTTCCAGAAACACTGTTGGTACGTTACAGAAAACATTTCATAACGTTGGCGGGACGTTGTAAGAACAGTTTTGGGACGTCACGGCCACGTTACAGAAACGTTGTGATGACATTCAAATGCATGGTCGGATGACGTTGTCACGCCGTAGTCTGGAGTCTACAAAATTACGTTGTCACAACGATAAATCGGGACGTTGTGGTAACCATTTGACAACGTTTAAACGACGTTGTAACAACGGCAAATTGTTAGCTGGGTCAGCACATCCAGCACGGCGCGGCTGCTGCGCGAACACGTCGCCTGCCTTCCCGGGAGGGCTGACATTGGACCAACCCAGCCGGGCCGTCCGACTCGGCGCGGCAGGGCGCAGAGATGAGGGGGATGGACGGCAGCACGTGCCCGCCGCCGGCCGGCCGGCAGGTGCCCCCGGGCGCGCGGCGCGGCGCAGCTCGGGGCGGCTGGCGCGGCGCCCGCACTGCGCCGGTTATTGGCCACCACAGGCGAGTCGGGGTGACGCCGCCGTGAGGTCATCGGTGACGTCACAGAGGCGTCCGCCGGCGGCGGGCCGACTGGGGGCCGGCAGTCCTGTCGGCCCGTCCGCGGCCGGCCTCAATACTCTCCGCCGATGAACGGGATTCCTCCGTCAACGACAAATGACTTCCAACGACGCTTCATCTTAGCAAGACAACAATTTGCCCCTGAATAACTCGTGAGAACTTCCTTCTTTTAGTTTTGTAGTGTAGCCACCGCGCATCCTGTCAAATGTGCTTATGTGAATAGCAGCACATTTGACGGCAGACTTGAGTTACACCCGGGCGATCTTATTCCATTAGTCGCTCAGCGGTCGTGAGCGACTGTTCTGGTGATCCATGCAGTTGTTGAGTGGATATAAGCTATCAGCAGCTGGTGGGAGGTCATGCAGCTGGTGGCTAGTAAACCAGGCAGCGCACCCTCGGAGCGGAGGCGTCACTGAAGGTTCCCTGGAGACTGGGATATGCAGAGAGTGAGACAGGGTAGAGAGATGGAGGCGGCGCGTCCAAATCGATAACGAGCTCGGTGCTCTGCCCCGCTGCCTGCCGCGCTGTCTGGCGCTGTCTGGACGCTGTCTGACCGCTGTCTGTCTCCGTCTGACCGCTATCTGTCTCTTCCTGCCGCTATCTGTCTCTGTCTGACCGCTATCTGTCTCTGTCTGACCGCTATCTGTCTCTGTCTGACCGTTGTCTGTCTCTGTCTGACCGTTGTCTGCCCCGCTCTGTCCGCCGCTGTCTGCTGCTGTCTGTCTCTTCCTGCCGCTGTCTGCCGCTCTGTCTGCCGCTGTCTGCTGCTGTCTGTCTCTTCCTGCCGCTGTCTGCCGCTCTCTCTGGCCGCTCTCTGTCCTGTCGCCCTTTTCTCTCTGCCCAGGAAAGAGGGCGATTTTAGGAATATATGCTTGCGGTCTTGCGACTGTAGATATATGTATAGTCGACTACAGAATGATGTTCCACTTTTCACAGGCAATTATTTGCCTGGAGTGGTAGGCTGTGCCGCATCACACGGGCTGAGTTCACAAATTATAGCTTTGTCCCAATGCTCAAAATCGACACGCTTAATTGCGTGATAAACGGCACAACTTAGCGCTCCGGTCAACTGATAGCTTCTGAGGAGTGGAGCATCATTCTGTAGTTGACTAACTATAGGTACACTTTCTATTTCTTTACTTCACAGCACTGGTAAATCCAGAAAGCACTTATGAAAAATGTCCCCCCCCCGTGGCTCCCGAAAGCAACGAAAATTTGCGCTTTTTCGAGAAAAAAACGAAAACTTAGCAACTTTTATTCGGAAAATTTTGTTTTTAACTGCACAGCAGAGCGTAAGCGATCGAAATCCGATGAGGTTTTGGAACTTGGGCATAGGCGGCGGAACGGGGAGGGCACCGGGGCACCGTGCCCCCCTTTGATTTTGGCATTTTAACATTAGCCCTATGGGCGTTGCATAGAAAGAATGGGACCAAAAGTCGACAGTGCCCTCCCCCCTTGCTTGAGGGTGTTCCGCCACTACTGAACTTGGAGAAACTTTGAGGGGGCTATACCTATCCCCCCGCAGCGTCCAAGACCGCCTTTTTGGATCCACCTGTGCTTCACAGTGCAAAATTATTGATAGCCGCACTTTCAAATTAATTTGTAATCCATATAGACACCTGCCAATTAAAAATTAATTGGTAATATCGAGCTTCGGACAATATCGTATTAAAGGGACCCTCCCACCTTCAAAAAAGTTTATGAATTGGCATGAAAGTGATGTCGCTCGGTTCAGAAAGAGCGAAAACGAATATCTACCAAATTTCATCGAAAAATATTCACCGGTTTTCAAGATGTTTGACTTTTACTTTTGTTTACTTTTTGGGATCTCCGCTGTTCCCAGCAACTTTATTTAAAAGTGCGGCATTTGTTGCGCGCAACGAAGCATATACCACCGCGTGCTACAAAACGTTTTAGTCAAACATGTAAAAATCGTTAGATATCTGCGCTGACGTCACACATTCAGAGGGGTATTCCTATGCATTAGCCCCTCTGAATCAAAATGCTGCCATTTTGAAATTCAATATTTCCGATTTAAGGCATTTCTCGATGTTGTGAGTGCCGAAACCGGTAATTGTGAGCCAGGGACCCCATTTTGGCTATCTCAACTCAAATCTAATGTTAAGGTGGGAGGGTCCCTTTAAGTATTATTTATATTAATGTTCAAAAGCATTTCACCCATCTTCGTAAATCTTATCTCTTGCGGAAAACTGAGAACAACTCATCGTAAAATGTAAACTAACTCATTGGAGCTGATATTGAGCGGCAACGCTGCCAACTGGACGAAAACCAACTACGCCTAACAGAGGGGCGTCACTAAACACAGAGGCGCCGCCGACAACACTGAATCGAGCGCAGGTGATGGGCGTCTCCGCCGACACAAAGAGCGCCGCCGGCCGGCGCGGCGGTACAAAGACGGCCGACATAGGCACTGGGTGAGGGCCGTCGGCCGGCCCGGAGCGCAGAAAAAGACAGAGCTGCGAGCCAGCCGACCGCAGCGGGCCCAGTCACGACTCGACGAGCAGACCCTGCCCCCTGCCCCACCCTTCCAACCCCGGCCGGCAGACCCTGCCTCCCCCGGCCCCACCCTCCCTGCCCGGCAGGCAGACCCTCCCCAGCCCCCCCCCCCCCCCCCGACCCGGCCGGCGCTGATGATCTGCCGTCCCGAGACTAGCCGACAGGCCCGAGAATCGAGAGCCTTTGGTCCATGTGTACTGAAGCCAATTCTGTTGCTGAAGGGGTCATATAGTGCACCATACATACCAGCATCTACTTACGATTGGGCCGGCTACAGAAGTCTCGAATAAACAATGAATGCTAGACATTGTTATCCTAAGAGTGCGAGTGAAAAATTATTAGCAAACCGTAGCCATCTGAGTTGCAACAAAGTCATGCGCTGGCCAAATTATCGTTTTCTTCTTTATCGATATGAAGAATGTAGATAAACTTGTCTTCTGATGGAGAAGGCTTTATTTTCTTTCTGCCAATGGATGGCAAGGTATGGCTAAGCTAAAGTGAATGAGCTTAAGTGATCCTGTAGTTTCAAATTAAAATGTGGTAGAAAATTAGCTCATTGAAACTGCGAAATAGGTCGCGGCATCGAATTCCTTTTGACGGCATCTGATGTAAACACCAATTACGAGTTCGGCTGTCCGTATTGACACGGTGACCTCGATAATGAGACGCGGCGTAGTCCGTCATCTGCGCATCTCACCGCCAGCGAAGGACAAACCTCCAGTCGAGGGCCAACATACAGTCGCGACCGCGGGCAAACCCCCAACGGACAGTGAATGGGGGCCACCCCCCCCCCCCCGTCACTAGCGGTATGAAATGTACGTACCCCAGTCAAGCGCCGGCTAACGGCACGGCGCGCTATTAATAGGTACCACATGCTTACAAATTAAAAACCGGAAGTGGTTAAAAAAAGATCAATCCTTTCAGGATTGAAAGATACCTAAATAGCTCTTATCCCTCGGTAAGTTGTTCAGGATTCCTTTGAATGTTACATCGATGTATCGTATACCTATAAAAAGGTAAAACGTGAAAGGGAAGTGACCTAAAAACTTCCTTCTTGCTTTTTACATAGGTACTTGCTTTCCTCGTTGGACTATTTCAATGAGGCGAGATTTCCATTTAAGCCCTTACGAGGCGTTTATGGAGCTGGTCGTAGGCAGTATGGCAGAGCTACGCACCGTTTCAATCCAGCCGCCCTTCCCCGCCGGATTATCGGACACCCGAGCAATGAATAGTTTCCTGTCGGCGGAGGCCCAGCGTAGCGCGGTGGTCTGCTGGCCCAGCCCAGCCCAGTCCAGCCGGCAGCGCAGCCCAGCGCAGCCCAGTCCAGTCCAGTTCAGTCCAGACCAGTCCAGCCCAGTCCATCGGTCAGCTGTCCCAAGAAGACAGCGGCATCAGCCGCCGCCGTAAACCGTTCCGTCGCACGCTGAGCCACACCACGACGCGGCGATGACGCCGCGGCGCGGACTACTGATGACGCAGCGCGCCCTTCGCCGAATGACGCCAGCATGTGACGTCAAGTGACGCTGGGCTGCAGGAAGCCCTGTTCCGCTGTCCCGCCCCTGGCTCTGAAGCGCAGTGGGTTGTTGGCCCGGCGCCGCGGCGGCTGAGCCGGCCCGACCGGCGCGGCGGTGTGGGACCGCCCGGCGCTGCCGACGCGCAGCTCCGGGCGCAGTGGGGCCGTCGGTACCGACGATCGGCCTTTGAGCGCCGCTCGGCTGGCCCGGCCCACAAACAAACCCGCGCCGGCGGGCAGCGGGGCACTGGGCCAGCGGGCCGGGAGCGGTCACAGCCGGCGGCCGACCGGCCCGCACCGGCCCGGACCGCCACGTCAGTTACCGGGAACGGGGGACACTTCGTCACCGGGCGCACTCACTGGCAACTGCAACCACATGCTGGGGGTGGGACCAGTATTCACGGCATCGGCAGGCCAGGGGGTGTCAGTTTCCACGGCAGCCCAGGGAGTGACGATCTCCACGGCAGGCTAGGGAAATATCCATCAGGATCCGCAACAGGTTAAGTTTGGCAGAGATAAATGGGCACCTAGCAGTTAATCACTGTTAAGGTTTATATATGATCATGTAGATCATTTTTCAGTCCATGAAACAATTTAATCAGGTGGACATTACCTAGATATCAGACATTCTGACAGCGATGTAAGTTGTTTCAGCTCAGATCATCACACTGATCGGTCGGGTCACCTCACCGGCCGGGTCACGGGATCGGGATCTGGCCACCTCTCCCTCTCCCAGCGGCCGAGACAGCGACAGCGGCTGGGACCGGGGACAGAAACTGGGGCTGGGGCAGCGGCTGGGACCGGGGACAGAAACTGGGACTGGGACAGCGGCTGGGAGCGGGGACAGAAACTGGGGCTGGGGCAGTGGCTCGGACCGGGGACAGAAACTGGGGCTGGGGCAGCGGCTGGGACCGGGGACAGAAACTGGGGCTGGGGCAGCGGCTGGGACCGGGGACAGAAACTGGGGCTGGGGCAGCGGCTGGGACCGCGACCGCCAGAGGTCGGGGACAGGGACGGGGAGGGGGGACGGCCCCGTTTCGGCTGAGTGAGGACTGAGGAGCGCCGCCCGCCGCCAGCCGTCTCCAGCGACAGCTCCCGTATCCGCACCGGTATCCAGCGGCGACTCCTGTATCTATGTACAGGTCTCGCGGGTTTTAAGGGTAGGTTTTGCCTTTCCGGCTATATCTTTTTCGTCTTCAGCTTTGTAGGCTTGAAGATGTGACCGATTTATTCGTATAGCTCCCTACCATGATCATGGAAAAAGGTTTAACCGTATGCCGGATAGTTTCGGAGAAATTTAAAGAAAACCTCAAAATCCGCCGTTTGGGGCATTCTGACCGCGGCTTCCCTGCAGTCGCCTATGATTACAGTGGCGCCACCCAACGGGTAGGACGCTGAAACACAGGCATGAATGAACCCAGCGCGTAGTAAACGTTGAATGGAAGCGGGACTCAGCAGAGGCTATCACTGCGGCCCGCGCGCAGGGCGTCCTTGGACAACGGCCGAGCCCTCGGGCGGTGAGGCTAGAGGTCACGAGAGCCCGGCGCTGTTTGGCGTGTAGGGAGGGGTGAGGCGCTCGCCGCCAGCCTTGTAGCTCGGCCGGTGTGGCATGTCTATGAAAGCAGGGGTTGGGAGGAGCTGGACCAGGGTGATAGGTTTAGGCATAGAATAGAATGGAAGCGTGCTGAGGCCAGTGTTACCAACAGAAAAATGGCCGGCTGCCAGTATTTTTTTTTAAAAGTCTCCCTCAAGGTCAAATAATAACCCCTAAATATATAATAATTAATGATCGGAAAAAGTAACCGCTATGGGCAAAATATTCCGGCAGCCGGCGATTTTGCCGTTGGTAAAACTGGCCTCAGATCAACTAAAAATATCTTTTGCTTATTAAAATGCATCTATCATTACGAAATAATCCACAATAATTTATTGAGAAAGATACAATGAATTGTATTTTTCCGATGTTACCGTTTTATAACAATTATTATTTGCACTTGAAAGGGCGGTCGAACGAACCCCTCCTCTCATTTTTCTCGAACAACTCGCCATAAGTGGCGGATCGCCACGTATGTCTATACAAAAAATCGTAGCTGCCATAGATCAGCATAGATGGGCCGAAAATGGGAGTTTGACAAATTTATGTCAATTGTGATTTTTTTTCACCGTAAGTTTTCCAAAAAGTCGAGCTATTGATCTGATAATTGGCATATTGATGGACCGCGTTAGCCCGCGTCCCGTAGGGCTATTGGCGGGCCCTACCACCCGTGGGGGGGGGAGGGGGGAACGTTTCGCCCCGCCCCCAAGATCTCGGAAAGTTACCGGCCGATTTTCAAAATTTAAACGGTGTTGGATAGCCGGCCAGGGCTGCAGAGTCGGAGTCGGAGTCGGAGTCGGAGTCGGAGTCGGAGTCGGTCGGAGTCTATAGTTTTGACCGGAGTCGGAGTCGGAGTCGCCAAAATCTTACTGACGTCGACTCCGGGGTCGGAGTTAATTTGGCATAGCTCAAAGTCATGCCCTACACATGTTTGCTTGGAAATATTATGCTCGTTGATGTTTCCAAACCAGACTTTGTCAAAGCTAAGGCAAGGTTTCTGTTTTGGACGATCATTTTCAGCGAAAAACCAGAAGACCGGTGGTGCTAGAAACTGCTTATGGTACTGAATGTTATTTTTTAGAGTATCTATAACTGCGCGATGTTAGGCCATGGAACGCGCGAATGATTGTCTAGGCAAGATAAAAAGACCTCCGACATGAACTTTTCTATCATGATATGGACTTATAGGGAAATGCCCGGAGTCGGAGCTGGAGTCGGAGTCGGAGTCGGAGTCGATTTTTGAAGCCGGAGTATTTTCGGAATATTTTTCTCTATCTTCAAAACTGCAAGGCCTGACCGCGCTTCCCGCGAAACCTTTTTTGTTGAAAATGGCAGAACATGACGTCAGATTTGCGGCCAACTTATCATAGCCTCTGGATAAATTTTGGCCACAATGTGTAACATTGATAACCGGAGGGGCCCTGAAAGTTTGGTGACGATATCTACAGTCGTTTAGGAGATATATACGGAAAAGGACAAGGGGACGATCCCCCTAGCCCTATTCCTGGCGGAGGGGGGGCCTCAGGAGCCCCCCCCTGAGGTTTTTTGGTTATATCTCCCAAACGCGTTGAGCTAGGAAGCTCAAATTTTCTGACTTTTCCTAAAAGGCTTCTACGCAACACGTCTGAAAATTTTGAGTTGATCTGACCTCAGGTCAGGTCACCAGAGGCGGTTTGGTGACGCTACCTCAGAAAAGTTTGCAATCACGCCAGAGCTAGAGTTTTTTACCGATCAATTTCTTCTCTTCAGGGTTTAGTTAGGGTACCAGTATGTGCAATTTGTATATCTCGGAATTTTGATATCGGTGACCTAAGGTCAGGTCAATTTCGCGACCTCCCCATTATAAGTCAATGGGGGAAAAATCAACTCCCTGTTTTTACCACTAAAACGGGTCGGAATGGCCCCATATACCATACATGACTTCATATACGATCAACCTTCACTACCTTGAGGTCTGTTTTGCTGTTGGGCAGCTGTGAGGTCATGTGACGTCATCAAAGGTCACCAAAGGTTTTTGGCCAATAACTCCGTACAGGAACAAGATACAGACGCGTGGATGGTCTCATTGTGTTCAGCTCGTCAAGACGCATCGAATGATATACATGATGACCTCGAGGTCACGTGACCTGAGGTCAACCTTTGACCTTGACCTTTCGAGGTCAACATATATATCATTCGATGCGGATTGACGAGAGGATCACGATGATGCCCTTAGTTTGTTCCTATCTTGACTAATTCGAAAGTTATTCGAGAAAAACTCTCTCCATATCTAGTGCCGCCATTTTGACTTTTTCGACCCCTGTGACGTCATCTTTGACCTGACCTGAAAATGACCTTAGTAAAAATTGTAGATCTTGGCCGTGCGTATCCGATGCCGTTTACCGCTTGTCGCTATCTTGCTTCGTTCTCGAGATCTCAGGGGGGGGCCGAATCGGCCCCCCCCCCCCGCCAGTTTCTTGTCCCGGCGGAGCCCGCCAGGAATAGGGCTAGGGGGCGCGGGCTAGGTTCTATATCATCAAGATTTTCTCGAAGTTTAGAAAACTTTCGGTTATTTTTGGAAAATAATATGATGATTGCTGAAATAATATGCTTTAATGATATACATCTTATTGTGTTGCACATTGTTATCTATGTTCAAAACTGTAGGCGTGGCAGCTATTCCCGCAAAAGTTTTTTTGTCGAAAATTGCAGACCCATGACGTTATTCTGATGTCATTTTTGGCCAACCTATCATACTCTCTGGAAAAAGACGGCCCCGCATGGTGTAAAATTGATGCCCAGAGGGTCCCTGAAAGTTTGGTGACGACTGACGATATCTCTAATACTTAGGGAGACATGGATTGAAAAAGGGAGAAAGGTCGTTTCGGACCCCTCTCCCCCTAAAAGTCGAAGGCTAAGGCATATTTATCTCCTATCATATGGTTTGATGCTTCTTTAAGCGACTCATATGGATTTGGTTTTAAAAATAACAAAGATAACAACAAATAACATTGGTGTAACCAGAACCCAAATGCCTATCTTTTAAAAATGATGTCAAAAATCCATAAAACATTTTCTGCGGTAAGCTTTGTGTCTGGTAGTTTTGGAACTAGAGTGCGGCAGAAAATAAAACTGTAGTGTGACACGATATCCGGCCTCATCAGGTCACGGATAATTAGCAGAAACGTCCCCAAGAAATAACAGCGCTAAACAGTCGTCTGCCGGCCCCATTGGTAACCGGCTAATACTATTCACGACCTTGGATCGGCACGCTGCCGGCTCACTCAGCCCGCTGGCTACGGGCGACCTTGACCGCTCAACACCGATTGGCCAACGGACGGGGTCGTGCGCCGGTCAGCACGTGGAGAGGACGGGGCACAGCACCGCACATTGTATGCGACCTCTGACCTTTCCCTGTCTCCTGACCGCATGACGGGTCGCCGGCCCAGGCGGTAGAAACCGGTTCTAGCCTCTACACACGCTGCCACCCTAACCCTCCCCTCCCCCACGCTACTACGTGATGTAGTACACGCTCGTGCGTAATTGGGCGGAGCAAAGGGTCGCCGATACAGGGGCGGAACTAGTTGCCCTCCCGCCCGCCGAGCGACCTACCGCTAAAACCCGCGAGACCTGTACTTACACCGGTATCCAGCAGTTCTCAGCGGACCGGTATCTGTCGGCGCGTCTCGAGTGACTGCCGGGTCCGCCGGTCGTCAGACTGTACCGGCCCCGTCCGCCGGGGGAGGGGTCGCCGTCAGTGAGGCTATATACCGACCCCGTCCGCCGGGGGAGGGGTCGCCGTCAGTGAGGCTATACCGACCCCGTCCGCCGGGGGGGGGGCGGTCGCCGCGCTGATCCCGACCCGGTCCCGCTGCGGGCTGTGGCGGCCAGCTCGATCACCGTACCGGTAGGAGCCGGTGGGCGGACCAGGTGGCCGCCCCGCCCCGTCCGTCTCGGCCTGCTGTGCCGCTATGGAGCCGCGTGCCAGCAGACCCGCCCCGCCGCGCCCCGTGTCTGGCTGCGACAGACTCAGTGCTCACCTCCGATCACGCCGTACACGAGCATCAGCCAGGCCACGCTGGGCACCGTGGTGGAGAGCAGGAAAGCCACGCCGGCCAGCAGGCCGCCGGCGATCGTCACCGGCCGGCAGCCGTACACGTTGGTCAGCCCGCTGACGATCGGACCTGCGGGCGGGTCAGCGGGTCAGACAGGGGGCCGGGCGGGTCAGCGGGGTCTGATAGGGGACCTGCGGGGGGCGGTCAGCGGGGTCAAACAGGGGGCCCGGGGCGGTCTGCGGGGGCAGACAGGGTGCCCGGGCGGCGGCCAGCGGGTCAGAGGACCTAGGGGCGGGTCAGTGGAGGTTTATTTGGCCTTGATGCATGAATTCCTCTATAATATTACCTACAGAAAATATCAAGTTAGTTGGGATCCAATAAATGGCGGCAAAACGGTTTTAATGCAGAACCTCGACTGCAGAGTGAGTCACATTTACACTGTGCATGTTCTGCACGTCGGTGCCGGTGTAATATACAGGCTGATAGGGACGTCCCAATATTGACTGGGCGGCGGCTGTCGGCTGGGCAGGCTACCGCTGCAGCCCCCCCCCCCCCTCAATGACAGAAGCTCGGCGGAGACGGCGGGTCTGCTCGGCGGAGTCGGCCGGTCTGGGCTAGCCCGCCCTCTGCCGGTTCCGGGCCGCCCGCTCCGCGCTGTGTGCCAGCCGACACAACCTCACGGGACAGAAGCCCACCGCCTCCCACACAGGGAGGCCGAGCCGGCGGCGGCACGTGATCTCAGCAATCCCCTTCAGAAGTTTGGCCGGCCACGTGACGGCATTTCGTAACGGAACAGGCTCCCGGAATTCGGTGTTGAGCGAGGAAGTTACAGCGTGAAGTCCGGCCCTGCTGCCCTGATTTGCAGGCGATGAACTAGCAATGATGCATGGAGACATGTATGCACAGCAGCTTTAACGTTGCGTCCAGTGTTTATCTCAAATGTCATAACTCGCTCTAGGCCCGCAGTACGCACTACACAGGCTCATATCGGCCTACAAGTTAGGTGCTTGGAATTTTAGTCTTTCGAGCTTTCCAAGCAGCAGAAGATATGACGTGAATATTTTAGGTACTACACTGCTTTCAATACTAAAAACGCGCAATGAAAAGGCGTGTCGAAGTGAAGCAGCTCCTAACAGAATTGCTCAGGCAAACTCAGAAGGGGTTAGAAAACAAAGATGTCACAAAGGATTGCAAGCAACGAAGTCTACCGGCCGGTTCCTGAACTTATTCACACGTAGGTAGGCATGTCATCTTCACGTCCTTGTAAAGATGCCACGACTGCGGCCTATTCTAACATGGTTACGTCATCTCTTTTGTAATGCTAGGCTCAATATTTTTAATCATCTATCTTCGTAGGTTTAGTGCTTTGGCGAAAGCATCGTTCTTCATTTATTTTCATAGATATATGCTCAATAGGTTTAGATATTATATGTTACCTACTACCCAGTAAACATGCCGACGTTGGCCCGACGTCGGCCGACGTCGGGGTGACGTCGGCAACTCGGCATCGGCATGCCGACGTCGGCCCGACGTCGGTCCAACCTCGGCACGACGTCGGCTGGATGTCGGATATGCCCGCATGTTCCGACGTCCAGCCGAGGTCCAGCCGACGTCGGGCCGACGTCGGACCGAGATCAATTGCTGAGGTCCAGCCGACGTCGGGCCGACGTCGGGGCGACGTCGGACCGACATCGGCCGCTGTTTTGACCGTTAAAATAATATAAAATACATGTTTCATGTTTCACAAAGAGCTTCTGTATTCAAAATATCCTCAGGAACTCAAATCTTCCTCCACGCCGCAACCCCCTGATCCGGACTGGACGGGAAACTTTATCCCATTTGGGATTGCCCGTAAGCCGAGCTCGCCCGTAGCCGGGTGCGGTGAGTGCTTGGGGGCTGCTCGGCCTATCCTTTGGTCAGGCTCAGCCCCGGCAACTCACCAGGGCCGGGCCGCGTATTCGCCAATAGTATTACACGAATCGGCCCGACCAATAGCGTGCCTCTTGAGTGACGTCAGCGTGGCGTCATACGTTCGGTCCTCGCCCTTGGTGGAGTCTATTGAAGCTAAGTTTTAACTTAATGACATTCAAACTCCAATGCACGTGTTGCCGCCGTGGCGCGGTGGTTAGAGTATCGGAATGGTGATATGGAGGTAGGTGGTTCAAATCCACTCGGCGACATCAATCTTCGTGTTATCTGTCATTGTGCGTTTTTTGGATACATTTGCAACGGCGTGCACCTAAGAAATCAGAGGTAAGCATTCTTCAAATGAATATGTTGCATACCTAAAAGAAATATTTGCAGTCCAACCGATTGGTTCGGTTTCGGTATTTTCCAATGGTTTTTGTTTGAATTTGGTTTGGTATCGGTGTTCTGATTTTCTGTGATTGACAATTGACATCACTAATGCATAGTGCATACTATGCGAACGTAGCCAATGGAAAGACAAATGGTGCTGGGCGATGACCATTGATCAATATTTCTAACTGCCAAGGTGATAGCACCGAGCACGCAGCTCCTGCTGGATATGACAGGGGTGGCGCTGACCTTTTGAAAGTAGGTGGCACTTGGCAAGGTAAAGTACCTAAAAGTAGCGAAAACTAAGCTAAAAATCGCACGCTGGTTAGCATGCAATTAGATAGTTTTCATGTAAGAATCACCATGCACAAAAAAGTTGGGCATAGCTGTTAGCGTAATCAGGGGACGAGATTATCAGTTTCCAGCCGTCAAAGGCGTCATCTATAGGAGCTATGCCTTAACTATAACTTTAACATTTCTGCCACCAGGGGATCGACAGTATCGACAGTACCGTAACACAATTGGTATTTCAGGTACAGACTGCAACTGCAGTTCTTTTGCAACTTATTCCTTAATCAGATGAATACTTGTCATAGATTTATTGGGCGTACGATATTGGCGTGCGAACTTAGGGCCTAGGGGCCAAAAATGCGTGTCTAAAACCGACTTCCTAGAAAAGAACCGCTAAAGAAGGAATCGATCCATCGTCCTTTCGCTCACCACACCGAGACTCTAACCACTCGGCTACGACGACACACTGTTAGCTGTATTGCCATATACAATAAAAAAAGTCTCAACTCAAATCTGGCCTCAATGCATGATTGTCACGTCGGATGGCTATGACGTCGCACTAGAGATGTCGCTAGTTGGTGGGCCGATTCGTGTAATACTATTGGCGAATACGCGGCCGGGCCCAGTTCATATAGAAAGGCCAGTCGGCAAGTGTCACTTTGCCAAAGTGCCACTTATGACTTATCAAAGGGACACTTTGGGAAACGTTGGTGCAGGTGTGTAAGAGTGGCTATATGAATCCATTGTGGGGTCGCCCTTTCCAATAAGTGTCACGTAACAGCAATGGCACCCAGGGCCTCCTCTAAGGATTTTTCACTGGGTGGGCAGAATTTTCGCCACTTCCCTGCCCAAGGGCGAATCCAGCCACTGTTTTGGGGTTCAACCAATTTCAAAACCTGTTACCGGGGGGGGGGGCGGGGTGAGGCGAAATAAGCAGCGCCGTTATTGGAAATAAGATGATAGTTTGCAAAGTTAACGTTTGTCGTATGTTTTATGGTTAGCGATGCTCGAGCGATTCGTTCCAGAGTTACATGTACAGCCCTCCGCAAACTGCGTGGTAGGTATTCTTATTCGGTATTCTTGCTATTTTGACAATATACCAGTTTTTGTGACTTGTGACCTGGCCTCGGGTCACTGGAACCTAAAACTCCAAGGCCAAGTGACAAACAGATGCTCCAAGTCGTGTCTTAAATTTGGTAGCGCTACGTGCTATAGAACTCACGCTATCAACGAAAAACTCTGGTGTTAGCGAGCAAATAGGCATTTTGGATACCTTCGCAAAGACGGCCGGCGCTCGGAGCGCGGCGGTCGGTCCGCCGCGCCACGCCGCTCACATATGTGTCATCTGGCCCCTGTCCTGGTTCTCATGCCCACGTGTTGTGCGTACCACGAGGGCTGAGACGGGACGGGGGCCTGACAGTCTTCGACGGGACTCCACCGGTGCGCGACGGCCCGGTGCACGACGTGGCCGACGTGGCCTTACGTACGACGCGGCCGACGTGGCCCTACGAGAACGATTCAGTGAACCGCATTTGTGACCGCCGTATTTTGTGCATTTTAATCGTTTCCGTTTCATTCAAGAATAGACTTTTACTTATATGAACAATAACTTTATGGTCCTCCGGGTGACGAAAGAGAACGAGTGAACGATCACGAGCACGCACGAACATTTCCGTATTGAACGGGTGAACTGTACGATTCTCACGAACATTCTGGTCCTCCGGGCCGGATATCAGTGAACTAGTGTGATGGATTTACAGTGACGACGCGGTGTTGTGAGCTGTGAGTACAATGTCTGACAAACGGTCACGACACGACAGTGATGCAAAATCGCATCAAGGTCGCCGGAGCTCATATCACACGAGGAGTGAGGCGAGCTTCAGTACGGCGTCCTCTGGCCTCAGTGAAGCCCGCCGCCGAGCTGCGCTAAGCAAGCTCCAGGCGGAACAGGTCCAGCGCGCCGCCGCCGCCAAGGCTGAGCTGGCCCGGCGTCAGGCGGAGGCGCAGGCGGAGCAAGCCCGACAACAGGCAGAGCAGTCCCGGCGGCAGGCGGAGCAGGCGGAGGCGCAGGCAGCGCTGCAAGCTCAGGCGGCGATGGATGAAGCTGAATACCGTCAGCTGGAGCTGGAGCTGCTGGAGCAGGAGGAGCGGGGTTCGCAGCACCCTCGTTCTTCCGCTGCACCATCCGTCGCCAGACTACCGGTGGTTGCAACTGAGCCACCGGCACCGGTGGACGTGTCTCGACAGACGGACGAGTCAGTCACGCGCACCCGACAGTGGCTGGCTCAATCTCAGCTGCATGTGCCGCCAGTGGATACGGCTCCTGTCGGCACCCTGCCTCCACCTGCGGTGCGGCTGCAGCACCCGTCCCGTGACGACACCAGAGCGGTCCCACATCTGCCGCGCATCACGCTGGAGAAGTTCGGCGGCTCTGCCATCGAGTGGCCGCGGTGGATAGCCCTCTTCAAGGCGCTAGTGCACGACCGCGCCGACCTCACCGACGTAGAACGGCTGACCTACCTGCAGACTCACCTGACGGGACCGGCGAGAGAGTCTGTGCGCGGCATGCTCTGCGACGCCAGTCTCTACAGCACCGCCCTGGGTGAGCTGGAACGAGAGTTTGGTGACCCGTCCCGTGTGATACACGCCACGATGAAGAGACTGCTCACAGCGCGGCCAGTGAAAGACGGTGACCTGTCAGCGCTCACAGAGCTGTCTCGTGAGCTCCACACCGCGGTGAGCGTCCTACAGTGTCTGCACTACGAGCACGACCTCGCTGCCGCCACGAACGTCACCACTGTGACTGGGAAGCTACCAGCCTCCCTCGCCTGGAGGTGGGGCGAGCACATGGTGGAAAATGGCATCACTCGTCCGACGCTCGTCGATCTCGACGAATGGCTTCGCCGTCATGTGTCAGCTGGTCGGTTGGCCTTGAACGTGACCACCAAGCAGCTGCCGAAGGTCGAGGCTAATGACGCTGAGTGCCGCCCAAGACGCGTGTTTACCACCGCGTCGGCGCGGACCACGCCGGCGGCTGTAAAGCGGGAGAGGACAGCTGTCATAAAGTCATCAGCGGACGGACACAGCGACTGGTGTACCATGTGTCAGCAAACACACGAGCTCCAGCACTGTGACGAATTTCTCGCGCTGACTGTGAGTGAGAAGGCAGAGTTCGTCGGCAGAAACGGACTGTGCTTTAACTGCCTGGGTCGCGATCACATCAGCGCCACGTGTCCCAGTGATGCACGATGTGACGCGGAGCACTGCGGCAGGCGTCATCACACGCTGTTACACAATGGAGGACGAGTGTTTCCGCTGCGCGACTCCGATGATAGTACGCCGTCATCTGCCAAACATGTCGGCACCGCATCGGCCGAGCCTCGCAGTGATATTCTCCTGCAGGTGGTGCCCATCACCGTAAATGGGCCGGCAGGTAGCCGCACCACGAACGCGCTCCTGGATCTCGGGAGTCAGATCACACTGATCACCGACGACCTGTGTGACCGACTCGGCATCTCGGGGCCCACCGACAAATTGGTACTGAGTACGCTGAGTGGGACCCAAACGACGACGTCACGACGCGTATCCTTCGCCGTCGAGGCTGTGGGCGGCGACGGCAGGGCACACCGTATACGAAACGCCCAAACGACGCCGACGTTAAATGTGTCAGACAAGGCCATGGACTGCACAGTAGCAAAGGAGAAATGGCCGCACCTTGCCGACCTGGATCTCCCCAGCGCCACCCACGGCCCAGTGGAGGTGCTCCTGGGAACCGACGTCATCGAACTTATTGTGCCGCGGGAAGTGATCGAGGGACCGACGGGAACGCCGTGCGCCGTAAGGACGCTGTTGGGATGGACGGTGACCGGGCGGGCGTCGGAA
Organism: Amphibalanus amphitrite; assembly: GCF_019059575.1. Lineage (NCBI taxonomy): Eukaryota > Metazoa > Arthropoda > Thecostraca > Balanomorpha > Balanidae > Amphibalanus > Amphibalanus amphitrite. Next base: position 181,059 of record NW_024882256.1, on the reverse strand, counting down.
CGCTCGGTGCTCGATGGTGAACACGTTGTCAATCACGTTCGTGTCGGTGATAAAACGAGTGCAGTCGCTGACCTTCACGCCCAGGAATCATCAGAGACGACCCAGTGGTGTCACGCAGCCGAGCCGCGGGGCCCGGCCGATATCTTCAGCAGAGGCGGCCCGGGGACGGACCTCGCCCCCGGCGGACCGTGGATACGAGGCCCAGCTGCGCGGTCCGGCCCGGCCGCCCTCTCCGACGACGAGACGAGGGTGACAGCGTGCGTCACCGAGCGAGCGGAGCCGGTCGTAAACAGCAGTGACTTCTCGTCCTGCCTCATGGACTCCGGCGGCCTGCTCAGAGTCGGTGGCCGTCGCTGGAAGCGGAAGAACACGCAGCCGCAGGATCGCTCCTGGCGACGCCGGCGGCGAGAGTGTCTCCCCGCGCACGCCGACCGCACACTGCATGCCGATCATGGACACGACCGAGGTCAGGGTTGGCGAACTAGTGCGACTGACCGACGTAAACGTACCACGTGGACAATGGGACATTGGTCGGTGAGATGAGCGGAGTGTGTGACCCTGGTGTGGGCGGTCTTATTCCCGCCGTTGACGTGACGACTGATACCGGCCAATACAGGCGGCCTGTCTCTCGTCTCTGCCGTCTTGAGTGCGACGGCGACGGACAGTAAATGGACTCGGAGAGATAATGTGCGCGCACGTGGGACGGCTAAAGTGAGTCGTCTACGACCGCACTGTGCCGCCGGCGAGCAGTGTGGAGATCGGAGCGTTTATTAGTGTTTCCTGCGCCCACCATTCGCGGTGCTAACGTGTGTGTGTGTGCGTGAGAGAGTGAGCCGCTCATTCTGTCCGCTGCGAATGGTCATTTGTGTTGAGTGTTCACTGTTCAGCCATTAGCTATCAGCTGTGAGCCGTGTGACAGTTCTTGGACGCGCTAGTAGTTTACGACCTTAGAGTGTAACATAGCAGTGTTAGATTAGTTTATGATACGCATCGTGTTAGCGCTGTTGTACGTCCGCGTTTGTTCGCTTCGCCGCTTCGGTAACGTAATGTGTGTTGTGTTGTACATTGTGATGGATGTTTGTTGTGTGTCGGCCATGTGACGGCAATGTCACTGCCGCCAATGCCTCTCGGCCCAGCGTGTGTAGTTTACGACATGCGTCAGTGTGTGTCGGCACCCGGCTGCCGAGACCGCGCCGTCACCAGTTTTATGACTGGGTGATTGTTGGCGGGGATAATGCCTGCCTCAGTCAGACATTGTGTAGTGCGTAATGTGCATCGTATGTGAGTGTATGTATATCGCGCATGTTGAACGGATCGTTACGAGTGTGTGCGTGCGTACGGGACGCTTGAACGATTGCTCGCTAGTTGTTGGATTTTCCGCGGATGATCGCGAAAAACCGGGCCGGCTATGTTAGCGAGCAAATAGGCATTTTGGATACCTTCGCAAAGACGGCCGGCGCTCGGAGCGCGGCGGTCGGTCCGCCGCGCCACGCCGCTCACATATGTGTCATCTGGCCCCTGTCCTGGTTCTCATGCCCACGTGTTGTGCGTACCACGAGGGCTGAGACGGGACGGGGGCCTGACAGTCTTCGACGGGACTCCACCGGTGCGCGACGGCCCGGTGCACGACGTGGCCGACGTGGCCTTACGTACGACGCGGCCGACGTGGCCCTACGAGAACGATTCAGTGAACCGCATTTGTGACCGCCGTATTTTGTGCATTTTAATCGTTTCCGTTTCATTCAAGAATAGACTTTTACTTATATGAACAATAACTTTATGGTCCTCCGGGTGACGAAAGAGAACGAGTGAACGATCACGAGCACGCACGAACATTTCCGTATTGAACGGGTGAACTGTACGATTCTCACGAACATCTGGCATTCGGTTGCCGCTAAACTAGTCCAATTTTCCCCTGACCTTGTACGGGGTTTGTGACCTGGTGACCTAACCTGAAAAGACTAGAGATGTGAAATTTTCAGGACAAGTGCCAAAAGGTTGCCCCAGAGGGTAGGTATGCCAAATTTGAGCGCCGCCGTCTTTACGTTATTTGTGAAAAACCTTAGGGGGGTGCATCAACCCCCTCACCGGGCGAGGACTAACTAACATAATACATTGTAGTAAAGGCTACCCGAACCGGTAATGATTCTTGCTTATTTGTTTAGCTCAGCCGTATTTAGTGATTTAGCTGGCTTTGTCCATGAATAACAATATCGGCAGGGGCGTAGCCAAGGGGGAGGGGCCACGGGGGCAATGGCCCCCTCCCTTGAGGGCAAAACGCGCCATGGGGGAGCCCCTCAGGTCCCGGGATATTTTTTTTCAAACACTGGATAAAACGTCTTTTACTCGAAAAAGAATTGATATCGAAATTTCATTTCTGTGGCCCTCTGATGACCCAATGGGCCCCTGCACTCATCCGATGACCCCCGGTTTCCTGGGGCCCCTGGTCGCCTAGAGGGCCCCGGTCGCTTGGGGGCTAGTCGCATGGGGGCCCCTGGTCGCCTGGGGGCCTGGTCGCATGGCCCCTGCCCCCTGGTCGCCTGGAAGAACGCTTGTCACCTGCAGTGGAATAGCCAAGGAGGGGGCCAAAGGGACCATGCCCCCCCTGGAAGCCAGGGGTCCTTATTCTATAGGAGCCCCTGGCTGACACAGTGGGCCCTTGGCGACGCAAAGGCCCCTGCGGCAGATCTTTTGACACAGCTGAGTAGTTATACTTTGGCCAAGAGAGCCCCAATTTTAGAGCCTTGGGGCCCTATTGAAACCAGGGGGTCAGTTGGATGGGATGGGTCCAACTTGGGTCCAACGGTGTGTAAACAGAATCAATGCGTTCCGACTGTTGGTCTGACCCTATATCGGTTTGAGGGAGCTCGGATCGGATCCACTGTCGATCTGAGGGGTCCCTATCGGTTTGAGGAAGCCCTCAAATGCCCTGAACGGGTCCTTAGTTTGTCTGAGAGAGCCCTCCGTCGGCATTACTGGGCCTCTGCAAGTGCAAAGAGGGCTTTTGACGGTCTTAGTGGCCCTTAGGCGGCTTATATGACTCTCAGACGGCTTACGAGGCTCTCATGCGCTGTAGGGGCCTGTGACGGTCTGAAGAACCCTCATCCGACCTACGGGCCCTCAGACCGCCCTCAAAACTGACTGGCGACTCTATGAAGCTATTCGTGGGCCTATCTAACAGGGCCCATGGACTGCTTACCCCCTCAGTTCTAATATTTTTTTGTTAATAAATATTTTTTCTATTTATTTGGGCCCCCTCCAAAAAATATTGGATCCAACCAGATGGCTTTTTGGATTTTGAGGGGGTTATTTTGGGCCCCTGTGCGTTTGGCCCCCTCCTTGAGGAAATTTTGACTACGCCCTTGAATATCGGGCAACCAGAAAACTTTTTTTGACCTTCAAACAGCATCCAGTTTGCTTAAGACCAGAAAGGTAGTACCGGTCGTCCGGCCGGACCAGAATTTTTGCATTTGCTTCTGGGTGGGCAAATCGACGCCACTGGGTGGGCAATTGTGGTGACTGGGTGGGCATTTGCCCACCCAGTGGGTATGTTAGAGGAGGCCCTGATGGCACCAGGGACTCTATATGAACTGGACCCAGGGTGCTCGCCAAGAAGACCAATGTCTCCATCCTATGATCCCTTCCGGCTCTGAAATGGTCTTGTCAGACCGAAAGGGCATAACCCAACAAAGCAAACCGAATTCGTCAGCTGGCTGCGTGGTGTAGTGGCTAGCGCACTAACCTCGCGTTCGAATGGCACTGGGTTCGAATCCCATCGCCGGATGTTGCTTTTGGCGTGTTGTCCCAGTAAACATGCCGACGTCGGCGACTGGGGGGCTCGAATCCTGCCGCCGGTTGATATTTTTGGCGCGTTGTCCCAATAAACATGCCGACGTCGGCCCCGTCGGTCCAACGACAAACGATCTCGTCAACCTCGGCAAACGATCTCGGCCCGACGTCGGCTCGACGTCGGCTGGACTTCGGCTAGACGTCGGAACATGCGGGCATATCCGACGTCCAGCCGATGTCGGGCCGAGGTTGAACCGACGTTGGGCCGATGTCGGGCCGAGCCTCGGCCCGACGTCGGGCCGACGTCGTCATGTTTACTGGGTAGGCATGTGAAAGACAAATTGCTTCAGACCCAATCGCTAACTACTAAAGCATTTCGATTTTAAATGCGTTTTATGTACACACCGGGTTAATTTCATGTCCGAAGTTGAGCAAATGGGAACTAAAAATGTGTTGCCGGTTAAAAAGTAATTAGAGCTGGGAGGAAAAGCTTGCGGCTGTCTTGAATCATCGCGAAATTGGAGTGTTTCAATAAACTATACGGGTCCGAAGGCGTACTGCTGTCGGTACAGTATTCCCTCAGCAGCAGCCCTGCCCGCCGTGGGTGTACTATGGGTGTGCTGTGGGTGTACTGTGGGGGTACTGTGGGGGTACTGTGGGTGTACTGTGGGTGTACTGTGGGTGTACCGCGGGGTACGTGTGCTGTGGGTGTAAGTGCTGTATGTAAGTAGGTAGAGCAGAACTCTGAGAATTAGCTGCGGCTGCGGTTACCCTGTCCGCTGCGGTCGCTGTGGGTGCAGCGCACCTCTGAGAAGCAGCACTGCCCCCATCAGACTTGAATCATCGCGAAATTGGACTAGTGAACTGGAGTGTAATCGCCACGCCGATTGTGGATTGCTCTTGATCGTCAATACATACATACATACATACATACATCAGTCACCGTTGTCGCCCCGCTGCGGCCACTGCTGTGACCTCACACCGGCTGTATTATTCAGCGGCTGATTGAGCCATTAGCCACGGCCGCCAGCTCCGGAGGGGTCGCTGTCAGTTCTGTCGGAATTGATGGTGTTTGACGCGGCCGGTGAGACCGTCTGTGTCCTGGCTTATCTCAGACAGACTGCTCACCGAACGGGTACCCTGTGAATTCGAGCGCGCGAGACATGCTTTGAGGCACAAAGCAGGGGTGACTACCTGAATGGCAGTGGGTATTGTGGGGGTACTGTGGGAATAATGTGAGCGTGCTGTGGGCGTACTGTGGGTGTACTGTGGGGAACTGTGGGGTACTATGGACGTAAGGCGTTTCTCACCTGCGCTGAGGTAGACGCCGTTCAGCAAACTGCCCACCCAGGCCACCTTGCCGACGCCTTCGCCGAAGTACTCGACAAACTCGGGCATGAAGATGCCGAAGCTGTAGGCGATGCCGTCGACGATCATGTTGCAGATGAAGGATGCGGCCACGACGACCCAGCCGTAGCCGCCGTCGGGCGGCGTGGGCACCTCAGTGAACTCGAGGTCGCCGACATCCACGTCGGCAATACTGTCCGCTGCCGGGCATAAGCAGACGGTGAGACAAAGTGAGGCAGTGAGACGGCGTGACAGTGAGTCACAGCGAGGCAGTGAGACAGTGTGACAGTGAGACTGACAGTGAGACACAGTGAGGCAGTGAGGCAGTGTGACAGTGTGACGGACAGTGAGACACAGTGAGGAAGTGAGACAGTGTGACAGATAGACAGTGAGAGAGTGACCTGCAGGGCAACTGAAACTGCCGTACACAGAAACAGTGAGTTACAGGAAACTGGGCGGGCAGACAGATGGACAACAGGCCAATTGACCAAGATAATGTGCTGCCTCGGCTGAGAAAGGCTGACATTGTGTACACAATTTCATACATGTTTACACATGAATGCTTGAACACAGCGCCAAAATGTTATTCACTTGTTGAGATCATCTGAAATATGCGGGAGGGAAACTTACGGGAACAGAAGCTGCACGCATGACCTGTCCGGCACCCTGACTCCCGGGTCTCATTTGACCTGACCCGCACTCCCGGGTCTCGTGTGGCCTGACCTGCACCCTCGGGTCTCTCATGTCTGACGTGGCCGAAACCGCCGGGGTCTCGCCACACCCAGCGGTCAATACCGGTCAATGCGGGGTCGAATCGACCCGGAGGCGGCACCGCGGTACCTCATAACCCGGTGGCACACACCCCTCCGGCGGCGGCGACGCCCCCGCCAGCGCCGCCGCACCTAGCGCGGGTCCAGGGTCCGGTCCGGTTCGGGGAAACGGTCGGCGACGGTCTGCCCCGACCGACGCAGCGGCAACGGGGTGACATGGACAACAGGGGTGATTGGGGCGGCAGGCGCGACCGGCCAGAGATCATAGGCTACAGGTCAGGGCCGGGTGACCGTGACAGCAGGAGAGACCGGGACAGCTGGGGTGACCGGTCACAGGTCAGCGGTCACCAGGTCAGCGGTCACCAGGTCAGCGGTCACCAGGTCAGCGGTGTCAGGTCAGCGGTCACCAGGTCAGCGGTGTCAGGTCAGCGGTGTCAGGTCAGCGGTGACCGTGTGGAAGTCGACCGCCGCTGCGCCGCTCTGCCGTCGGCGCCGCTGAAGGCCGGGGTCGGTCGGTGGCCGCCACAGCACCGGTTGCGTCTGATCAATAGACCAGCTGGCTCGGGCCTGATACGAGTAGGCACACGGAGGGCCGCCCTCCGACGGTACAGAGCCGGCAACTGGGCGCCGGCTCACGCACAGAGGGACCGGGACAACCAGCAGCCATACCAGTGCGGCCGAAACTAGCACATGCTAAACGAAAAATATGGAAATTTTCCCCAACTTATCGTTGCAAAATAATTGTCAAAAAAGGGTCCGACGTCATAGCATTTCAACTTCTTTCAGTATACCTACATTCCTACATATATGTAGCAATTACTGCAATGGTCTTCAACAGCCGTTAGGGGGAAAACGCTGAGGCAATGCATGAGCCGTCTCGTTAAGTGCTGCGTCATTGATACATAGGTGCATTGCAATAATGTTATAAAAAAACATTTCATGGTAAGAGGTACCTAAATTGTGTAGCATTGCGTCTTGCCAATATCAATTCCTATGCTACTTAATTTGCTATGCAATGCCATCCAGCTCTAATGGATTTCAGTTGGCATTCGAACAATTTCACCATTATGAAAAAAATAGATAATCTCAGTGAATTATCTTCCCTTTCAATTTTCTTATCGTTGCCACCGTATCGTATCGTATCGTATCGTTGGGCCATGAATCTGGGCTCACCAGGCCGCCCATCCTGAGTGAGCCGGGCGCGGCGCGGCGGGCGTTGTTTGCTCTCGCACCGCTCACCGCGTCTGGACACCGTCTCCGCTCTCGGTTTACACTGAAACCACTGTGCCATTCATCTCTGTGGCCAAAACATCCGCTAAAGAGGACTCTGGCGGACACCTCCAGGGGAGCGGCCCGACCCCGACCCCGACCCCGACCCCGGGCCGGGCCGGTGGACCGCTCACCAGTGATAACCGGCTCCGGCCGACCGACCGACCGCGCCCTGTACAGTGCACAGTCAGACGGCCCTCCCACGGCGGGACCCGCACAAGAATAGCCCGCCAGCGCCACCAGAGGCGGCCGCTTCCCTATAGCGCGTCTCCCGCTCCCGGTCTAACTGGCAGCTCTACCACTAGCTGCCCCGCTGAGCAAGTGATCTTAGTGCGGCGGATGTCCGAACCGGCTGGGGTGCGGCCCGGCGGGCCATTGCAACTGGTCTGCACGTCCGGCTGGGGTGCGGGCCATTGCGACTGGTCTGCGTCCGGCTGGGGTGCGGCCCGGCGGGCCATTGCGACTGGTCTGGGTTCGGCTGGGGTGCGGGCCATTGCAGCTTGTCTGCGTCCGGCTCCAATACTGGCGCGCGTCCGTCAGACTGCCCGTCCCACTCCTCTCCAGCTCCTCCTCCTTTCTTCCTCTCCAGGAAGAAAGTACCACGTCCGTCTTTAAACATATGTAAAGTTCATAACTAATGGTCACGCTAGCAGCCATCTTACCTCTGCAGCGGGCGGTTGGCGCCATCTTACCTCTGCTGCGGGCATTTGTATTACCCCTGCGGCGGGTGTTTGGCGCCATCTTACCTCTGCGGCGGGCATTTGTCTTACCCCTGCGGCGGGTGTTTGGCGCCATCTTACCCCTGCGGCGGGTGTTTGACGCCATCTTACCTCTGCGGCGGGCGTTTGGCGCCATGGGTGATGACGGTGAGGACGGATTGGAGTTTTCATCTTGTCGGATGCCGATTACGATGCCCTTTTCGCCCTGCAACAGTCGAAAGGCAGAATGGTTAACACGCTGAACAAACGAGACCATGGGGCTTAAACATCAGCCAGAAAGCCTTACTTGCATCCGTTTATAGACGCTCGGCTCACATAAACACAGTAAAGAGTTAAACATTTGCGCATTTCAGGTGCGAGCATAGGTATGTACGTCGAATTCCACGATTTGAATGCACCCTTAATCAACGCGTAATCGAATTGCTATAGGTATCTGCCTAAATCGAATCGAACTTCTGCTATCACTTTAACTGATCTTACTTTTTCGTCTGTATACTCGTTGACCCTTGTCCTGCTTTTACTCCCAATGGTTGAAAAAGTCAGAGTTTTAATGGATAGATTATGAAAGTAAAAACTAAAAGATAAGTATGGAACCATTCCACCCATATAGCGCTCGGCGCTAGACATCACTGCAACTGTTCCGCCGATCACTCCCGCGCCTCCGGCCAATAGGAGATCAGAGATGGTCAGTGGAATTTCAGGGCATCAGTCAGTTTGAGCTCTAATTGCCGGTGGGGATCAGCGGCGATTAGTTTCCGCCACTGCGGATCAGCGGCGCTCAGTGTGCCGGAGCTATCAGTTCGGAGTAGATATAGCGCGTAAGTGGGTTGATGTGCGCCCGGCTGCCATGGCAGCTCTGTGAAGGAGCCGGGCTATCGGTGCCGGTCGGTGGACACGGTCCCCTCGATACCGACCTGCAATCGCCGCCGATAGGGCCCGCGAGGTCAGTGGGCCGCCCGGCCCGCAGAGCACGCGGCGGCCACCGAGCGCCGACGATCCGGCACGAACCGGTTCACAGGAAGCCCGCCCATTGAACGTCCCTCCGAGCCCCGGCCGCCGCGGCCTGCCTGCCGAGGAGGCGCGCCGCGGCCAGCACTCCGGGCCACAGTCGCAGTCCCGCCGGCGGAGGACGCCCAACTCGGCTACAGGCAACCACACTGTGTGCCGGAATGCAGACGCTTCAGCTCATGTGTCACCATCGGCGAGGTTTGGTAGCTGTTCGAAATAAAAACGCACTTGCCACTTATCCTCCCAGGACAGCTAATGTTTCCGCGGCGCGGTAGATCATAGTGCACTTCGATTACAACTTCGTCGTCCGGTGCTGTGGTGAGGGCGCCCCCGGTGGCCGGGGCGTCCGGCTAGCCCCCGTCGCAATTTACACCAATTTAACACCAATTAAAGCAATTTATATCGCATTTTACACCAAACTTTGTAAAAAAGAAAGAAAGAAAATATCCCAGTGCTTCACCGCAATGAAGTGAGAACCGAGCAGCATGATTGGGTGTGCCGTCTTATCACAAGCGAATGCCATCTCTCATACGGACAAACTGTCTGGTTTCGTTTTACAGGGTCAGGCTAGGCCATTTCGGTCTGACAAGACCTTTTCAGAGCCACATGCTAGGAGATGTGAGACGTTGGTCTGTGTGGCCTCCCTGTCGCTCCGCCGAGGCTGAGCCTTCACGCGGACAGCTCAACCATCCCCGCCAACGGCCAACCACCGCACGACGGGCCTGCTCCTGAGGAGCTACTCAGTACTCACATCGGATGAAGATGGCCGTCCAGTCCAAATCAGGAGGTTTGAGGTGTGGAGGAGAAGGATTTGATTGTCCTGAGGGTGGAAAATGACGGAATGGTGCGTACTGCGTTCCATATGGAGCGTTGGTATCCCTGATATTCAGTCAGCTGGTACGGCGAATCGCATGCAACTGTTATGAGGAGTGGCCGCGGTCAACAGGTAGTGCGAGCCGTTGTCACACCACCTGCGGGTATGCTGATCAATAACGGCATTTGAAAAATCAAACATTGTTACAGGCATAATTATACCGTGTCTGCCTGGCTGCCAGGAACGGTTAAAGAAAACCAACTGCTTACACCTCAAACCTGGCAGCAGCACAACAGCCTTACATTGCCGGTCGCATTCAGAAGACAGCTTGAAAGTCCCGGGAAACATGGGCCATCCCTACCCTGCCGCACAGGGCCCTCCCTCCCTGTGCCGTCCAACCATGAGCGGAGGGCGCAGGTCCTACCTATCGTCTTAGCTCCAGACTCAGGACTCGGGACCATTCCAGTAACACCAGAACATTCCATATTGTTCCAGATCATCCCAGTTACCCAAGGGCAGGCCATCCCAGGTCATCCTATAGGCCATTTCAGGCCATCCCAAACCATCCCAGTCCATCCTAGTAACCCCAGGCCGTTCTAAGCCACCCCAGACCATCCTATCCCAGCAATCTCAGACCACCGAGGCCGTCTTTTACATCGAGTGCCTGGGTGACTCGAACACAGACTCTGACCACCGGGTGCCCCAGACTGAGCTACGAGAGGTGACGGTGACGTTACATAAGGAGGGCAGCGTGACGGTTCGGTTACGTACGGAGGGACGCGTGACGGTTCGGTTACGTACGGAGGGCCGCGTGACGGTGACGTTACGTACGGAGGGCAGCGTGACGGTGACGTTACGTACGGAGGGCAGCGTGACGGTTCGGTTACGTACGGAGGGCCGCGTGACGGTGACGTTACGTACGGAGGGCCGCGTGACGGTGACGTTACGTACGGAGGGCAGCGTGACGGTGACGTTCTGCAGGGTGCGGTGCTCGGCCAGGAACGGCTCCAGCTCCACCGGCTGGTCGTCCACCTCGTGCTCGGAGATGGTGCGCAGTCGGCCGGCGCGCGGCGTGCCGCCCCCTCCCTGCGACGAGCTCTCGGAGGTGGTGCGCGCCCGACGCGCGCCGCCCGGCACGGCCACCGGCGACGACGACGGCTGCATGGGGGCGGCGGCGGCGGCGACAGGAGCACGGCGTGCCTCCCGCTCGGACCCCGGCGGCGGCTCCACTGCCTCCGCCGCCCGCGCCGCGACGCCGATAGCCGCTGCCGTTGCACGCGATAAGGCGGACACCTCGAGTGGATGGACGGTCCACTGCTAGAGAGGCGGCACCGACCCACCGACGGGCGACGGCCGCGCAACGGTCCGGTGCCGGGGGCTCGCCGGGCGCACCGGGACAAAGATCAGGGACGAGCGGCGGCGCCGGGGTGGTCCGGACGGGTCACCGGTCAGTCCGTCCGTACCGTTAGACCAGCGGGGGCGCCTCCTCCTACAGACACGCCGTGGGGCCGCAGCAAACACCGACGGCAGATTGTCATGGCTACCAAACAGCGGTGGCAGGCTCCCTGTGCTGTCACAAACTATCACGAGCCGTTTAAGCGTCCCGGTTCACACCCGGGACAGGCGCCGGCGATAACAGCCTGTCTCGGCTCGGGCCGTCAGATGTGACGACGGCGCTGACAGGGACCAGGCCACCGGACCAGGACCACACCGTTCACTTTGAGGTCCTCCGCGGAGGCGGCCCGGCCCGGCCGCCGACAGACGGCCCAATCGTCCGCTGTTCCACTCCGCCACAAACCTTCACCCACTGTTCCACATGTAACGGAAGTTAGCAGGGATTCAGCAGGGGTTCAGCAGGGATTCAGCAGGGATCGACGGCCCCTACGATTTCGCTGAATTTTGGTGGAGAGGTGCAGAATGGTGTCCTCTATCGAAAATCCTAGCGCCAAAATGCGGGGAATCCATCAGGGGGGCCACAAATCCCAAAAAACAGTATGCCCTCAGGGCACAATCGACGAACTTTGAAAACCCTACTTCTAGCCGTCAAAACAGCTAAAAATGCACGTCATTCGAAAGAGGACAAAATTTTACGTACAACGGTACCAAATTTAGGGGGCTAGCGCCCCCCTGAACCGAACAAAACAGCTTCAAATATATGGGCCCGGGAGTATGCCCTCGGGGCATAAATAAAAGTTTTCAACAATTTAAGGCCTATAACATCGACAAAATCCAGCAATATGCACATCATTAGAAAGAGCGTAATTTCCCAAACAAAAAACCCAAGTAACATTTTTCGATGGGGCCCACCTGGGGCCCACGGGACCCAATTGAAATTTGGGGCCCAATGGGGCGGCCCCTACGATTTTCTTCAAAATTTGCACAGACACTCTCCTGGGCCCCCTCTTCAATCTGGCTGAAGAAACCTACCGGGGAATCCAAAGGAAGGGGCCCAAAGAGGGCCCCAAAGAGGCCCTTTCTAAGTATTGCCCCTAATTTCGCGACCAACCCCGGCAATATGCACATCATTGGATAGAGCGTAATTTCCCAAACAAAAAACCCAAGTAACATTTTTCGATGGGGCCCACCTGGGGCCCACGGGACCCAATTGAAATTTGGGGCCCAATGGGGCGGCCCCTACGATTTTCTTCAAAATTTGCACAGACACTCTCCTGGGCCCCCTCTTCAATCTGGCTGAAGAAACGTACCGGGGAATCCAAAGGAAGGGGCCCAAAGAGGGCCCCAAAGAGGCCCTTTCTAAGTATTGCCCCTAATTTCGCGACCAACCCCGGCAATATGCACATCATTGGAAAGAGCGTAATTTCCCAAACAAAAAACCCAAGTAACATTTTTCGATGGGGCCCACCTGGGGCCCACGGGACCCAATTGAAATTTGGGGCCCAATGGGGCGGCCCCTACGATTTTCTTCAAAATTTGCACAGACACTCTCCTGGGCCCCCTCTTCAATCTGGCTGAAGAAACCTACCGGGGAATCCAAAGGAAGGGGCCCAAAGAGGGCCACAAAGAGGCCCTTTCTAAGTATTGCCCCTAATTTCGCGACCAACCCCGGCAATATGCACATCATTGGATAGAGCGTAATTTCCCAAACAAAAAACCCAAGTAACATTTTTCGATGGGGCCCACCTGGGGCCCACGGGACCCAATTGAAATTTGGGGCCCAATGGGGCGGCCCCTACGATTTTCTTCAAAATTTGCACAGACACTCTCCTGGGCCCCATCTTCAATCTGGCTGAAGAAACCTACCGGGGAATCCAAAGGAGGGGGCCCAAAGAGGGCCCCAAAGAGGCCCTTTCTAAGTATTGCCCCTAATTTCGCGACCAACCCCGGCAATATGCACATCATTGGAAAGAGCGTAGTTTCCCAAACAAAAAACCCAAGTAACATTTTTCGATGGGGCCCACCTGGGGCCCACGGGACCCAATTGAAATTTGGGGCCCAATGGGGCGGCCCCTACGATTTTCTTCAAAATTTGCACAGACACTCTCCTGGGCCCCCTCTTCAATCTGGCTGAAGAAACCTACCGGGGAATCCAAAGGAAGGGGCCCAAAGAGGGCCCCAAAGAGGCCCTTTCTAAGTATTGCCCCTAATTTCGCGACCAACCCCGGCAATATGCACATCATTGGATAGAGCGTAATTTTCCAAACAAAAAAACCCCAAGTAACATTTTTCGATGGGGCCCACCTGGGGCCCACGGGACCCAATTGAAATTTGGGGCCCAATAGGGCGGCCCCTACGATTTTCTTCAAAATTTGCACAGACACTCTCCTGGGCCCCCTCTTCAATCTGGCTGAAGAAACCTACCGGGGAATCCAAAGGAAGGGGCCCAAGGAGGGCCCCAAAGAGACCCTTTCTAAGTATTGCCCCTAATTTCGCGACCAACCCCGGCAAAATGCACATAATTGGAAAGAGCGTAATTTCCCAAACAAAAAACCCAAGTAACATTTTTCTATGGGGCCCACCTGGGGCCCACGGGAACCAATTGAAATTTGGGGCCCAATGGGGCGGCCCCTACGATTTTCTTCAAAATTTGCACAGACACTCTCCTGGGCCCCCTCTTCAATCTGGCTGAAGAAACCTACCGGGAATCCAAAGGAAGGGTCCCAAAGAGGGCCCCAAAGAGGCCCTTTCTAAGTATTGCCCCTAATTTCGCGACCAACCCCGGCAATATTCACATCATTGGATAGAGCGTAGGGTAACTGTGGGGAAAACGCACCCCTGGGTTAAACGCCTCCCCTAAAAAAATCGTAGATCTTATCGGCGGATAGGTGTTTTATCCTGTCTTTCAGAACAGTCAACTGCTTGTTTACGTAGTTCTCTATTTCCGGTTCTGCGTCTTGGGGAGCAGCGTGGGTAGGTGCTGATGTTGGTTTTGGGTGTTGTTTTTGTTGTTTTTACAGAAGATTCCTAAGCTTTTGATGCCCTCTTTATTTCACAAAACTTGCTATTGTGCACATCACTCAAAACTGCGTTTTATTGTCATTCTGTTGAATTTATTATGCTGTGGCGTTAGTGGCGCGTTTTTTGTCAATATTTTGTTGACCGGAAATGGAGTGGATGGGGAAAGACGCCTACTCGATGCATGGGGCAAGACGCCCCCAGTTTTCTGAAAGGGGGGCGTTTTGCACGGTGGTGAGAGTGCAGGGTAGCGCCCTGCAGGTCGGGGCCGAAAAGGCCTCTCCCTGTCCTTTTTTGCTGATACATCCTAAACGACTGCAGATATCGTCACCAAACTTTCAGGACTCCTCCGGGCATCCATTTTACACATTGCAACAACATTTTATTCCAAAGGCTATGATAGGTTGATTACAAATGACGTCAGAATGACGTCAAGTTGTGCCATGTTCATCATTTTCTCTGTTGATGGATGGGGTGGGGGCGCTTTGCACATGGGTGTGGGCGTATTACCCAGGGTGTGGGGCAAAACGCCCTTTTGTAAGGGTATGCGGAAACCTTTTTTGGGGGTTAAATACCACACGCAAGTGTCTTTTCTTGGTCTCAAAGCGTAGTAAAAAGAATGAGCTACATGATGGTGCCCAAAGGTTTGAGTAATCTGGGTTGGGTTGAGTGTCAGAAGGTTTCGCGCTTACTGGGGGCGTTTTTGACCTATTCACCCTAATTTCCAAAACAAAAAACCCAAGTAACATTTTTCGATGGGGCCCACCTGGGGCCCACGGGACCCAATTGAAATTTTGGGCCCAATGGGGCGGCCCCTACGATTTTCTTCAAAATTTGCACAGACACTCTCCTGGGCCCCCTCTTCAATCTGGCTGAAGAAACCTACCGGTGAATCCAAAGGAAGGGGCCCAAACAGGCCCTTTCTAAGTATTGCCCCTAATTTCGCGACCAACCCCGGCAATATGCACATCATTGGAAAGAGGAAATTACGCTCTTTCCAATGATGTGCATATTTACGGGGTTGGTCGCGAAATTAGGGGCAATACTTAGAAAGGGCCTCTTTGGGGCCCTCTTTGGGCCCCTTCCTTTGGATTCCCCGGTACGTTTCTTCAGCCAGATTGAAGAGGGGGCCCAGGAGAGTGTCTGTGCAAATTTTGAAGAAAATCGTAGGGGCCGCCCCATTGGGCCTCAAATTTCAATTGGGTCCCGTGGGCCCCAGGTGGGCCCCATCGAAAAATGTTACTTGGGTTTTTTGTTTGGGAAATTACGCTCTTTCCAATGATGTGCATATTGCCGGGGTTGGTCGCGAAATTAGGGGCAATACTTAGAAAGGGCCTCTTTGGGGCCCTCTTTGGGCCCCTTCCTTTGGATTCCCCGGTAGGTTTCTTCAGCCAGATTGAAGAGGGGGCCCAGGAGAGTGTCTGTGCAAATTTTGAAGAAAATCGTAGGGGCCGCCCCATTGGGCCCCAAATTTCAATTGGGTCCCGTGGGCCCCAGGTGGGCCCCATCGAAAAATGTTACTTGGGTTTTTTGTTTGGGAAATTACGCTCTATCCAATGATGTGCATATTGTCGGGGTTGGTCGCGAAATTAGGGGCAATACTTAGAAAGGGCCTCTTTGGGGCCCTCTTTGGGCCCCTTCCTTTGGATTCCCCGGTAGGTTTCTTCAGCCAGATTGAAGAGGGGGCCCAAGAGAGTGTCTGTGCAAATTTTGAAGAAAATCGTAGGGGCCGCCCCATTGGGCCCCAAATTTCAATTGGGTCCCGTGGGCCCCAGGTGGGCCCCATCGAAAAATGTTACTTGGGTTTTTTGTTTGGGAAATTACGCTCTATCCAATGATGTGCATATTGCCGGGGTTGGTCGCGAA
Source organism: Amphibalanus amphitrite (assembly GCF_019059575.1). NCBI lineage: Eukaryota > Metazoa > Arthropoda > Thecostraca > Balanomorpha > Balanidae > Amphibalanus > Amphibalanus amphitrite. The sequence continues at coordinate 165,064 of NW_024882256.1, read as the reverse complement.
ATTAGGGGCAATACTTAGAAAGGGCCTCTTTGGGGCCCTCTTTGGGCCCCTTCCTTTGGATTCCCCGGTAGGTTTCTTCAGCCAGATTGAAGAGGGGGCCCAGGAGAGTGTCTGTGCAAATTTTGAAGAAAATCGTAGGGGCCGCCCCATTGGGCCCCAAATTTCAATTGGGTCCCGTGGGCCCCAGGTGGGCCCCATCGAAAAATGTTACTTGGGTTTTTTGTTTGGGAAATTACGCTCTTTCTAATGATGTGCATATTGCTGGATTTTGTCGATGTTATAGGCCTTAAATTGTTGAAAACTTTTATTTATGCCCCGAGGGCATACTCCCGGGCCCATATATTTGAAGCTGTTTTGTTCGGTTCAGGGGGGCGCTAGCCCCCTAAATTTGGTACCGTTGTACGTAAAATTTTGTCCTCTTTCGAATGACGTGCATTTTTAGCTGTTTTGACGGCTAGAAGTAGGGTTTTCAAAGTTCGTCGATTGTGCCCTGAGGGCATACTGTTTTTTGGGATTTGTGGCCCCCCTGATGGATTCCCCGCATTTTGGCACTAGGATTTTCGATAGAGGACACCATTCTGCACCTCTCCACCAAAATTCAGCGAAATCGTAGGGGCCGTCGATCCCTGCTGAATCCCTGCTGAACCCCTGCTGAATCCCTGCTAACTTCCGTTACATCTGTTCCACTCACTCGTTATCGAAACAGGAACGGCTTTCGACGCTTCGGCAATGGTGTCCCAGTAGGTAAACATGCCGACGTCGGCCCGACGTCGGCCCGACGTCGGCCGACGTCGGGGTGACGTCGGCAACTCGGCATCGGCATGCCGACGTCGGCCCGACGTCGGTCCAACCTCGGCACGACGTCGGCTGGATGTCGGATATGCCCGCATGTTCCGACGTCCAGCCGAGGTCCAGCCGACGTCGGGCCGACGTCGGACCGAGATCAATTGCTGAGGTCCAGCCGACGTCGGGCCGACGTCGGGGCGACGTCGGACCGACATCGGCCGCTGTTTTGACCGTTAAAATAATATAAAATACGTGTTTCATGTTTCATAAAGAGCTTCTGTATTCAAAATATCCTCAGGAAACTCAAATCTTCCTCCACGCCGCAACCCCCTGATCCGGACTGGACGGGAAACTTTATCCCATTTGGGATTGCCCGTAAGCCGAGCTCGCCCGTAGCCGGGTGCGGTGAGTGCTTGGGGGCTGCTCGGCCTATCCTTTGGTCAGGCTCAACCCCGGCAACTCACCAGGGCCGGGCCCAGTTCATATAGAAAGGCCAGTCGGCAAGTGTCACTTTGCCAAAGTGCCACTTATCAAAGGGACACTTTGGGAAACGTTGGTGCAGGTGTGTAAGAGTGACTATATGAATCCATTGTGGGGTCGCCCTTTCCAATAAGTGTCACGTAACAGCAATGGGACCAGGGACTCTATATGAACTGGACCCAGAGTGCTCGCCAAGAAGACCAATGTCTCCATCCTATGATCCTTCCGGCTCTGAAATGGTCTTGTCGGACCGAAAGGGCATAACCCAACAAAACAAACCAAATTCGTTAGCTGGCTGCGTGGTGTAGTGGTTAACGCACTAACCTCGCGTTCGAATGACACGGGGTTCGAATCCCATCGCCGGCCGGTGCTTTTGGCGTGTTGTCCCAGTAAACATGCCGACGTCGGCGACTGGGGGGCTCGATTCCCGCCGCCGGTTGATATTTTTGGCGCGTTGTCCCAATAAACATGCCGACGTCGGCCCCGTCAGTCCAACGACAAACGATCTCGTCAACCTCGGCAAACGATCTCGGCCCGACGTCGGCTCGACGTCGGCTGGACTTCGGCTGGACGTCGGAACATGCGGGCATATCCGACGTCCAGCCGATGTCGGGCCGAGGTTGAACCGACGTTGGGCCGACGTCGGGCCGAGCCTCGGCCCGACGTCGGGCCGACGTCGGCATGTTTACTGGGGTGTAGTATGAATTTCGTGTGAAATTCATATTAACATATTGATGTCAATCGAAATCATATAAATTCGATTGACAATGTCACGTCGGGCATTTTCTTACCGAGCGGCCTCATCCTGCAATCGCCTGCCGCCTGTCACCACTGGGTCCCGCACGTGAGCGGAGTTTGTGTGACTTTTAGAGCTTTAACTTTTTGACTCGCGTGTTTTTTTACCTTTTATTATTGCATGTATACCTTTACCGTGCACTACTATAATGCCTACATTGTCACCACTGGCGGTCGCAGCCGCTCGCAAAAGGGGGGGCCAAAGTCACACTCGCGGGACATAACATTTATCAGTCACCGGGGGGGGGGGGGTGATCGGCTAATTTTTTTACGTCCACGAGGCGCCGCGCAGTTGGCATTACTTATGCTTCATCCACCTCATTCTTGCGTGAAATCGTTAAGCTCAATTTAAGGCAAAAGCACCAGTTCCATTTCCCGTCCCACGGTGTTTCCACCGGTCGGGCCACTGCACCATGGCGACGGATCGGTGTAGCATATACTGGAAGGTCGGGCACGCGGATTCATGACCTTACCACAATAAAACAATTCGGAAAAGTACGGATACCTCTTGCTTTGAACAAGCATGTGAAACCCAGAGATCATTTTCAGACTATGACATTTACCCATATAGTTGTTTGGCGGCGGGAGAGAATAGGTACACCGACCTCTGGAGACCCCCGGCCCCACAGGTTCCTGGTTTTCAAAATTGGCATCTGAGGGCCGCGCACGACTCGCGCGGGGCCTCGCAACGGCTCTATTGGGGCTCACTCAACCTGCCTTATAGTCCTACTGCTAAAAAGACTGGCCCTGAGCCCTAAGGACTTCATCAGTCTCTGCCAGCCCCAGGACCCACACCGGCTCATGGGGTCCCGACGTCGAAATATGAGGGAATCTGCGCGGGACCATCAGGACGTAAAGTAATCTCGATCAGGACCAACGTACGGCTGTGCAGGAGTCTGCGTGAGCCCTGTGATCTTCAGAAGCCCACCTATGTATGTTTTCACTTAGAGGCCAGTTTAGGGCCCTCAGAGACCAGTACAGGGCCTGCAAACTGCAAAGGCCAGTAGTTTGAGACCATCAGAGACCGAGTTGGGCTCTCGGAGGCTTATGTGGGTCCTACTCATTACAGGCCAACATGGGGCCCTCAGAGGTCAGCGTGGGACCCTAAAAGACCGGAATGAGCCGTCGTTGGAATTGGAACCCAGAGGCCAGCGGAGGGCCCTCAAAGGCCAAGATGAGCCCTCCTCAGAGGCCAATGCAGGCCATTAGAGGCCAGCATCGGGTCTTCAGCAGCCAATGCGGGGCCCTCATCGGCACCTAAATGTTCGTCTTGGGACACCAGAGACAGCAATAAGGCCACTAGAGACCGGTGTGAGATCCTCAGACGCCGGTTGGGGCCCCAGAGGCCGGTAAGGGGTCCTCATAGGTCAGATGTGGGGCCTCAGAGGTCGATGTGGGCTCTTAGCGGTCAACGTGGGCGCTTGACCGCCACTGAAGTTCCCTCAGAGGTCAGTGTTGGACGCTCAAAGACCGGTGTGGGCGTCTTTTTTTTAGCCTCGTGACGATCGAATCAGGGCCAGGGTCCCATACACCTATGGGGGCCCATCGGTTGCTTGAGGGGGGGGCAAATGATATGATGGCCCCCTTTATGTGCCTTGGGAGGGCATGGCCCTGATGCCCCTCGCGACCGCCACTGTGTACACATTACATACAGGCCTCTGAAATTACATACTAGCTAATGCAAACTCTATGCAGGCCCCGGAGATCCCACGCTAATCCTTAGGAACCAAGCCGGCATACGGCGTCACCACCGGGCTTCTGAGGTCACAGCACCAACCCATGAGGTCTTACTTTAGTGTCTTAGAGCAACGCTCCTTTGGCAGGGCCCACCCGCCACTGCCGAAGAGGTCTCATGCCAGCCATTGCTGGGCCTACGAGAGCCTCAAGTAAACCCACGCTGATATTCCATGTAAGGTGCGGCCATACTCGTGAACCGGTGCCAGCGACGCTGACCGCCAAATTGACAGAATACGAAACTGAGCCCACTCATGAGTGAAATTTACGTCCTTTGATGGCGCAAGAAAGAAAATGAAACATACAAAAAGCTTTTCTAGGACTTTTGTTCGATCTGAAAGGTGGGGCCAAAAGACAGTATGGCCCCACCTTTCAGCACCAAAGGGGGGGCCATGGCCCCCGTGGCCCCCCCCTGGGACCGCCAGTGATTGTCACTATCGTATTCATGTTGGACGTAAAGCAAACTATAAGCCACCGCGTGCGAATGCTTTTAATAAATTGAATTTGAACTTGAACAAAATATACAAGTCAATTGAAATGGGCAAGTCGGCCTAGCTAGAGCCCGCGTTTGAGCTAAAATGCATTTTTCACCGGACGCGAGAGTGTCCTTTAGTCTTTGAGGGCATGTCGCTGCTGAAGGCACTTTAAATGCCTCATCGGAGCCTCCTTAAATTCAGCTGGGCCGTCCTGGTGGCGCGAGGCACACTGGTCGGTCTTGTTAGCGCCTGTTTTCGCCGCTCGTCTTTGCGGACAGGCGCGATGCGCGTGCCGTCACTCTGTAAACAGAGCTGCGTCTGGTCGCTGTTTCTGCGCGCGGTCATCACAACTGGAGCCGCCGGACGGCGGGGCAGTGGGGCCAGTCGAGCCAGCGCGGCATGGGACCGCCTTCAGCTCCGCGCCGCAGCTGAGCCGACTGCGGCTGGCCAGCGGACAGGGTAACCAAACAAAGCAGGGTGCCAACAGTCAGGTGACTTTAAAATAATGTCACTGGGACTGGGATGGCCTAAGACAGAGTCCATGGTGGCCTACCGCGACGCAGTGAAAACTATATATAATGCGTTAAATTCGGAGGGAGTGCCAACCGATGTACGAAACATGTTTGTCACACACGACGCCGTATCTAGTCGAGAAACCCGAGGGTCACCTGGAGCGTAGCCTGCAGTTAACGCGGCGCAGATTGACGGCGACACAGAATCATTTTTCATACCGAGCGGCGGCGGCATGGAACCGGCTCGCACCAGCAGCGCGAACTGCGACGTCGATGGCAGCTTTTAAAGCTATCATTAGAAGTGCCTGATGTATTTTATCGAGTGTGCTGTGATATATAGGTATGTCTATCATTTTTAATCACTTTTAATTCGTTCTTAATTTACATTGTATGTTTTTACTTGTCTCTTACTCGCTTATCTTTCAGTACCTATTGTACTGACGCTAAACCGTAAAAGCCACCTTGTGGAAGGTTTAACACGCGCACTGCAGCGGGTCTGAGCCGAACACGAACTGCAGGGGGGTTGAAAACAACCCCCCTGAGATCTAAAAAAAAACGGGGCAACGTAGCGACAAGCGGTAAACGGCGTTGGATAGGTTGAGATGAGATTTACAAGAAATACCGTGATATCATTTTTGGGTCAGGTCAAAAACGAGGTCAGCAGAGGTCACCAAACTCAAAATGTTGCGATTTTTAGCGATCTCGACATCCCTCCATATTTCCCGCTTTATCTCGGGAACTAGATGAGCTAGAAAGTTGCGAGAAAAAAAGCATTCGATAGCTGTTGAAACGCTCTTTCGCTAACCTGTCCTCTGATTTGACCTAAGGTCAACGGTTCAGCCTATAGAGCTCATGTAATGTCAGATCAATATTGCAAATTTTCCGGAAATGCTTTTTTCTGCAATAACTTTTCTTCCCAAAGAGATAGAGAAATAATTCACACACCATCGTTCTTAGCTCGTCAAGGCGCATCGAATGGTATATAATATGACCTCGAAAGGTCAAGTTCAAAAGTTGACCTCAGGTCAAAGTCATGACCTGATCGAAATAGGTCATGTTGCACATCATTCGATCCGCATTGACGAGACAAACACGACAAACGTCGAAAGGAGTCTCTATTTCTATTCAATTAAAAGTTATTGAAGAAAAACCGTTGGTGACCTCAGGTGACCTGAGATCGAGGTCAGGTTAGGTCAAACATTGACCAAACTAGGTCAAGGTGCATCTTGATCGACGCGTCTTGATAAAATAAGCGGGATGGCGAAAGAATGATGTTTCTATGTCCCATACTTCTCGAGTTATGTCCGAAATTGCATGCCGGGCCCCAAAAAGTGACCTGACCTAAGGTCACAGAAATAAAAATTTCGAAATAAACAAAATGTTTCTGATAGTCTCCTAATATGTTTCTGAAAGTTTCATAGCATTCAATCAAATGGTGTGGATGTAGCACAGCGTCAAACTTTTTATGAGGTGAGGTCACTTATCGTGACCTGGTGACCTGACCTCGCATGACCTAACACTAATTTTTTCAGAGGTGATGTAAAATTGTTTGATGAACAGCTATACAAAGTTTCAAAGTCGTAGCTTCACTGGTTTTTGAGTTACAGCGAAAAAACCAGAGGGGGGTTGAAAACAGCCCCCCCTGCAGTGCGCGTGATACACTGATATGATATGATATGATATGATATACTATTGGGATCTACCGCAAAGGAACCGGGAAGTAAGTAGGTACGGCTCTCGCGAGATCAAGCGGTAGGTTTTGCACTTTTACATTTCCGGTTATATCTAGGAAACTAATCGATCTACGATGTAGCCATTTTACACGATCATGGCCGGCTTGCTGAACCAAGAAGTCGATCGCATCTCCAACACTTAAATGCTTAAGACGACGAAGATATAGCCTGAAGTACACTAAATTTTCTAGGTGCAAAACCTACCGCTAAAACCCGCGAGACCTGTACCTACCAGTGCAGCCGTACCTACGAGCAGCTAACAAACGTGCCAGCTATTGATTGAGCCTGAGGTCATGATCTCAGAACTCTAGGGACGGGACGGACATCATGACTAATGTAATCGTCAGCATTCTGCTGCTGTTACAAATACCGTGTCAAACCTCGGTACGTTCTGGATTGAACTGGTGCACAACGACCCGACTGAGTGCGTCGAGAGCAGGGTCAGACACCACTGAGGGTCGAGCCCGTCGAGACTCACATCCTGCGGCTGACGGCGGTCAGCAACCTAGCTGAGCTGAACTGAGCCCATCTTTAGAAAGTCATACAACTATACGCAGGCATAGAAATACATTACACGTACATAGGTAAAATTATGAGCGACGATGTGTTTTGGTGACTTTCAGCACGTATAGTACTGTAACTGGCCGTCCAGCTCGACATAACCCTTTTAGCAAATCTTGAGACAGTGTAGAGATATTTAACTCAAAGCATGAAGAAAAAAAACAGTTACTGCCGAAACCATTTCAACATAATATCCATGACTCACTTATTTCACCCTATCTTAACCCGCGCCCCGTAGGGGGGGGGGCGAAACGGCCCCCCCTGTCCTTTTCGGTCGATATCTCCTAAACCGCTTCAGATATCGCCACCAAACTTTCAGGACCCCTCCGGGCATCAATTTTACACATTGTGACCAAAAATTTTTCCAGAGGCTATGATAGGTTGGCCACAAATGACGTCAGAATAACGTCATGTTCTGTCATTTTCGACCGAATAAAGACCTTCGCGAGAAGACCTGTCAGGCCTACAGCTTTAAAGATACAGAAAAATGATCAAGACATAAAAGGTGTAGAATTGACAGGGCTACAAAACTGCTATCTCGGATTTTTGAAATTTTCGAGTTTTGAACCCCAAAAATCAAAAAACATTTTTTTGGATATATTAGCCAAAAACTCCAAAAAGTTTTTTTTGAGTTTCAAAAAAATCGGAATATATGTGATAGTACCTACCGTCTTCTATCTACATACCGAATTTCAGATCGATACCTCGTTTTTTGGCCAAGTTATATCGAAAAAAAAAACTGTTCAAAATTGATGACGTCAAATTTTCAAACTCAATTTTTGGTAGTTCTAGACCTCGTAGAGCAAAACAAAGACCACCATTAGACTCCCCGTGACGAGCTGCATCGAATAGATACCCATTTTATGCAAAAATATCAACTATGAAATTTGACCTTATTTGACCTGACCTTGACCTGACCTTCACCAAAACGTGACCTAGGCTGGCCCCAAAGGCTGCCTAGCCCACATAATCGCATTTGTCATGTAAAATGGACCATAAAACATGTATCACACGACACTTTCATATTGTGACCCCGGTGACCTGACCTCGCTGTGACCTGACCTGGTATCAGTGACCTCAGATAGCAAAGTATGTGTTTGACGAACAATGTACCATCGATGGTTTTCAATAAATTACCAATTAACTCGATTTCACAACACATTTCTTGAAATGCCTGTGAACGGTGAAAATCTGACCTTTGACCTGACCTGTGACGTCATCGGTTTGACCTAGGTCAATGAAATTTGGTCACAAGGTAGTTCCCGGGTGGGGCTATCGAACACCGTTTGAATTTTGAAAATCGGCCGGTAACTTTCCGAGATCTTAGGGGGGGGCCGAAACGGCCCCCCTCCCCCCTACGGGTGGTAGGGTCCGCCGGTAGCCCTACGGGGCGCGGGTTAACGTTCCAGGTGAGGCCGACATGCGAGCTGGGTAAAACAAATCCCAAAGTCAATTTCCTCGTGAGAAGCAAAAGTATAACTGGCGGATCAAAAGTGGTAGGAGTAGTTTGAGCATTTTGCCTTTCCAATGAGTTCAAAATTGATGAAATATCGCCGTCCTTCTTGCTTAAACAGAAAACTTAATAATTTTATTCGCAAAAGCTTGATTAAATGATTAAGCACCCTTAAGGAAGCGAAATCCGAGTCCTTTGTGGAAATTGAAGCTTTTTGTATATGAACCCCACCCCACAGCGTCAAATATCTCTTTTTAATCCGCCAGTACTTATGTGTACAACGCGCGAGCCAAGCTGAGTATGAACGCTGAGCATGGTGCAATGCAGGTTCAGTGTGCATGGTGCAATGTGCATTGTGGACGGCCTGGATGTCACGACGACGCATCTCAGATAAGATGCAGCGGGACCTCATGGAATCGAGCAGGGTACACAGGGGCCAGGGCGCTCCTCCTGACTTGCTGTTTTCCATGCCGACACAGCGTGTTTTCTCTGGTCGTTACCGGGGAGATGACGTGGCCCGTTTTGCCCAGGTTCATGGTTGGGACAGCACATCAGTATATCAGGCTGTTTATTTGGCTGCAGCGGCTGAAGCTCGTGCCGCCGTAACTCGATCTGTCCGGCCGGCCACTCGCCTGTGCCGGCGGTGAGTACCACTACTTAGCTGCCTGCCGGGTCCAAAGGTCCGGGCCGCGTCAGCTGCTGCAGTTCCGGTCGCCAGCTGCGGCACTCGTCACTCGAGCATCAGCTCTGGGTCTTTGCCCAGTTAATGTGCAATTCTTATTGAGCCTAGCCTCGACAAAAGATGAGCTATTGTACTTATATGTTCGTCAAGGCAGCCCATATTCAGCCCGGATTCAACCGAGATTCAGCCCAGATTCGGGACGCTGCGGACCCCCTTGAAACATGTACACAAGTCACAACATAACCCTTGGGTTCAAGCTGAAGCCTGAACCATTCGGTGTCACTACAAGCCGTTTGACCCCCAGAGGTCAACAAAGAAAACGACCCCCAAATATGTGCAGTGTGCCAGTGTGCAGGAGCTTGTGGCTCACCCATCCAGTGAAGCTGGAGTGCTCAAAAGGGCACTAACTGGCTGGCCAGGACCTGGAGCTACTTAACAACACCATTAATTTTATCCCTAAAGGTCACGCGATGACCTTAGGTCATCTAAAGGTGAGATAAAAGTCACTTGCATTTTGCACTACACTTCTTGAATATATGAATAGGAATCTTTGCAATCGAAAGGACATTATTCGGTAGACCATTAACAGAACGTAATAACTTGTCCCACAAGCCGTTAGTGAATATGTGACCTCGTTTGACCTGGGTAGCGTGAAACATTCAACATGTCAACGCACTTTAAGACCCAGTCCAAATTCAGCCCACAGGCTCGGGACGTCTCGAATCCATTTGAAACATACACCAAGTCCTAACATAGCTCCTTAGGTGTGCCATACACGGCCCAAACGACTCGGCTCGGCAAACGACCGTCGCCGTTTGACCTCAGTGGTCAGCAAAGGTCACGACCCCCAAAATTTGCACAGCAGATTGCGGCCTACTCAGTGGAGCTGGAGTTTGTTAGCATCTGAGGTTAAAAGGCCACAAGTGACGCCGAATGGTTTGGTTTGGGCCACGTATTCCGCATCTCAGGGGCTACGTTGTATGCATGTTTCAAGTGGATCCGAATTGTCTCACCTGGGCTGAATTCGAACTGAATATGGGCTGTCTTGACCATATATTATGTTGGACTTGTTTAAATTGTGGACACGTAGGTGTCACTACTAGCACCTATGAAAAGCAGTTGATAAGCGACCAGCCGTCCGCAGCGCTGAGGTGGGCCCGGACAGGCCTGTGGCTGTGTGGACAGGCCTGTGACTGTGGGCCAGGCCTGTGACTGTGGGCCAGGAAAGGCTGTGACTGTGTGGACAAGCCTGTGACTATGAGCCAGGACAGGCTGTGGCTGTGTGGGCTCGGGCCGGCAGGTCGGTCGCCGCTCGGCGCGAGCTCCCGACTCGTTTGCCGCGCAGAGCAGGAAATCCCCACTCAGCCTTCGTGGTCCGTGTGTGTCGCACAACGAGGAACGGAACGCACAGCACCCAACGATACGCCCACGAATAGCAAAGGTCTGGGCGGAGGAGGGGGGACAATAACAGGGAGACGCATAAGGCCACGAAGGCACGGTAAAGAAGGAAATCAACTCTCTTATTCCTTAGGAATAGATTACTGCATTTTTCAGTATAGGTATACCTATCTTAGGAACGAAAATATAGTAACATATTTCCCGTGGAGCAATTATCAATTATTTTAAATCATCGAGCAATATCCAAGCTGAATTTCCCTGCTCAACGCTGAGGCTATCGAATAACCTTGACAAGCTGCCGCCGATATCGATTGGCTGCATCGATGTGAGCGCGCTCCTGCGAAAACAGCAGATGGACATGTCCCAGCTGAAGTCCACTCAGTTGACGAAGTATTGAAGATGAGCGCTGAACGTCTCGAAGAGTCGAGACTGCGCTGTGCGCCGGCACAGGCACTGGTCGTGCCAGTCTGACGCCGCTGAATGCCCCCGGGCAACCGAACCATCAGGAGAGTACCTCTCCCAGCGCGGAAAGATCGACTGCTTCGACCCATCCTGGAGAACACCCCGCCACCCAAAGACACCCCGCCACCCAGAGAACGCCTGGATCTGCGCCAGAGCATGGCGAGTCGCCTTATCCTGCCCATCCCGAGGGCAGGGAGCCGGCGGCGGCGGCCTCATACGCTGCTGTTGCTGCTACACCTGTGCCTTTCACCGGAGGAAGGTTGGGACATTGCCAACAAGGCTATGAATCCTGCTGAGCGAGGTAAAGTTAACCCGCGCCCCACTGGGGTCTGCGTATAACACGCCCTACTGGGGGGGGGGGGCTCTCCATAGCCCCCCCCCCCCTCCTAACTCCGAAACTACTGGGCCGATCGTCAAAATTCAAACGGTGTCTGATAGCCCCGGAAAAACTGTCGAGATAAACCTAATATCATTGACCTCGAGGTCACCGGTGACGTCACAGGTCAGATCAAAGTAAAAATTATTAGCATTTTGGCTTGTTCACATTTTGGGCTCTGGCCGCCGTCTTACAAGAGATCAGGCTAATTTTTGGTTTACACACTCGTGAACAGATGCTCTAGATACTCTGAGGGTACCAAACTTCTACTTCGATTTTCAGGTCAGGGTCAGCTTAGGTCAGGTCACTTTCAGGTCAAAAAGGTCAAATTTTGAAGTTAAAATTTTTCAATTAAAAAGGTGGCTATTGGATGCAGTTTGAGCTCAGGAACACGATGGTGCTATTTATATTGGTGTATGATGTCAAATACGTACTGAAAAATTGATTTGAAAAAAATAATAATTGTGGATTTTTTGCAATAATGCGTATAATTTGGCCATTTTTGAAGATATTTAGCTAAAAAATGCTAGAGTTAGTCATAAGCATGCGTTCTATTACATCTATTCCGGTTTTTGCGAAAAGTCAAAAACTTTTTGAAAAAATATAAAAATATAAATTTTGAATTTTATTATATAAAATTTTCCAACTTTTCCAAATTTTGAAAATCCGAGATAGCAGTTTGATAGCGCAGTCTATTCTGAGTCCTTTCATGCAAAGAAATTGGATCTAGCTTTAAAACTGAGCTCTTGGGAGCGATTGCCGTGGTTCAATGTTTTGCGTCGAAATAGGCCGAACATGACGTCACTCTGACGTCATTTCCGGCCGACCTATGGTAGCTAGTAGCTACGCAATTCATATTTTGACACAGGGTGTCAAATTGATGCAGCCGAAGGTACTGAAAGTTTGGCGTCGATACGTCAAGCGGTTTGGAAGTTATTGCAGAAAAACGGGAGGGGGGCTATGAATAGCCCCCCTCCCCCAGTGGGGCGCGGGTTAATGCTACCAAACCACGAAACAAAGCTCTGCCAGCGAAAAGTGTAGTTGGGCTCCAAAAATCAAATGTGATCAAAGCTGTTCAATCTGTGAAGCGCATCTCGCTCTTCGTATCTCGGCTCCCACCTGGCACAGACACTCTGACTCTGCGCATTGCGGGAGTATGGCAAGGAGTATGGGTTACCGGGGTGGCGTGTCTTGGACCACGAACAACTGTTTGATCAAGTGTTTGATGTCGTCTCTGCACTTTATCGTCAGAGAACGCGGCTGTTCGGCCATAGCTACTATTCAGTGTGATCGGGTCAACCTGTTGCGGTTTCTAAATTAATGTGTGTTCCAGGTAAAATGTCCCACCGTGTGCGTTCGATAGGTGTGTTTGGTTTTATCCAGCTTAAAACATGGCTGATATTAGCAATTGTTTTTTATATCATTCCAAAATGATCACCCGGTACACGCTATTTGATTGTTGGTTCCATTTTGGTGTTGAAACTCCTATACCAAACAAGCACTGCGCCAGACTTTTTGCTCCAATGGTATTTCTATGGTGGCTCTCATAATCTGGCTGTATGAACGCTCCAGTCCTGAGTTCATGCGACAATGATAATAAAATCCCTGTTTTATCTGTAATATCTAAATAAACATGCTCTTCCGTGTCTTATGTAAAATTTACATTTTATGTAAATTTACTCAAGCTTTACCTTATTGCCCATTTAGGTACAGGTCTCGCGGGTTTTAAGCGTAGGTTTTGCCTTTCCGGCTATATCTTTTTCGTCTTCAGCTTTGTAGGCTAGAAGATGTGACCGATTTATTCGTATAACTCCCTTTCATGATCATGTAAAAAGGTTTGATCGTATGCCGGCTAGTTTCGGAGAAATTAAAAGAAAACCTCAAAATTCGCCGTTTGGGGCATTCTGACCGCGGCTTCCCTGCAGTCGCCTATGACTACAGTGGCGCCACCCGACGAGTAAGACGCTGAAACACAGAGGCATGAATGAATCCAGCGCGTGGTGAACGGTGGATAGAGGCGGGACTCGGCAGAGGCTATCACTGCGGCCCGCACAGGGCGTCCTTGGACAGCGGGCGAGCCTTCGGGCGGTGAGGCCAGAGGTCACGACAGCCAGGCTCTGTTTGGCATGAAGGGAGGGGAGGCGCTCGCCTCAGCCAACTCAGCCGGTTTGGTGGTAGTGGTGGTGGTGTGGGGGGTGGGGGGGGGGGCAGACGAGAGGGGCTAGAACGAACGGGATAAAATAGAATGGAAATGTCGTGCCATGGTCAAATTACAATATTGTTGACCTTATAAGCATTTATTAACATTACGAAAGAACCCACCATATTAAATTGAGAAGCATCAAGCATCCCTACCTACAGGAAATTTTATTTTTCGATGTTACCATTTACTTTTAATGGAAACCCTACTTCTTATTAGGGGTGATAAAATGAGCCCCTCTCCTCAGTTTTTTTTTTTCTGAATAACTCGCGTAAATAGTGGCGGATAGCAGCGAAGCTTTCAGTGCCGTAAGTTATTTTTCTCACCATAAGTAAATAAATACCCATGCGGCCAGGAGTCGGGATAAGTTCAGGCCATCTGCAATTAAAAGTTTACACCTACCCTGAAAATTGCATGACCCTGACCAAAATGACGTTTGGTCTGTGACCAGTTTTGAGAGCCCATTACAGGCCAGAATGTGCATTCGGCGTGTCAGGTCTCATTAACCGTTCGTTTCTAGACTTGTGATTAGAAACGTCCCAACATGTGAAATTGTGTTTGGTCCCTTGTATCTTATCTGGCCGGGACCAGCGCAGGAACTTGGCCGGTGCCTTCAGGGCTGCTTAACTACAAATTTGCCGATCTGCGGAGCGCATGGAGCCGATCTAGCCAGGTTGAAAACCACTAGGAATGACATTGCGGCACAGCTAATCTTCAAGGTTTCCGCGCCCCTAGAATATCTGCTAGAATAGCTGCCGGTTTCCGGTCACATGGCGAGGTCACTAGCAATGGAAATGGATTATGGAAACACGCTGAACAGGCTAGTGAGAAGGATTCACGTTCATATTAAATCTGTGCATTGTCGCTTAATAGTTTAATACCTATACCGACCATTTTCAAAAGAGGCTAATTCTCTCTCTCTCTCTCTCTCTCTCTCTCTCTCTCTCTCTCTCTCTCTCTCTCTCTCTCTCTCTCTCTCTCTCTCTCTCTCTCTCTCTCTCTCTCTCTCTCTCTCTTGCTCTCTCTTGCTCTCTCTTGCTCTCTCTCTGCTCTCTCTCTGCTCTCTCTCTGCTCTCTCTCTGCTCTCTCTCTGCTCTCTCTGCTCTCTCTCTCTGCTCTCTCTCTGCTCTCTCTCTGCTCTCTCTGCTCTCTCTCGCTCTCTCTCGCTCTCTCTCGCTCTCTCTCGCTCTCTCTCGCTCTCTCTCTCTCTCTCTCTCTCTCTCTCTCTCTCTCTCTCTCTCTCTCTCTCTCTCTCTCTCTCTCTCTCTCTCTCTCTCTCTCTCTCTCTCTTATACCGAAAGCTCCATAAAAGCTAACGACAAAAACTTCAAGACAGGTCTAGACCCTTCCGACTATTGGGTCATTAAACTGACTTGGAAGGTCAACGTATGACCTATGGTCAACGAATGACCTATGATCTATAAATTGGGTATCATCGGCTTCCTCTCGTCACGTGCAACATGCTCCTTCTTTTCAAGAAGCTCTACTTTGATCAAAAGCCGATCAACTGTGGGGTCTGATCCATCCCCGCACAAACGTTAGCGCCTGCGAAAACGCCGATATGGGTGCGAGTTATGGCATATTCCTATATAAACAATGATATGTTTTGCTTTTTTAGCGGCTCACTTCGATTTTGTTCTGAAAATAACACAAAAAAATCAGCATACAGTGATGTTACTAAACTTTTACGCCTGGTTTCCTTTTAATGATACAGCAATTTCATTCATGCAACATATCTATTGGTCAGTTTTGTGAAAAAAAAATTGTGGAAATATAGTGCAGCAGAAAACAAAACTTTGTTGTGAAACGACCTCCAGCCTCAGCAGGTCACGGTTTACCCGATCACCCCGTTGGGGGGGGGGGCAATAAAGCCCCCCTGTGTATTTTCCTGAATAGCAAGAAAACGGCAGCGCGCAGCCCCGCCAAATTTTCAGTAGCTTGCCGGAAATCAATTTGACACATTCACACAAAATCTCAAGTCTTAGGTTACCTTAGGTCAGGAGTTATTGAGGTCAAACTGAGGTCATGTTCGAGCAAAAATGAGCAAAAAACATGAAATCTTGAAACGCTCATTAAAGCTACAATTAACAAGCAATTTCAAAGCTCTATCTTGTCGTGTAGAGGAAAGAAGGCGCTACAAAACTGCAATCTGGGATTTTCAAACTTTTGAGATTTTGACCCCACAAATAAAAAAATTGTTCTGTTATAAAATAGCAAAAAAAATCGAATTAAAAAAACGGAAAACATTTATAATAGTCCCTGCTTTCTTCGATCTACATCACAAATTGTAGATCGATACCTCCTTTTTTGGCCAAGTTTTAGCGAAAAAAAACGTTCAAAATTGATAACGTCAATTTTTAACTCAATTTTTAGCAATTCTAGACCACGTAGCGCAAAACAAGTACCAGTGGCGGATCCAGGTGGGGGGCAAAATGGGCATTTGCCCCCCCCAAACGGCATAATTTTAACATTATGCCTATGGACGATGCATGGAAAGAATCGATAAATTGTTATGGTTTGCCCCCCCCCCCCAAAAAAAAACTCGGAGCTGGATCCGCCTCTGACAAAGACCACCATTAGCCTTCCCGTGACGAGCTACATCGAATCGATGCCCATTTTATGCAAAAATATCAAATTAGAAATTTGACCAAATTTTACCTGACCTTTACCTGACCTTCACCAGAACATAACCTAAACTGCAGCCCCAAAGGCTGCCTGACCCACATAATCGCATTTGTCATGTAAAATGAACCAGAAAACATGCATCACATAATATGTAGTTATTTTCATATTGTGACCCTCAGTGACCTGACCTCTGTGACCTGACCTGGTATCAGTGACCCCAAATAGCAAAATACATGTGTTTGACGAACATTTCCCCATCAAAAATTGTCATTCATCAATTCCTTATCGATGAATGACATTATACATTTTACTTGATTTTACAACACATTTCTTGAAATGCCTGTAAACGGTGAAAATTCGACATTTGACCTGACCTGTGACGTCATCGGTTTGACTGAGGTCAATGAAACTGAGCCAAAGTGTATTTCCTCGTTGGGGCCATCCAACACCGTTTGCTGCTTGTCGCTATTTTGCGTGGTTCTCGAGATCTTAAGGGGGGGGCAAAATACTCCCCCCAATGGGACCGATACTTGGAAGACCCTAACGGGGCGCGGGTTAATGACAGAACTGGTCCCAAGAAATAACATTACAGTCGTCTCCCGGCCTCAATGGTAAGCGACTAAAACTTTGAACGACTACCTATGGATCGGCACGCTGCCGGCTCACTCCGCCCGCTGGCTACGGGTGGCCTTGACCGTTCAATGCCGATTGGCCAACGGCCGAGGTCGTGCGCTGGTCAGCACGCAGAGAGGACGGAACGCGGTACTGCACATTGTGAGTGACCTCTGACCTTTCCCCGTCCCCTGACCGCATGCCGTGTCGCCGGCCCAGACGATAGAAACCGGTTCTAGCCTCTACGCAGGCTGCCACTCTGACCCTTCCCTCCCCACTTTACTATGTGTCGTAGTACGCACTCGCGAGTAACTGGGCGGAGCAAATGGTCACCGATACAGAGGCGGAACTGGTTGCCCTCCCGCTCGCCGAGCGACCTACCGCTAAAACCCGCGAGACCTGTACCTATTGCCCATAATTAATTTCTTGGACAACTTTTTCGAAATGGGTATAGGTATACGACTTTGAAATTCGCAACTTTTCTTCTCGAAATTTGAGCCACCCAGCATGTTGACACAAATGGCACTACATACATAGCATCTAAATAACGCAACAACAAGGCCGCACACCTAAGCTGAATTTGTACCTACACCTTAGCAATCAAGAATAAATACTCAACCTGCCATGCCGAAGTACAAATTTGCATCGTTAGCAAACTTGCAGTGTGATAGGCATCGTCATCAGTTCAGTCATCGCACTGAAATTTACTTGTATCGCAACTTTTCGTTATTGCGCCTGAACCGCGGAAAGTGGAATGAAACGTCATTCCTACGTAGGTATATGTCGAAATAGGCATTCCCACCACATTATAAGTGTTGGTCACATGTTTACAGTAGTTAGCAATAGCATGTGGATTTTCCAAGTAATAACCCTTGCCGAAGCGCAAATAAGTGTATTAAATTTGTACAACCCTTACCAATAGCTCATTATTTCGTATGCGGTCATCTTTCCCGCTCCAGCGCAGTTTCCCGGGTTTCGGTGGCCATTACCTCCGAATACGATCTGTACTAGCCTAGCACGATCGCGCACACATGTGCTAATTGGAGATTGCCCAGAAAGGACAAACCCCGCAGGAGGCGTTTGAAATGTTGCTTCTTTGTCTTTGAACGGCAGCGGCGTTTCAGCCATTGATTATCGGATCAGCCCACAGCCCACGGCGTGCCGAGTCAGGGGCCTTTCCTGGCGGTGTGCGAGGCGCCGACGACTGACCTGGCAGGGGACCGGGGGGAGGGGAGGGCAGGCACGTCACCTGAGCGCCGCCGCAGCGGGCCGCTCGGCTCCCCACTCACCTCCTCGAACTCGTGTTCGGCGGCCTCCGAGCCGGGCACGTTCCCCATGGTGCTGTCGCGCGCCGGGCACCGGTCACACTGCTGCGGGCCACTCGCCGCCGGCGACACACATCACCACCACAGCCGCCGCCCCCGCCGCCGCCGCCGCCCGGGCTGACGTCAGGCCCGTCCGGGAACTGGGCGGCCGACCGCCGCCGCCCGCCGACGCCGACGACACGCGCACGCGCCGCCGTCGAATCGATGCGCGCCGGCGCGGGCGGCGACCGACGACGGACGGCGGTCACCTGACCGGCGGGGTTCGACGGTGAACGACAGCTCGTGGAAACTGCAGCCAACGTCGATTTGAGACGTATGGCCTAAGGGTCCTTTTTTGGCTCCTTTTTTGGAGACGTGAGCGAAGACTGAAAGTTCTGCATTTTCAGGCCATGAAGCTATAAATTTCTTAGGGTTGGGGGCTCTACAAACCCCATTCTCGTCTTTCTGCAATTTCTTCTAAACCGCTCACCGTTTAGACTTGAAACGTTTATTAAATTTTACTGCACCAATTATACCAATAAAAATTGAAAGACGCCTCTTTTGGACGAAGATCATCCTAAACACTAAAACACAGAGTTACAAGCACCTAAGCAAGACACACTGAACCAGGACTCAGGAGTTGGCACTCGTGACCGACTCCTAAGTCCCTGAGGTCATCTCAGATCACGAAACTTCTCCAACAATTTTTCGCTAATAACTTTTGGTACAGGTACGCTAGACCGATGAAAACACCATAGAGGAGTTCAGCTAAACGATACGGATCGAACACAACCTTTTCCGGTCTGAGGTAATTTTTTTAAGATAACCTTTCTTTCAAGTACCTACCTATAGTTCATTCAACGTGTCTCAACCAGAGGAACACGATGCCGGTAAAAGTAAGCTCATGTAAGCTTTGAGTAAAAATTAATGCAAAAAAAAAAACGTTTCCGCAATTCCGTATATTTTGTCGGTTTTCCCCCGCAGACTATAAAAGCGTTGAGCTTAGGTCAAATCTGAAACATTCAGAAAGAACGTTACTCAAAGCGCTTTACTGCGGCGCTGTAACTCTAATCATTTAGGCATGAGATATGCACTAGTTTGTCGAAAATGTCGAAATTTGATCTTAAAATTTAATAAATTTTGTAATTATTAATTATATAAATATAGGTAATAATTAATTTTAATAACCCGCACCGCCGTTTGAATTTTGAAAATCAGCCAGTAAATATCCGAGATCTTAGTCATGGGGGGGGGGGCCAACACGCCCTCCCCCCTCCCCCGGTGGCAGGGACCACCGATAGCTCTACGGGGCGTGGGTTAAAAAAGTAAAAAACCCTCAAAAATGACTTTTTCCGGGAAAACGGTGCATTCCACGGCGTTGCAACTGGCAGGCACGTAGCTAGGATTTGGCCAAGGGAGGGGCGGAGGAATCCCGGGGGCCTCCTTTCTACAGAGGGCCTCCTCCCTAAAGGGGCCTCCTTTCTACAGAGGGTCTCATGCCTACATAATTACATATACAACATAATGCAGACTTTTGTTCAGCTTTCATATGGCCAGCGCACTGGTATGTTTCTTTATTCTTACCGCTGTCGCGGTAAGAAACATACGCATATCACAAGTCTCCCAGTTGCATGGTAGCAAAAAAAAAACTCGGGCGCCGGCGGCGGCGGCGGCGGCGGCCGGACTGCAGCAGGAGGGGGGGGGGGGGGAGGATCTGCGAGGAATGGATGGATACTGGATGACGGTCAGAGTACCTAACACTTGGTGTATTATCATATATCGTTCAAGCGCTTAACCGTATTCCGGGCGGGCTCTGAAAGACTCTGAATCGGGCGGGGGCCTTTTTGGCCCCCGTCAGAACTCGAAAAGCACGAATCGTAGCGACAAACGGCAACGGCGTTTGATAGTTCGTTGAACGACTTACAACTTTTGTAAACAACTTTTTTGGGTCAGGTCAATATTGAGGTCGCCAGAGGTCATAACAAATAACATGGTTTATAACGACCTACATAGATAGGTCAACTTCAAAATCTGACCTAGGAAGGTCATGCTGGGTACCAATCGGCGCGTCATGACCAGGCGAACGGTTTGGTACACTAACAACTATCTAGCCCCATCATGTCGTGATTTATTGGCTAAAAACTGTTGATGACCTCACCTCACCTCAGATGATCCTTCCCGGTGCCCCTGTCAGTAAATGCCACCTGGGTGCTTACAGATCAGATAATCTGACCTGACGTACCTAATTCAGAAAGAATTGGGTGGTTTTGACTCGTTTTCTCGAAGCAGGACACAGTTCATTATATTTTCCAATAGACTTGTCACGATTCTGACCTGACTGACGTCTGCAAGATTGAAACTATACGGTTATCAATTTTTTATGTGTGAATGATGCCACGTTTACTTGCTGTAAGTAAAACATGGTTTCGTTAGTAAATTTTCCTATGGTCCAGGTGGTTTGCTTCATTTACGCCGTAGATGAAACAAACAATCGATGGATAGGTATATATTAATTTCCCGGTCAAATAAATTATTATGAGTTGTGCGAAGCATGGCTATGGGAATATCACCACGGTCTGATAAATGGTTTGGGTAATTGCATCCATCGTAAAAATACCAACACAGCCACAGAGGGCTTCCTCTCTACAGATTGCCTCTTATCTACAGAGGGCCTCCTCTCTGCTGAGGGTGTCTTTCTCTCCAGAGGGCATCCTCTCTACAGAGGGCATCCTCTCTACAGAGGGCCTCCTCTCTAGTCTCTACAGGGAACTCCTCTCTACAGAGGGCTTCCTATCTATGTAGGGCCTCCTCTCTTCAGAGTCTCGTCTCTACACAGGACCTCCTCTTATACCGAGGACCTCATCTCTGCAAAGGGCCTCCTCTCTTCAGAGGGCCTTCACTCTACTGAGGGCCTCCTACCTACAGAGGACCTCCTTTCTACTGAGGGAGTCCTCTTCTACAGAGGGCCTCCTCTCTTCAGACGATCTCCTCTCTACAGAGGGCCTCCTCTCTACAGAGGGCCTCCTTTTTACAGAGTGCCTCTATTTTACAGAGGGCCTCTTTTTTACAGAGGGCCTCCTTTTTGCAGAGGGCCTCCTCTCTAAAGGGGGTCTCCTCTCTAAGGGGGCCTCCTCTCTACACAGGGCCTCCTACCCACAGAGGGCCTCCTCTCTACTGAGGGGTCAGAGGGGCCTTAGCGGTCAGACACAGACACTAGTGGTTATTCACAGGAGATGAGAAGGGCCCTAGCTGTCACTTGTCAGGCTGGTCAGAGGGCCCTGATTGTTCTGACGTCATTTTTAGATTCCCGGGTGAATTTCGTTCGCCTCCGACGTGATTTTGGCCAACGCACAGTGGCCCTTTTTCAGAATTAGCACGCATTAATTCCCACATTACCTGAAAGTGGTGCAAGACATCACCACGTGATCAAGGACGTATTCCCTGCCAATGCAAAGACAAGAAAAGAAACGAACTGCCCAAGGAGATTCGGCCCAACAGCGACAGGCCGCTCGGCCCAAGATTTGGCGCACGTTCGCACGGTTCGCCCGCCGGCCCAGGCCGCTCCGAACGCAAGTGTGGCGAGCCCAGGGCGAGCCCGCCAGCCGACCGCGCTGCACTGACCGCCAGGACGCCCCAGGGTGTCACGTGACCGCATCTGCAGCTGTTGCCAGCCACCGTTAGTCGGCCCCGGCCGGGCAGCAACAAAGGTCAGCGCGACGCGAACAATACAAACACATAGGCGCTTTTGACGTTAGATCTTAAGCCGACCACGGGACTTGTGCGGCTTGGACATCAAACGCGACAAGAAATCGGACAGTTTTTCTCTTGAGCACAGCGTTATGCCTACATGACATTTCAATAAGCACATCTTATGGCAAAAGTCAAGACACATTTATGCGCCCACCAGGTGACATCAGCTTCGAGCCAGGTCAATGAGCTTAGTCGTATCGAACAGGAGCCATAGCCGCTCGCGGACTGAACTGGCTCACGTTATCCATCGTAGAAGCAAAATGGCGCAAAATGGCGCGATGCCCTTTGGTGGACATGGTCAGAAGAGATCGGCGATTCGAACGATGTATAATACGACATGTTCCAGAGTGTGCTACTTAACATAAAGCTTCATATGTATGCCGCCATCTCCAGTTAATAATTGTCCTGTTATTGTGTCCACAATATTCGGCAAAAGTGGTCTATTTAAATTTATACAATGAAAATTGTGGTTTCTAGGGCTTCTACGTAAACTCAGCTTCACAGCCATGCCACTAATTTTTAATGTTTTCTCACCGAAAGCCTTACAAATTGATGTTCATCTCACCCTACTTTTTAGGGTTCGCCGGTGGTGTCCGCGCGCCTCTTGACAAACTTCGATTTTGCGGTCAGTTTTACCAAAGATAATTATTTTTTAGGAGGTAAAAATGACACCATCAGATAGTTTGGAATGTTTTGCACACGATAAGACTGCTTTTTACTCAAAAGAAGAGAAAAAATATTTTGAATTTATGCGTGCTAATTCTGAAAAAGGGCCACTGTGCAACGTGGGCCTTCGGCCCACGTTGGATTCAGGCCGAAAGGATTCAGGCCAACGTGGGCCTTCAGCCCACGTTGGCCTGAATCCTTTCGGGGGGCCTCCTGAAAACCCCAAGGGAGGGGCGGGCGCCCCCTCCGCCCCCCCCCCCCTTGGCTACGTCCCTGGCAACTGGCCCCACATGAAAGAATGAACTAAAATGCAAATGGGTCATCTTTCCGATTTTTTTATTTAACCCGCGCACCGACGGGGGTCTGCGCCAACTTCGCACCGACGGGGGGTTGGCGGATGACCGCCCCCCTGAGATCTCGAGAACGAAGCAAGATAGCGACAAGCAGTAAACGGCATCGGATACGCATGGTCAAGATCTACAATTTTTACTAAGGTCATTTTCAAGTCAGGTCAAAGATGACGTCACAGGGGTCGAAAAAGTCAAAATGGCGGCGCTAGATATGGAGAGAGTTTTTCTCGAATAACTTTCGAATTAGTCAAGATAGGACCAAACTAAGGGCATCGTCGTGACTCGTGATCCTCTTGTCAATCCGCATCGAATGCTATATATGTTGACCTCGAAAGGTCAAGGTCAAAGGTTGACCTCAGGTCACGTGACCTCGAGGTCATCATGCATATCATTCGATGCGTCTTGACGAGCTGAACACAATGAGACCATCCACGCGTCTGTATCTTGTTCCTGTACGGAGTTATTGGCCAAAAACCTTTGGTGACCTTTGATGACGTCACATGACCTCACAGCTTCCCAACAGCAAAACAGACCTCAAGGTAGTGAAGGTTGATCGTATATGAAGTCATGTATGGTATATGGGGCCATTCCGACCCGTTTTAGTGGTAAAAACAGGGAGTTGATTTTTCCCCCATTGACTTATAATGGGGAGGTCGCGAAATTGACCTGACCTTAGGTCACCGATATCGAAATTCCGAGATATACAAATTGTAGCTACTAATAACCTAATAACATCCTGCGACTTTCAAAGGCCTCCGACATCTACTGTAACTCTGGCACGGTGACAAAGTTGCAAAAAAGTGACTTGAGGTTGGGTCATTCAAAGTGACCTGGTGACCTGACCTTACAAGGTAGGAGGTTCAAACTTGCACAACATGTGTAAAATTGATGAGGAAATAGTCGTACCAAATTTCGCGGCGCGGTTTTCCCGCTATTCGCGAAAAACCTCAGGGGGGGGGGGGCGGATATCCGCCCCCCGTCGGTGCGCGGGTTAACCCTCGCCGGACCTATTGGTTTTCTACATGCGCGCCGGCCGAGAGGGGCGGGTACGACCCACCTCACCGTTTCGCCCCTGGTGAAGCTAGCGCGTTGCGGATAAAACGAGAGTGTGCGCCGTTACGAGACGCAGAGATTGATACCCGATTTTAAGGTCCTAGGTCAATCGGTGACCTCTGAGGTCAGGTCAAGTGCCCCAAGGTACGATTCCGTTTTTGGTGAATAACTGAATACCTTCGCAAAAAACGGCCGCAGAGATGCAATTTTGGCAGCATCGTGTTCGCCTCGCTCAGGCGCGTCGAAAGATATGCTTTTTGTTTGGGTGAGGTCAACTTAGGGTGTTGACCTCAGGTCACGGTCAGGTCACCACCCCCAGGTCACGAAATTGGTCGAAGGAGGTCATTTCCATGTCATTCGATTCGGCCGGTCTTCCTGAGTCCATTGGTGGCTTTCCCTACTCGCTAGCTCAATTTAATCGGGAGTTATTGAGCAAAAACTAACATGACCCTAATGACGTCATAAATGACGTCACGTAAGGTCAACATTGCAAAAGTGACGCATTGAACCTTGCAAGGAGTACATCAAAACGCGATCTGTGAGATTGAGATAGTTGGAGATCGTTCCCGGTGCAAGAATAGCAGTTTTCATTTTCCCCATTGACTTAGGAGTTTAGGCCTAATGGTGAGGTCACGAAAATGACCTGACCTCATATAACCTTTAGGAAAAATCGGAGGGATATAGAAGTTGTGAGACTCGTAATGGATACTAGATCCTGCAAGTTTCATTTCCCTGTGAAGGCTCCTCTGGCAGTGAGGGCGTTGCGAATTTGCGACATCTGAAGACCGTGCAGAGGTTCACTTATGACGTCATAGGTCAGTGACCTGACCTGTCCCGAAAATGCGGTTGGTGTCAAAAGTTGACACTACCATCTGTCGGGTGCTGCTCTTCGGTGGTTCGAGTCCTACCTGCGCGGGAGAGAGCAGTGCGTTGTGTTGAACGGACGAAGGTCCGATCCTGGGTGCCGGCTGTGTCGGGGGTGCCGGAAGGCAGTATATGTGGGCCAATTTTGTTCGTTTTATTCTGCAATGATATCCCGTCGCATATGTCTTCAACATGTCTTATGTATGCAGACGACTTGAAACTTTGTAAGCGTATTCGCTCTCCCGAAGATGCTGTCGCCCTTCAAACCGATCTAGAAAATCTTTGTACGTGGTCTGACATCTGGAAGCTAAAGCTAAATCCCGAAAAATGCAAAGCAGTAACTTTCTCTCTGCGTACAAAGCCAATTACGACGCCATACTTCATCCATAGCGTTACTTTAAATCGTGTATCGGAGATTCGTGATCTGGGTGTCATACTGGACTCAAAATTAAGCTTTGCATCCCACATTGACAGCATCGGACGTTGGGAGGGCGAATCGCGCCCTAGGAATTTACCTGCGATCAGTGCAGACATCTCGTGTTTCGGCGGGTCGTAGGCTCAAGCCTGGCCCCCTCATTACGGCCTTTTTAACGCGCATGTGCGTTCAATACTAGAGTTTGGCTGCGTCATCTGGTCTGGGGCCGCCAAATCGCACATAGTGCGACTGGACAGAGTCCAGCACAAGTTTTTAATGTGGTTGGCCGTAAACTCTAGCAAACCATCTGATTCAATGGACTATGCACACCTGCTCAATCACTTTAATTAAGGTTCAAAGAATCACAAGTCGACTGTTACAGCACGATCTTACCTTCTTACATGGTGTGTTTAACGGCAGATTCGATGCGACTGACATTGTAAGCATGTTTGCTTTTGCAGTCCCAGCTAGACTCACTCGATCACGACCAATTTTGCACGTCCCCGTGGCTCGAGCTGAAACGATCAGAAATGGAATGTTCTGTCGGTTGCCGCGCCTAGCCAACTCCTTATACCAGACAATGCCGAGCTCTGATCTGTTTACAAATCGATCATCTTTTAGGAAGTGTGTATTGGCGTTTCTTAACTCTCGGTGAGCCCTGTACATAAATGTGTCATTTTTTATTAGTGTTATTTGTGCTTTTACTTTTTAACTCCGTCTTTTATTGGGTTTTGTGCCTGTTGACGGTTTCAATAAATACAAATACAAGTTCCGGCTTAAATTAACCCGCGCCCCGCTGGGGAGGGGCAGAATCTGCCCCCCTCCCGTTTTTCGCCAATAACTTCTAAACGCGTTACGTCAGCGACGTCAAACTTTCAGTACCTTATCATACATCAATTTGACACATTCCCTGTAAATTTGAGCGAAATCCGTCGGAAACATTTTGAGAGATTGACGTTTTAGTGACGTCATGTTCGCCATTTTCGCCTAAAAAACGACAACATTTCAAACGCCGCTAACATCTTCATTTAGGAATCAAGACGTAACAAAAAGGTTATACGTGATTCTACTTTGTCTATCAAATGGCTATCTCGGTTTTTTGAAAACTTTGGATTTTGGTCCAAGTTTTTTCAAAAAACTGGCTTTTTTGGGGAAAAAAATCATAAAATCCAAAATTTTGAGTTAATCGAAAAAACCGGAATTTGTGTTAGAATAGTGGTCTATGTGCACCTACACACCAATTTTTAGAAGAATCGGTTCAAAAATGTGGGAGTTATTCAAAGATTTATGACGTCACGACTCACGACACACAAAAATTTTGAAAAATGATTTTTGGAAGTTCTAGACCTCGTACGGAAACAAAAATAGCACCATTCGATTCGCCGTGAAAAACTGCATCAGATAGACACCTTTTTAGGCCTTAAAAACCAACTTCAAAATTTGACCTCACTTGACCTGACCTTGACCTGACCTCGACCTGAAATTCATCCAGAGGTGGTCCATATCACTTATTGAGTGTGCCTATTGAGTTCTATGAGTAAAATGACCCATAAAACATGTGTCGCACATGCCCTTTTCTATATTTTGTTTTTGGTGACCTGACCTGACCTGACCTTGACCTTTGAATGACATTGTATGCAACGAATATTGTCTTGGTAGTCTAAAAACACGTTTTGGGCAATCAGTCTCAGTCCATTCTTCGGCAACTACGGTGCAAGGCCGATACTGTAGAAACTTGCATTTTGTACCCTGGACCTGACCTTGGCCTGACCTCTGACCTACTTAAGCAAAAAAATTTGGGCTCTTAACCCTATTCCTGGCGGGCTCCGCCGGGACAAGAAACTGGCGGGGGGGCCGATTCGGCCCCCCCCCCCTGAGATCTTGAGAACGAAGCAAGATAGCGACAAGCGGTAAACGGCATCGGATACGCACGGCCAAGATCTACAATTTTTACTAAGGTCATTTTCAGGTCAGGTCAAAGATGACGTCACAGGGGTCGAAAAAGTCAAAATGGCGGCACTAGATATGGAGAGAGTTTTTCTCGAATAACTTTCGAATTAGTCAAGATAGGAACAAACTAAGGGCATCATCGTGATCCTCTCGTCAATCCGCATCGAATGATATATATGTTGACCTCGAAAGGTCAAGGTCAAAGGTTGACCTCAGGTCACGTGACCTCGAGGTCATCATGTATATCATTCGATGCGTCTTGACGAGCTGAACACAATGAGACCATCCACGCGTCTGTATCTTGTTCCTGTACGGAGTTATTGGCCAAAAACCTTTGGTGACCTTTGATGACGTCACATGAACTCACAGCTGCCCAACAGCAAAACAGACCTCAAGGTAGTGAAGGTTGATCGTATATGAAGTCATGTATGGTATATGGGGCCATTCCGACCCGTTTTAGTGGTAAAAACAGGGAGTTGATTTTTCCCCCATTGACTTATAATGGGGAGGTCGCGAAATTGACCTGACCTTAGGTCACCGATATCAAAATTCCGAGATATACAAATTGCACATACTGGTACCCTAACTAAACCCTGAAGAGAAGAAATTGATCGGTCAAAAACTCTAGCTCTGGCGTGATTGCAAACTTTTCTGAGGTAGCGTCACCAAACCGCCTCTGGTGACCTGACCTGAGGTCAGATCAACTCAAAATTTTCAGACATGTTGCGTAGAAGCCTTTTAGGAAAAGTCAGAAACTTTGAGCTTCCTAGCTCAACGCGTTTGGGAGATATAACCAAAAAACCTCAGGGGGGGCTCCTGAGGCCCCCCCCCCCGCCAGGAATAGGGTTAAGATCCGCCTCTTTGAGAGCTTTCGATCACCGTTTTCCCCGTCTTTCTACGACCATCGGTTCGGAAGTTAGACAGGGGGGGGGGGGCAGAATCTAATAGCCCAGCGGGGCGCGGGTTAAAGGTCAGGTATGCTAAGCTTCAGCTCTTGCTCTCTATCGTTAGCGTGTTCGGAGCTATTGCGAAAAAAACCTATGGGGGCGGCACCCGCCCGCCCCCCCCCCCCATTCGCTCGGCTGGCGAGGGTTAAGGGACCCTTGGCCTTTAAAAAAGTCAAAAACCCTAAAAAATAACCGAGTGTACCTTTCCGGGAAAACGGTGCATTCCTCGGCGTTGCAACTGGTCCCATATGAAAGAACGCCCTAAAATGCTTTTTTTAACCCGTGACACGCCGGACACACTGGGGTCTGCGTATAACGCGCCCTACTTGGTGGGGGGGGGGGGCTCTTCATAGCCCCCCTCCTAACTCCGAAACTACTGGGCCGATCGTCAAAATTGAAACGATGTTTGGTAGCCCCGGAAAGAAGGTCGAGCGAAACCTAATTTCATTGACCTCGAGGTCACCGATGACGTCACAGGTCAGTTCAAAGTAAAAATTATTAGCATTTTGGCTTGTTCACATTTTGGGCTCTGGCCGCCGTCTTACAAGTCAGATCAGGCTCATTTTTTGTTTCGGGGAGAGTGGGGATAACTGGGACGGGGGAGAAGTGGGACACCTTCACTATCTGGGTGACCGATTGGACAAACAGTTTTGTTTTTGCATATTTTCTCATGAATTTAGTCGGGGCACGTCACGGCCAAGCGGTTCCCTTTTCCGGCTGCCTGTCTCTGAGATATTGAGTTGGGGTCTAAAATGTGATTTTTTGGCATTGTAATCTAATTCAATTTGCCGTTTACTCAGCGATGTGAAATGTTCAGGCCGTTCACCTTTGGATGTCAGTTAAGTCATCTTAATCTTATATACAGCCTTGATCTTAATTACACAGAAACATTTCTTATGTATCTGTTATACTTTTGTGTGGGAGAGCAGTTGAAATAAAAATGACGACTTGGGGAGAACTGGGACAACGTGCCTAAACCTTGTCCCAGTTCACCCGCATGCAAATGCATGGGGAAATTTTCCAGGATACATTACTCAGTGCTGTCAGTGTAGTTTTTTTTTTGGCAAGTTTTTTATTAACAGACACACAAACCAACAGCAGCAGCAGCACGTACGCAAGCGCACTTAATGATGCTCAAACCGGTGAGGCCGGTCACAACGGCGCTCACGGCGACAGCGAGCAGCGGCAGCGGCAGCGGCAGCGGCGCGACGGCAGCAGCGACAGAGTATCCTATGCATAGGGTAAGTAAGACACCGAAGACCGAGGAGCCCGACGCGCGGAAACGGCGCTCACCACGTCGCCCGCCGGCCACGCCCCCCGCCGGAACCAGCCCCCGCCACCGGCAGCGCCAGCAGAGGCCCGCACCGCCCGCGCACGCCACCGCGCGAGCTCGCCGGTCCGCCGGTCCCCGCCCGCGCCGGCAGGGCCGCCAACGGGCCACGCCCCGCCAGCCAGAGCACTGATTACCGTGATAAGAGCCATTGTACCTACAAATCGGGCAATTGGCGGCGCGTTTCGTCCGGCCCCGGCCCGCC
Organism: Amphibalanus amphitrite; assembly: GCF_019059575.1. NCBI lineage: Eukaryota > Metazoa > Arthropoda > Thecostraca > Balanomorpha > Balanidae > Amphibalanus > Amphibalanus amphitrite. Next base: position 135,345 of record NW_024882256.1, on the reverse strand, counting down.
GGCAGCTGCGTGCGCTGCGCATCTCCTTACGCACAACTTGGCAATGGATGGTAAGCTTGTGACTACACGAGCTGACTACTCGTGTTGTAAAATGTTTTTCAATGCCCCCCATTTCGATTCAAACACCCTTATTTTGTTGACGTGTCTAGCTGTTATTAGTTCAGTTTCAGCTTCGCGCTTTAATTTATATTTAAAATGTACTACGTTTGGAATAGCTTCCTTCGATCGTGCTTCGCAATTACTTGTGGGGCGTTCCACGACAAATCGACAAATAAAAAATTAAATTTGCACCTTCATATTTTATTTTTCGTTGAAAACTGGTGTAAGGGGTTGTGATGGGCGGGGAAGCCAGCTGTGGCAAGGATTTTTTTCTTCGAACAACGGTTTCCGAGATATAGCCTCGGGCAATTCCAGCAGGTCGCGCTGCAGCCCTATGTTTGGCGGCCTATAACTCAGAAACTATTGGTTTTCTACGATAAAAACTTTATATGGTTCAACTCACAATCAGCCAACAAACATTTTGGCTATCTCGGATTTTCAATTTTTGAAAAATTTGATCACGTGACCTTTTGACCAATTTTTTGAAGAGTGACCTTGATATTTTCCCCACTGAAAGTTGCAATTTTGTCTGATGACGATTACAGCCTTATCAATTGTCATTCATATGCGAAAATAAAAAAGTGGATATCGCCCTGCGTTGACCTCAGGTCAGGTCATTTTTATGACCTGTCCATATTACGAGCGGGAGCGACAGCGAGATCTCGAGAATAAAGCAAGATAGCGACAAGCGGTAAAGGGTGCAGGGTACAAATGGATAAGGTCTATAATTTTTACTGAGGTCATTTTCAGGTCAGGTCACAGATGACGTCACAGGAGCAAAAAGGAAGTCAAAATTGCGGCACTACATATATATGAAGTTTTTTCTAGAATAACTTTCAAGATATCCCAGCTAGGAACACACTAATAGCACCACACTGAAAGAAAAGTACACCTTGGTAATTTGAATTTGATTATTATACACCGCCATTACAACGAAATCAAGAATATTTATACCCTTGTTCGACGTATATGGAGAATAAAATAATGCTCCGGTGCGAATGTACTCTATCACGAGCGTATTCTTCGGGTTTAATTCAATCCAGTTTAACACTCATGGTGCAATTCTAACTTTTGAGATATTTACCCCTCTAATTGATGGATGGTAAAATTACTACTATAGTGTATTTTCTTCAAGTGGGATAAGAATACCCATCTGATAGCATAAATTTGCACTCTGATTTGTCAGCTGATAATTCAACCCTCATCATGGTGTAAATATGCATCCTTTGTAAAGTGTGTTTCGATGAGGATGGTGTTATTTTATGACAAGGATTTAAAATACCCTAAACATAATAGTTCTACACCCATATGCTCATTATTTTACGATAGCGTCCACGTGCGGCTCGCGAGCCTTCCGTTTCCGCCATTTTCATTTTTGTGTCTGCTCCGGACCGGAGCCACGGAGACTTCTGGCGCTTGCAAGTGATCTTCTGGCGGTTGAAACAGTGAGATAGGTGCGAGTGTGCTGGTGCGTTCGGTGTGGTGATGACTGACTAGTGCTGGACCCATTTCCGAATAACTTTGAGGGTAAGTTGACTTGATAATGTTTCGATGTAGCAGTTGATGAAATTGATTTGCTGCTGTCTGTATGCACGTCACTCACTTAGCTGTTTGTGTCAATACGTGGCATTCTGATTAGTGATTCCAGAAGCTCAAATTGACCCTCGCAGTTTGTTCTCAAGGGCAAATTGAGAAATCAGTTAAGTACTTACTGAGGTTGTTAACTGTAACTTCATCAAATGTTCAATGTGTCGATTGATCAATATATGTTTAGGTATGTTTAGTAATTTTATTTCTCTACGTTTTACAAAAGTACTAGAATCCTGGCCTGGAAAAGTTGCTAATTTATTTTGTGTATTACTTTCAGGTTTGGGGTGACCTGGCTCTCGTCGTGGGTCACGCCGGCGAGAATGGCATTAGGACAAAGTCACCTCAATGACGCGACAGGCGTGCTACACCGCACAACTCCTGCCTCCGGAGGGCGCCACAACCGTTGAAGGTGAGTTTTAAACCACCATTAATGATGACTGACGACAATTGTCCGTCTGTCTGTCCGTCCGTCCGTCCGTCCGTCTCGCCTGTCTCATCCATGGGCTCCGCCACCGGGGGGAGGGGGGAGGGACGGGGGACGTGTCCCCCCCAATATTTTACATTTGTCTGTTTCGTCTGTCTCGTCTGTCGGTCCGTCCACCCATGACATACAATATCGTTCTGTAATTAAATGTTACAGTGCTTACTAGTTATATCTTTCAGTTTTCACGGACAGACATACAATATCGTTCTTTGCCTTATGATTACAGTGCTTAACCCGCGCACCGACGGGGGAGCCCCCCCCCCCTCAGGTTTTGTCAGATAGCATAAAAAAGGCGGCGCATAGCGCCGCCAGATTTGGCACGACTGTTGATACATCCATTTCGTACACACTCTGGAAATTTTTAGCTCATATCTTAAAAAAGTCAAGCCACCAGGCCACGTTAAGTGACCTCACCTCGAAACACAATCTTCGAAGTTTGCTATCTCGTTGTTGAAAGCAGATCTTGAAACTCACAGAAATAATTTTGGTGATGAGCACCTACAACTCGTATATCTCAGAATTGCATATCGATGACCTACGAATAGGTCATTTTTTACCTGCCCATTATAAGTCAATGGAATAAATTTCAAGTCATTCTTATGTCCATCAGATTCCTTTTTTATACGACTTTTTAGCTCTTCTGTTCATGAGCTACGGAGTCGTTTGTTGAATGTTGTCCGTCTTTTTACGGTTACTCGCATAATTTGACCTTCGATGACCTCTGATGACGTCATTTTGAACCCTAACGAAAAATGACCGAAGTACTTTTTTCATAGACCTTCTTACGAGCTTTCGAATGTCGTTTGCCGCTTCTCGCGAAGTTACTTAGTTCTTGAGATCTTTGAGGGGCGGTCATCCACCCTCTCGTCGCTTCTAAGTTGGCTCAGAACCCCTTCGGTGCGCGGGTTAATAGATTCATCTGTCAATTCTTAAGGATCGACATTCAAAATTGCTATTTTCTTAAAGATTACAGTGCTTAATATTTCTTTACATCCTTCAATTTACATCGATGGGCGGATGGACGGACGGATGGACGGCCTGACATACAAAGTCGTTCTTAACTTAAAGATTGCAGTGGTTAATAGTTCTTTTATCTTTCAATCTTGGTAGATGACGACCTGGCGGCCACCTTGGTGATCGGTGGCGGCACGACGATTTCGGAGCTGCAGGATGGGCGCAACTCTGTGTCCGTTCACCCAGAAACCCAGTGCCTGGTCAGCTATGTGAAATATCGTCTCCCAAACAGTGAGATGAAGATGCTGGCTGCCTTCGCTGCGGCGCACGCTGTGCTATATTTGCCTTTTAGAGGGCCCAGCATGATCCTTTTTGAGGTCATATATGCACGGGTTATGAAGTTCGCGATTCCTCTCAGTGCGGCCGAGAATGCCATCCTTCGTATAATCCACTGTTGCCGATTCAGAGGCACCAGTGCAGTGGTCGGGTGACCGAGCAGGGCCCTGTTTCACGGCACGGCACTACTGTGCGCTACTAGTATCGCGGTATTGAGTTTCCATAGAAACATCTACAAACTTGGACGCTCCAACATTGAGAGCGTTCGAGTATGTGGATGTTTCCAATAGGAACTCAGCACCGCGATACACGTAACGCACTGTAGTGTCGTGCCGTGAAACATCTTCAGTACCTATAGGCACTGAAGATGATGTGAGTTGAGAAGGCCTCAGTCAGTTTTTTTTTTAACGGAGTTTTTGTTGTCAGTGCTTTCCTAGTTCGTACACCTGGACCTGTGCTTTGATTTCAGAGACCGTACGTTTGGTGTCGATACTCGTTACACGAAGAAATGCTCAGTTGTTTTTAAAGTACATGATGAAACGTGACTTAGTGACCTGATGAACTGTGCTGTGAATAAAATGTGATTTGTGCAGCTTGTGATATCCTCAGGGAAGTCAGTGTTGGGAGGAACCAATCTGTAGCAACCTGTCGTTTCAAGTTATTTTAAATAAACAACACGTTGGAGAGATGCACCATAGTTGACTTTATCGAAAGTGCTCAGAAGACGACAGTAGATACAATCACGCTGGGGCATAGTTATGGCTGGCGATGTATATTTACCCAGTCGTATTTTTACTCCATCTGGAAAAGAACATACAATTATTATCGTTTACTTTTGTTTTGTATGCGGATTATAACGTGAGCTATTTTTACATCTTGACTTAAATTTTACACATTCAGCTTCGCAGCCCGCTGGTATTTCTACACCATGTCGCAAGGCGTAGAAATTGTTTTGGCTTAAATTGCACTGTGGCGTAAAATTATCATCGTAAATTACATGCTTAATTCTTCCTAACACCCCTTTACACCCTTTACCTAGGGGTGTAAAATGAATTGATTTGGGGTGGAGATTTGTGTACCGTACTTTTATTCCGCAACGGGTGTAGTTTTAAGCTTACGAGGATATATTACTTACTACCGGGTGGCAGAATTAATCTCCAATTGTCCATGCAAACATCTTTTACTCTGGCATAAAATGAAGTTAAAAGGGGTGGAGATTTGTGTACCGTAATAATATTCCAATTTCAGGTGTAGTTTTTCTTTCAGTGCATCGTGATCCTCTCGTCGATCCGCATCGAAATATATGTATGTTGACCTCGAAAGGTCGAAAGGTCAAAACTTGATCGTAGGTCACGTGACGAGCGGGAGCGACAGCGAGATCTCGAGAATAAAGCAAGATAGCGACAAGCGGTAAAGGGTGCAGGGTACACACGGATAAGGTCTATAATTTTTATTGAGGTCATTTTCAGGTCAGGTCAAAGATGACGTCACAGGAGCAAAAAGGAAGTCAAAATTGCGGCACTACATATATGAAGTTTTTTCTCGAATAACTTTCAAGGTATCCCAGCTACGAACAAACTAACCCGGCGGCCGCTGGGCCTCCGCGCCACCCGCCGGCCGCTGGGGGGGGGGGGCATATAGTTGCCCCCCCCCTTTACTTCCGCGACGATATCGTCGCAACGCGAAGAGATAGAGAAGCGAAACCTTGCACACATCTTTCTGAATACCTAGCCGAGGTTGTGTCCAAATTTGGTGTCGATCCCATTTGAAATGACGTCACAGTGACGTCATAAGTCACATTATAGATTTGCGACGCTCAGTTTCCTCACGATACATCAGATGTATGGGACCGAATATAAAGGGCCGATTATTGGTCAGGAACTAGATGGAAGTGTACTTAGATGTTTTAGGATGACAGCAGGTGCTGTCTAGTTCATTTACAGTTGAGTTTCATGCTCAGCGTCATCAGAAACGGTCCATATCGGAAAACGACAAAACTTTATGACGTCACTGTGACGTCACCTTTGGTGCTACAATCACCAAACTTTCTCCAAACATTGCCCAGGTATTCATTTGAAGCTATGCCAAGTTTCACGTTCGTTGCTCTGAGGGGGGGCAACTTTATGCCCCCCCCCCCAGCGGCTCGTGGGCTAATAGCACCATCGTGATCCTCTCGTCGATCCGCATCGAAACATATGTATGTTGACCTCGAAAGGTCGAAAGGTCTAAAGTTGACCTTAGGTCACGTGACCTGAGGTCAACTTTTGACCTTTCGACCTTTCGAGGTCAACACACATATGTTTCGATGCGGATCGACGAGAGGATCACGATGGTGCTTTTAGTTTGTTCCTAGCTGGGATACCTTGAAAGTTATTCGAGAAAAACTTCATATATATGTAGTGCCGCAATTTTGACTTCCTTTTTGCTCCTGTGACGTCATCTTTGGCCTGACCTGAAAATGACCTCAGTAAAAATTATAGGCCTTATCCATTTGTACCCTGAACCGTTTACCGCTTGTCGCTATCTTGCTTTATTCTCGAGATCTCGCTGTCGCTCCCGCTCGTAATAATGGACAGGTCATAAAAATGACCTGACCTGAGGTCAACGCAGGGCGATATCCACTTTTTTTATTTTCGCATATGAATGACAATTGATAAGGTTATAATCGTCATCAGACAAAATTGCAACTTTCAGTGGGGAAAATATCAAGGTCACTCTTCGAAAAAAAGGTCAAAAGGTCACGTGATAAAAATTTTCAAAAATTGAGAATCTGAGATAGCCAAAATGTTTGTTTGTTGATTGTGAGTTGAACCATATAAAGTTTTTATCGTAGAAAACCAAAAGTTTTTGAGTTATTGGCCGTCAAACATAGGGCTGCAGTGCGACATCCAGGAATTGCCCGAGGCTATATCTCGGAAACCGTTGTTCGAAGAAAAAAAATCCTTGCCACAGCTGGCTTCCCCACCCATCACAACCCATTTAGACCAATTTTAAGCAAAAAATGAAACATGAGGGTGCAGGGCACTTGTCGATTTGTCGTGGAACTTGTTTCATCAAGGTTAAAATGAGTACTTCAATTGGGTTTAGGTTTTGTACGAAAAATATTGTTTTTGGAGTTATTTGAAGTGTAAATTGGTGTGTAGATTGTAAGAATACTTTTATGTCGGTAATGAAACTCTGAACTTCGGTACAGGACCAAAACATGTGCGCTAAAGTTTCTGCGTGTCTGTGACAAAACGTACATTTATCATCGTCTTTCACATTGATGATATTCAGAAATTTGTTTGTAGTGAGAAATCTGTTAACTATTCGGTAATGTAGCATAATGAGTCGCGTTGAATGTGTGGCGTTCATTACAGCCACTGTGCTATCCTCTACAAAGTGTCCAATATCTGTCATCCATTTCTGTCTTAGACGCTCATCCGCATTCTTTGTTTCGGCTTTCTTTGATTGTATTGCCATCTGATATGCATAGCGTGAGAACTTCGCATGATTCATAACGAGATTTAATCTCGTTGGTATTATTGGTTTCGGTATGTCGTCGAAAGATTGACGTCTCACACATTCAGGTAAACTTCTCACGAGGCTTGAATAGCACAGAATGGTCATTCTTATTCTAAACCTATCTTGCACCGCTTCCCTCGTCATTATCCGCCCAGTTTGTTCGTCAATCAAATCTGCTATGAACCTAAGTCCTTTTTCGTTCCAATTTTTCACGATAGAACAGCTATATTTCGAATAGTCCGAGAACCATAGGCTCTCATTTAGTATACCGACATCGTTTGGGCTATAGTCTATGCTAAAGCGGCTGTACGCTTCCAAAACATCCTGCCAGAATGGATTGTTTATTTTGGAGCGGATCCTTAATAACTTTTTGCTTCCAAATTGAGGAATGCTTTCAGCACATGGTACTTCATTCTCAGCTAGTCTTACCCACGAAGCTTTAGATTCCCTTAACCCGCGCCGTGCTGGTGGCCTGAACTTTCCGCCGAGTGCTGGGGGGGGGGGGGGCGTTTTCACGCCCCCCCCCCCGTCTAACTCGGCTCCTGGGCCACGTAGCGACACGCGAAAAGCGGCAATCGAAAGAGCGTCAAAAATAAGGACGAAAACACTTCGGTCATTTTTTGGGTCAGGTCAAAGGTCAGGTCACCAGAGGTCACCAAAGGTAAAATGTTGACTATTTCAACATTTTGGAAACTGCCAACGGCTATCTCGGGAACCGATAGAGCTACAGCGCCGCGGAAAAGCGCATTCGATAGCCCTTTTACAGACCTTTCTGAGTAATGTTCTCAGATTTGACCTCAGGTCAACGGTTTAGCCTCTAGAGGGCAAAAACTCCAAAAATAGCCGTTTTTACGAAAAACGTTTTTTCGTCAATAACTTTTGACTCATAAGCGCCATGACATTACTTTTGCCAGCATCGTGTTCCTCTCGTCGAGACGCGTCGAATGAACTATTTGTTGACCTTGAAAGGTCATTTTGAAAATTTGACCTCAGGTCAAGGTCATGACCTGACCGAAAAGGGTCATGTTGCATATCAGTCGATCCGTATCGTCGAGCTGAACACATCTGACGTGTTTTCACCGCTCTAGCACGTCTCTATCAAAAGTTATAGCCAAAAAACTGCTGGCGACCGTTCATGACCTGAGATGACCTCAGGGGCACACAGAGGGGTCACAGGTGCATTTTTCCTATTCAGTGTGTCATGTTTACCTATGAACCGATGTTTGAGAGCGTTTTGAACGATATTCGTCCAAAAGAGGCGCATTTCAATTTTCTCCCATTGACTTATAATGGAGAGGTCGCAAAATTGACCTGACCTTAGGTCACAGATATCAAAAATCCGAGATATACATTTTATACATACTGTTACTCATATCAATCGCTGAAAGTTTCAAAGTGATCGTTCAGTCGGTGTAGCTATAGCGAGCCTTTGAACTTTTTCTGAGGTAAGGTCACTTGACGTGACCTGGTGACCTGACCTTGAACGGCCTAGGTCTGAAATTTTCACAACATGTGCGGAAATGATGTAGGAACACGTGTACCAAAAACGGCGGCGCTGCGCGCCGCCGTTTTTGAGATATTCGCGAAAAACCTGAGGGGGGGGGCGTAAAAACGCCCCCCCCCCCAGCACGGCGCGGGTTAACCTTTTAAGCCATGTCAATTTAAGGCTTTGGACGAAAGCTTTAATATCGATCATTTGCAATCCACCTGCAGCGTAACTTTGTATCGTTTTGGCTCTTCTTATAGGATCCCTTCCCCCATTCCACACAAAAGAAAAGAAAATGCGTTCTAGCTTTTTGAGTATGAATTGTGAAGGATTAGGCAGAACAGTTAATAAGTGAACTAGCTTCGACAACAATAAAGACTTAATCACAGTTATTTTTCCCAGTTGAGTAAGATTTCGCCTCCGCCATTGCGCTATTTCTTTGTTAATCTGAGCGATTTTTGGTTCCAAGTTCGTTTCAGTTATTCCCTTATTGTTGTTAGAGAAAGTTATTCCTAAAATCTTTATTTGACTAACCCATTTACAGCCGAAGTTCTCAGACTCGTATCGCCGAGGGTCTACCCCGAGAGGAAGACATGCTGTTTTTTCTATGTTGAGTTTTAGGCCAGAGAAATTTGAAAATGTTTCTAATTCTGATAGTGCTCCTCGTATTGAACTTGCCTCACCGTCAAGAAATAATACCGTGTCGTCCGCATATTGCATGATTTTTACTTCGCTATCAGGAGAGAGCTGGATACCAGATAGTATCCGAGATTGTTTGATTTGATTTGCTAGAACATTAACAGCCAAATTGAATAGGTATCCTGATACCGGATCCCCTTGACGTATACCGCACTTCAGATATATCTTTTCTCCCAAGAAACCGTTTAACAGTATTCTTGAGAAATTTTCGTCACTCATATATATGTTCGTTAACATGGCTCTGAAATTTGCTCCAAACTTACTATACTTTAAAACTTTGGAAACGAAGTCCCAAGATAAGGAATCGAATGCAGCTTCAAAATCTGCGGAAATTATAACACCTGTCTTTCGATCTTCTGACAGTTTTTGTATTACGTCATAAACAAGCCTGGTATTTTCCCCGATGTATCGTCCCTTGACATACGCTGTTTGACAGGGGTCAGTCAATTTGTCTATTACCCGTTGCAGCCGTGCTGCAATGGCAGATAATATGATTTTAAAATCAGTGTTAAGGAGGGTGATCGGACGCCATGCTTTGACCTGGTCCGGAGACTGACCTGCTTTCGGAATCATAGTAATGACTCCTTCTCTATGCGAAGAAATTACTTTATTTGTTCCTGAACAGAAAACATATGCTCTATGAAGGAAATGCCCTAAAATGTTCCAAAAGTGTTTAAAGAATGATGATGTGTAGTGTGTACCCGTTCGGGCCCGGAGACTTCCCGCTTTTCATCTTTCGCATTGCATTAGTTAACTCCTCGTATGATAACGGCAAGTCGAGAGCGTCGCGCTCTGGATCGCTTAGTGTTTCTGTAACGTTTCTTCTGATAAATTCGTCCGTATTTGACGGCAAATTGTGTTGTCTAGTATATTTACTCGCTAGGCTGTCTGTAAATGTTTCCAGAATAGAGCTAGTTGTTGTTAAAATTTACTCTCCAGTTTTAATGATTCCAACTGATTTTCTCAAGGCATTTCTTTTCTCCAAGCCGAGAAAGTACTTTGACGAGCGCTCACCCTCCTCGTGCCACCTTGTCCTCGAGCGCACGATCAGACCGTTTATCAGAGGCCTTCTCATGTTTTCCAATTGTTCTTTATACTGTTCCAGGACGGCCGCACTACTTTCAGTTTTTGCTTCAAAATATTCTGTTTGAGCTCTTTCGATTTTCATTAACAGTTCTCTTTCTTTTTCTTTATCCCGCTTAGCTTTTTGTTTAGCAAATTTAACAGTTTCCCCGCGTATCATCATGAGTAGCGTTTCGTAAAATAGGTCTTCGTTTATTTGAAACTTAATATCTTTGTAGTTGTACTCATCAGTTAGAAACTCATTCGAATATATCGGTAACGCATATTGTTTGACAGTGGACTCAATACATTTCCGCACCCCTACCAAGTAATCTTCATTGCTCAATAGGGACTCATTGAATTTCCATAGCCCTGGGCCTCGGGAAGCATCGCTGCTTTTGATTTCTATTGTAATAATATTGTGGTCTGTCCTATATCCCGGCAAAATGTTTTGGTTGATGCACAAGCTACATAAATGTTCGCTTATAAAGAACATGTCTAACCCATTTATGCCCAGGAATTTTGACCATCATGAAAATCGACGAAATCAAAATATGTTATGCTCCTACCAGGGCCTTGTATGGAATCGAAAATAATTTTTGCCTGCAGCAAAAGTTTCTCGAGAAAAACGTAAAAAACATGCGTTGCGAAATCGCAACGAAGGGCACACCGGGCGCCATCAGCGTTGCGAAAACGCAACGACGGGCACATCAGACGGACATAAAGTACACTGAACTGCCGCATATGCTAATATATTTTGACAAAACATCAATCAACTGTTGACAACTATTGCTTGAAAATGCGGAACCCACATCCGTCATGCTCTATAACCCGCCTAAGAGCCTCAGTGAGGAAGCATAACTTCATGATTCGCGAACGGGGAGATGGCAACACGGTCATTATCAACCATTTACGTTGTCCATTGCTGTTCATTTAAAGTTGTGGTCGACACGTATCCAGGGTGATGCTTCCTTTTTGGAAGCTAGACAGATCCATTACCTCCACCTATCAGACCCTGCACAGTGCACACTGAATACAATTAAACGGAGGATTGGGAGTAAACCAGTGCCTCTCGTATGCGCGCATATCCGCAATCATTTTTAACCACCCTCCTAGGAGTAAAGTTAAATTCCATTGCAGGTTAGTCGTACCCACTCTCAGCAAAAAGAAAAAAGGACCGATCCGGCTCTAACAAATTACCCGCGTAAGGCGTAGCGCATCACAACAAATCGACTCCCAGTTTATCATGTTTACACCTAATCCAAAACTTTCATGGCCCCACTCTCAGCGACCTTCACGTGTAACCTCTTTCTCGAGACAATGCCAGGACAGAATGGTGATTCGACGTCAATCCGCATGGGTGAAACTTTGACATCACCATTGGGGTCCCAAACGTCCAAGGGGGCCTCCATTTAGTGGGGGCCTCCAAGCAATTAGGGGCCTCCAATTGCGGAAGCGGTAATTTACGAGCCACGCCAGGGCCTCCTCTAAGAAATTTTCATTGGGGGACCAGAGGCTCAGAAGCCAAACATGGGGTACCCCCAAATCCAGTTTTCTCATCGGATTTAGGCCACTTATTTTTCGTCACAGCTCTGATGCCATGATTTTTTTTTTTAATATCGATAAAGAAATGGTAGGTCACCTGACCCTACTGGTGGATCCAGGCCAGCAGGGTGACATTGTATGTAAATATCCCCCGCGGCATCCGAAATCGACGAAAATTTCTGGCTTTTTCACTTTTGACAATAAAACACAATGCCTTTATAATAGAAAAAAAAATTAACGGCACAGCATTGCGCAAGGAATCTAGCCGTATAAAGCCGACCCCAGAAAGTGTGAGGGTTAACCTTCGCCGGCACCTGGGGGGAGGGTCGCCACCCCCAAGTTAGTTTTTCTGTTCTACACTTAACATTTTTAAAGCTAGAAACCTGATTTTCTTTGTATAGCTGCTTTTCTATCTTTTCTCAGCGTCCATTGAAAATTTCAAGCTTCTGCGGCATTTGGGTTTGGAGATATGACCTTGTTCTTCAGGTCATGTCATGTCCTAAATGACGAATACCCAATATCTTGCGATGGCTATGGGCCTTGTGAGCTTTTGACACGCTGATTTCGGCTTTTTTTTTGCCAGTCTTACCTCCCACCTATCATTGAACATGTTGTTCTGCGATGTACAGATGTCAGAGTCAGGGTCAAGGTCAACCTAGGTCATCTAAAATTATTGCGCTTTAGGCAAGCTGAATTTACTTTTCGTGAAGTTTCTTTGACTGTATGTTTAGTAAAAGCTTCTCAGTTCATGATCAAGTGTAATAGGGACACACAAACCGATCTGTGCACACATCAGTACATACACAGACATACACATTACACAGACATACAAACACATATCATTGACCTTGACCTAACTTGACGTGAAATGACCACAGCCAGCAAATTAGTCCGATAGTGTGACAAAGAGCTGTTCTAGCTCGCTTGGCACTAATACGGCAGCGTCATCGGTATATGATGGGTTGGCCCGCTGCTTGTGTAGGTATCTTATTCGACATCACCACAATTTTTTCTTACAAGATTTTAAGCCTTGCGGTCAAGAGCAACAGATTCTTTGGGAAGTGACGAATCCAATGATACCAATTTTACCTCATCAGGTCAGTCATTGACCTTCCAGGTCAGGTCAAACTAAAGAATGTTGCTGTTTGGGGTCACCGTTGCCCGTTGGAATATCACGTGCGCTGCTCATCATGTACCGATGACGCTGCCGTATTGTGGTGCCAAGCCAGCTAGAACCTCTTTGTCACACTATCCGACTAGGTTTTTGCTGGCTGTGGTCATTTCAGGTCAAGTTAGCTCAAGGTCAATGACATGTGTTTGTATGTTGATGTCTGTGTGTGTCTGTGTGTACGAGTATACTGATGCACTGAGAAAACAGTGTCCCGATTTTCGGGCTCAGAGACCAGTTTTCGGGCTAATGTACCATATTCAAAACAGACAGCACATTTCGAGAATACTTTCTGAGCTAGCGCCACATGGGCTCATACGATCCCTTAAATCGGTATCATTGATCGCAGAAACAGAGCTCAGTCAGTACCCATTATCGGTGTCAAGCTCTAAAACTAGTCTCACTATGATACCAGTTTTCAGCCTGATCCCCATTTTCGAGCTCACCTGATTCCAGTTCAAGTTTGAGGGCTCAAATTGTGTGGTGAAGCCAATATTAGGGCTCACGTCATCGCTTTTCGGGGCTTTGGTAAAAGCTGGATTGCGTCAGCTGGCTGGCCAGCTGGCGACGCACGAAAGGTATTTAATTTTAGATATACCTAAGCGCGGTAGTAGGATGGACATAAATATTTCAAATGGCTTTAAATGAAAAATTGATTGGTAAATAATCATTCTTTTATATCTAGCATTGATATGTAAGAAGCTCTGCTAGCGCCACCATACGGCGCCAGCTGGCAAAAAATCCAGTTAATACCAGAGCCCGCTTTTCGTCCGATGCAGCCCCTCCTCCCCCTCCCCCGTGTCCAGCAGCTGCGAATAAGACGAAGCCGCGGACAAACTTTTTTTTTGCTCGGCCAGCCTAGCGCCAGTCTCGAGCGGTGGGACAGTTAACCGGCAATTTTGGCCGGGATGCAAAAGTTACGTTAAACCGGTTTATGTTAACCCGGGAGCAAATAACAACGTGGGAGCCTATCTTAGGTGTGGCAAAGCTAACGGATTACTTACTTGTTGCCGAGGTGCCCAAAGAAGGTACTGGAACCGAAAACACAACATTGGTTCATGTATTTATTAACATTCATACACACAGTCATACTTGTGCAAGGTGTCAGTGTTCGGTTGTGGGGTGTAATAGCCAGGGAAAAAGTTCTATGAACTGAAAAACCCGGCGCCTATTACTTCGCAACATGGTTGTGTATTCAACATGAACTGCAAGGAGTGCAGACGACATTGCCTGTGCTAACTTAACGTCTCACGGGCAGCGCCGCGCTCTGACACCTTGGTCCCAGAAGCGGCGGCGTTTCTGACCGCAAATCGCCGGAGAGCCGGTCGACGCCGTTGAGGGGACTGAGCAGGCCGCTGCCAGCTCCACCTTCACGTCCGTGCGGCGCAGCTCGGTGTGCGGCGGCGGCTCATCGCGCGGGCCGCACCCGTCCGTCCGCTGCACGAGCCGCTTTTCGATCCGACAGCGCAACACCGGCACGCCATTGTGCTGGCTGAGCGGCGGCAGCGGCACGTAGGCAACAAAACAGTAGAAATCGATGGGCCTGGATCGGCGTTGCCAGCAACGCCGGCAGCGGCGCGGCGGGAGGCGCCAGTGCCGCCGTCGGGGACGTGTGCCCTTCGCTGCGCTCATTCGAGTTGGCCGGCCGGCCGCGCGGCGTAGTCCTTTTGACACGGTGCGAGAAGAGCCGGATGAAGGTGGACTTTTTATTGGCGTTGCTGGTGCTCACGCCGCCGGCGTCCAGTTTGGGCGGCAAGTCCGAGTACCAGGAGTCGGACAAGTCCCGCGCGAACGCCGCCAGCCGGTCGTCGTCACTGCTGGCGGCGGCCCGCCGACGGCGCTGCCTCAGAATCGGACGAGTCGGTGGTACTGAGCACCTCGCGGGACGGGTAGCTGGGAGTGGGCCGGCCGCGGCCCCTGCCAGGCCGCGCCACCTTCACCGGCGCAGCCGCCTTCAAACTGCCCTTGCTGGGCGGCGGGTTGGTCGGCGGAGGCGGCAGCGGTGCCTCGACGTCAGTCCGAGTCGCTGTCACTGGGCGGCCGCCGCGGAGACGGCTTCTGTTTGACCCGCAGCCGGCCTGGGCCGGCTCGGCGCCCTCGGCCGGCGGCGCGCGCCGTTTCGAGCGTTTCACCTTTTCACTGTTACTCTCGCCTGGTCCTCAGCGTCGAGCGGCTCGGCGCTGTTCGGTTTCATGTGGCCCATGCTGCTGGGAAACTCGGGTGGGGACAGCTTTCTGACTGGAGTGCCGTCGAAGATGGAGGAGACGGGGGTGCTCGCAGAGTCCTTGCCCAATGCCCATGATAGAGCCGAGGCTCCACTGGACGCCCAGCTTAATCGGGCTATCGCCGCCCTCCTTCTATGGTGGATTCTTCGGCCCCCTACAGCCACTAGGGCCATCATATACTCCCAGATGGCGGCACCTAGGGGATGAGGGGGGGTGTGTCTGGGCCACTTGTCCACCTCGTGGCGTCGCCAGCGACGCCTGCGAGTCGGAGCAAATGATTATGGGGTCTTCCTCGAAGGACGGGTGCTTCAGGAGATGTTGCTTTGCCGTTTTGGGCGCCACCATCTCAGATCGGTAAATGGAGCAAATCCTCCCCGCCGCCTCCCGCAGTACCAATGTTGTACTGTCTGGGTGCTCGGTGAGGACCCCAGCGCCGCCTTCCTATTACTCCCCCGGTCGCAGACCCGTCGACCCAGGCCCACGTCGCACGCTGGGGGAGCGCTCCCAGTCACGCCTCCGCAGCACTCCTCCTCGCTGTCGCGGACGCCCCGATCGGCAGCAGGTCCAGGTGGACCGTGACGCCGTCTGTTGGCGTCTACGGGGGCAGTCTCGTGGATAAGCGCGCCTCGGCGGGCAGCGCCACTCCAGTGGTCCCACACCGCTCCCCCGCGCTCTCTCCAGCCGGTCACTGACTTCAGTCACGGTTGGGGGGGGGGGGGGGGCTTCCGCCACGACGCGGCGGGTCCTCCGACGGGAGGGAGAGCGCCTTCGCCAGTAGGCGCGATGCCAGCGCATCCCTCCTCATCTCTCCATCGGCACGACGCCCGCCTCGGCCCTCACGGCGAGTCTTGGAGCATGGAAATCGGGCAGCCAGTGATGACTCATGCCACCATCAGCATCTCCGCCTCCAGGACGCCAAGATGTGTGACCGCAGCCGCAGGCAGCCACGCCGACCCCGCTGCCCGCATGCCCAAGTAGTCTCGAATCGCTGACACCTCTCCTGAAACAAGAGTGGTGTCGTAAACTTAAACCCCTTGCTGGAGCCCGCCAGCCGCGACAACACCGCCACACCAATTTTTGTGACCCCGGAACTTCCGTCCCGAGCCTTATTTCACGGCACGATGCTACAGTGCGCTACACGTATTGTGGTATTCAGCTTCCATGGAAACATCAACTAATTTGGACGCTCAAACATGGGAGTCAGGAGTGGTTAAGGCCCAGAGCGTTCTGTCTGGTTTATAAAACCTTGGCCAGCAGATGTAAACGTGCTTTTTGTATAAGTGGCTTAATTTTGACGCAAAAGGGCACTAACCTTCGGCGCAAATAATGCAGAAATTTCAGCGCAAATTGCAAAATAGCTTGCGCCGAACTTCGGCGCATGACGGCTTCACGGGCGTCCGGCGTACCATATGGATGTTTTCCAGTTTGGGCTGCAGGTTTTAGCTCTAGGTTTTAGACTGTAGGTTTTGGGTTGGGTTGGGCTGGGCTGGGCTGGTTGGGGTGGTTGGGTTGGGTTGGATTAGGTTAGGTAAGTTTAGGTTAGTTTAGTTTAGGATAGATATGAATACCTATTTTTTGTAAGTTGAATTATTTTTTTCATTTTGTAGCATCATATGCCTTCCATCTTTGAACTGCCATATTCAAGCACCAGAATAAGTATGGACTTGAACCTTTTCCAGTCTGGATGCCTGTATGGAAGTTGTGCAAAATCATGCAGTTGAAGGTATTGTAACCACAAATAAGAGCTCATGACTCAAGTCTCAACTTGTCCATAATTGGTTATCTTGATGTATACTTGTAGACCCTTCCTCTTACTTGGCACACAGGCATGGTGTCACAGTGTTCTAAAATTGGATTTCAATTGGGTGTCCCAATAAAAAAAAAATCTGAAGACAAAATGAGATAGATTTAGTCTTTCCGCAAAACTGCATAATGCCATTTTTACCTCAGATTTTGTCAGAACCTTCACAGGATCTGAAATGAAATGATGTAGAGTAGATGCATCAACTGTCAAGTCATGCGTAACCTGGCAGCTGGCTGTTGAATCAAACTTTTGACATATTTTTTTTTAGCAAAGATGAAATAAAGCCACTTGTCATATTTTTAGGATGAAAACATTTTCCCCATCATGTGTGGTTATTCACCTAAAATTCTGAAACATGGAACACTGTCATACCAGCATTCCATCATGTCAACCAGCATTCCGCAGCATGTTAGCAGAAGCAGCAGCATGTTATAAGTATATGAAAGATCCAAATAGGTTGTAGGTTGGTAGGTATTGGTATACTAAGTTTAACTTAATAGGTTAGTAGGCAAGGTTAGGATTAATTTTAGTTGAGCATCAAGATAACCATTACGAACAAGTAACAAAATCCTTACCTACCCTTGAAAGCATTGCTTCAATCACATCATCACGAAGAACCAGACAAAATTTTTGCACATTCTTACACTATTTGACATCTTGAATCCAGATATGATGCTTTCATGTGGCGCAAATACAAGAAAAACGAATAATTAAACCCGTGCGTATTCGTATCAACGGCGCCACAATTGTAGATCAGACCTTTTCTGAACAAATGCCACCACAATTTTAATTGATAAGGGATTAAAATGGCATGAGCATCAACATCTTGATTTTTTCTAAAAGATAGCGATAACTGATAACTAATAACTTACCATTCATTTTGAAATCACGGCGGTAGGTACACCAACACATGGCACTGAAAACAGCAAAAGACGGAATGGCGGAATGTCGTATGGAGCCCTAAAACGCAGCTCGAATTGAGCCCGAAAAGGAAGACGAACTGATGCCGCTTTCGGGGCTAATGTACTTTGAGCCCGAAAAGGGCGCCTAACTGATCCCGATTTTAAAATCATGCAGATTTGAGCCCTGTTTTGGCACTCATATGAGCCCTTATTCAAAAATGTTCTCAAAGTGTTTTCTGAGTGTGTGTGCACCGACTGTGAATGTGTCCATATTAGGTACATGAGATCATGAACTGAGAAGCTTTTGCCAAAAATACAGTCAAAGAAACTTCACGAAAGTAAATTCAGCTTGCCTAAAACGCAATATTTTTAGACGACCTAGGTTGACCTTGACCCTGACCCTGGCATCTCTACATCATTGAACAACATGTTCCATGATAGGTGGGAGGTAAGACTGACAAAAAAGGCCGAAATCAAGGTGTTAAAAGCTCACAAGACCCAACGCCAACGCAAGATATTGGGTATTTGTCATTTGGGTTATGACATTACCTGAAGAATAAGGTCATATCTCCGAAACCAAAAACCACAGAAACTTGAAATTTTCAGTGGACGCTAAAAAAGGATAGAGCAGCAGCTATACGAAATATCCGACTTCTAGCAATCAAAATGTTTAGTGCAGAGCAGAAAAAACTACCTAGGTCGGGGTGGGGGGTGTGGCAACCACTGCCCCCCCCCCCCATGTGCGGACGAGGATTACCTAAGTAATTTGAATATCAGGAAAATAATTTATTAAATCAGGTATTCCAACAGAGTCCCGCTTTTTTATAGGTGACCTCCGATTTGTGTTGCATCTAAGTTACCCAGGGGGCCTCTTATTTGTAATTGTAGGTACAGTACAGAGAGCCTCCTACTTCGACTACTTGCACAGAGAGCCTCCTAGCGTACATACGGTTAAGCTTCTACAGGTCGAGCGCCGGTCTCTTGTACGTACAGAGAGCCTCCTACTGTTACAGAGGGCCTCCTGTTTGTCTAGGGGGCCTCCTATTGGTTAACGGCGCCTCCTATTTGTCCAAGCGGCCTCCTATTCGTCTATGGGACCTCCTATTTGTCCAGGAGGCCTCCTGTTTCTCCAGAAGGTCCCCTATTTATCCAGGGGGCTTCTATTTTCCAGGGGGCCTCCTCTTTATCTAGGGGGCCTCCTACGTGTTCAGGGGCCTCCTATTTGTCCAGGGGCCTCCTATTTATCCAGGGGTCTTTTATTCGACTAGGAGTCTCATATTTGTGCAGGGGCCTCCTATTTGTCCAAGGGTCTCCTACTTGTCCCGGGGCCTCCTTTTTTTTTTGAAGGGACTCCTTTTTGTTAAGGGAGCCTTCTATTTGTCCAGGGGGCCTCCTATTCGTACAGAGAGCCTCTAGCTCCTACTTGTCCATGGAGCCTCCTATTTGTTCAAGAGGTCCCCTATTTGTCCTGGGGGCCTCCTATTTGTCCAAGGGACCTGTTATTTTTCTAGGGGGCCTCTTTGCCCAAGAGGCCTCCTATTTGTCCAGCGTGCCTCCTACATGTTCAGGGGGCCTCCTATTTGTCCAAGGGGCCTCCTATTGGTTAAAGTAGCCTCTTATTTTCCAAGCGGCCTCCTATTTATCCAGAGGGCTCCTATTTTTAGGGGGCCTCCTCTTTATCCAGGGGGCCTCCTTGTTCAGGGGGCCTCTTAATTGTCCAGGGGCCTCCTTTTGTGAAAGGGGCCTCCTATTTGTCCAGGGGGCCTCCTTTTGTGAAAGGGGCCTCCTTTTTGTCTAGGTCTAGGACCTTCTATTTGTCCAGGGGGCCTCCTATTTTTGCAGGGGCCTCCTATTTGTACAGAGGGCCTCCTACTTGTCCATGGGGCCTCCTATTTGTCCAGGGGCCTCCTTTTGTGAAAGGGGCCTCCTGTTTGTCTAGGTCTAGGACCTCCTATTTGTCCAGGGGGCCTCCTATTTTTGCAGGGGGGCCTCCTATTTGTACAGAGGGCCTCCTACTTGTCCATGGGGCTTACTATTTGTCTAGGGGCCTCTTATTTGTCTAGGGCCTCCTATTTGTCCAGGAGGCCTCCTACTTGTCCAGAGAGCCTCCTATTTCTCCAGGGGACTTCCTGTTTTCCGGGGGCCTCCTACTTGTTCAGGGGGCCTCCTACTTGTTCAGGGGGCCTCCTACTTGTTCAGGGGGCCTCCTACTTGTTCAGGGGGCCTCCTATTTGTCCAACAGGGCCTCCGATTTGTCCAAGGGGCCTCCTATTTAAACAGAGAACCTTTTATATGAATATCGGACCTCCGTTTGCAAATTAGCTGATGCGTCTCGGGGGCCTCCACTATTGGGGTCCCAAAATGACAATTGGGGTCCCAAATGTTCGCATTGGGGTCCCACATGGGACCTCGAAAGTATACAAAGTTACACCCATGATCGTGCTGTTTGCCCTAACGCTCCTAGAGTGGGGTATTAGATACTATAATGTGAATATTCCGTGTTCAGGCAAGTTCCGGCAGCCAAACTAGGCGTTGTCTTGTGCAGGAGAAAGTGGCGAATTCGATAGGATATGTTTTTGGAGTGGAAAAGTGTGGAAAACATTGTTGATTTCCTATGTACATTTATTTAGAATACCATTCCTTCAATATGGTGTCTGCTGTTTTTGTAAATGGCATTTTTGTGACCTTAGTAAGGTTGGGCATGCTTTCTGTTTGCCATTCCATTCCTAATAAAGGTGCCTTTCAGACGATATACAACTTTAAGACCTCGCAAGAATAAAACCAACAGGACAGGACAATGACATTGAGCTATACTTTCGGGCCTTACTGAGCCCATTGAGTAATCACGCATGAGTGTGAACTTTTGGCGCATTTTCCTAGTCTTGCTGTGGACATACAGATAAAACAAAGCCATGCTATATGAAACATTCAGACATCTCTTAGCCCCACTGACACAAAAAAAAAAACAAAAATCCAAAAAAGATTTTTGGAATTAAGACGCGCTAGATCGGAAAAATCCCCACTGTGCCTTGTGGTCAAAAATAAGTTGACCATTCAACCCATCAGCGATTTATGATGTAAGGAATGGGCAAATTTTAGATATGAGCGATAAAACTGCATTTTGGTTAGTTTCAGCAGCTTCAACCGTGTGCCGCCCTACTACCGTCTATGTTATGAGGCGGCCGAATTCCGAGAGGAGCAAAAAGTAGCAAAAGTTACAATGGTTACAATGTAATTCTAACCTAGAATTGTTCAAAGAATCGAATGGTGTCAAATTTGTAGTGTCAACTTTTGTCGAAAGTTGTTGATTTTCTATGTTTTTCAAAACCGTACTGATAACTAAAACACCGTTTACAATATATCTTTTATTTGGCGTTTAGAACCCCGAAATTTGACAAATATATTATTGTAATGCATCCACATACTCCACAATGATGTGGCCATTAGACCATATGCCACTTGTCATGCTGGATATCATTGCTTTCCAGTTATAAGCCACAGAATCGCGTGCTTGTTTTCAGCATCCATTTCTACCCGGTGTGAAAAGTAAGCGTTGCCTGACTTTGAGCTCATTTTTTCTACTCAACCTTATTCTTAAGGGTAAAATGAGACATGTAACGTAAAAATTCAGACAATTTTACGCAAGATGAGCCCAAAAGAATGATTTAAGAGAGAAGTCGGTTCTGGGACTTAAGACAGGCTAGATCGGGAATATCCCTACGGTGCGCCGGTCGCGCGCTCCTCGCTGGGGCCGGCGGAGTCCGTGCCCCCGGGCGCCCGCCCGGCGGCCGGCCGCAGCGGCGCAGCCAGGCTCGGGTTGCGGTGGGGCGCCATTGCTCGGCCGGACAAAATCAGGCACGGGATTCGCGAGTTCATTTCAGCGTTCTCACTCCTCTCGCTAAGCTTCTTCATTTCTTCACGCGTTTCTTTCAGTTCCGTAGACATCCTCTCTATCTCCAGATCCTTTTCGTTCACGTGCTCTTCTAGGTCCTTGATTCGCGCGTGGAGAGCATCAAATTTTGTCTGGAGACTGGCTTTGAATTCGTGTAGTTCTTTGGAAATGAACAGGGACAGGCGACTCTCGATTCCTTCCACTGCATCCTCGATGAGTTCCTTCACCTCTCCCTTGCGAGGCGAGGGGTCGAGCGGCCTGCGCTTACCCATCGGCGCGGTGACAGAGTCACCAGACTCGGAGCGGTCTCTCTTCCCCGCTCCGTCGTCGTAGCTCCGGACCAACTCACTGACGGACGATCCTCTCCGGAGCGACCTGGCAGCTGCAGCTTCGACACCACCAGAGTCGCGACTCGGATCGGCCATCGTGGCCCTCGCCTCACACACAATAAACACCAGTTACCGTCACTGCACTGTGGCTGGCGGCGCTCGGGCGCGTGCGTCAGAGCGGAGCGATGCCCGCCGCGTCCGTCCGCGCCGGGAGTGACCGGTCAACTGCTGTCAGTGTAGTTCAAAAAAGATAATCGAGATGATTTCTTTAGGTAAGTGTCAATTTTTAAAACTCCTTCTTCTTCGTGATGGGTCATCAAATTTTAATTGTATTCCATCTAAATCACAATTCTTGACCAGTCCCAGTTCTCAGGGGTGGAGAATTAGGGGTTTTGGGGGTGCTCGAGCACCCCCTGAAATTCAAAAGTCACCGTGCAATAGTGCTCCAGGGGTGCTTAATTTACGTCTGAGACACAAACTGCTTTGCGTAAGCCGCGAGGAGTGTGATGCTGCTTGGAAAACGTACCTACACATGCTTTTCTACGCAAGCTTTCGAAGCTTCCATTCGCCAGATGCTAGAAAAGCACCCCCTGAGATTATGACAATTCTCCGCCCCTGCCAGTTCTCCCCATCATTTGTCCCACTTCTCCTGGACGTCTCCCGGTTCACCCCATTGTCAACCTTTCCTAAAATTCAAATTTGAGTAGTAACACGTAAACAAACACGCATAAAAACAGTAAAGAATGAAGAAGAAATAAACTGTTTACCAGTAAATGCTATCAATTTACTTAAGTCTTAAATATTCTATTTTTACGATTTTTCAAAGTTGACGTCAAAATAATGTCCCAATTCTCCCCGGTCTCCTACACACTCGTAAGTAGATGCTTTAGATACCCTGAGGGTACCAAACTTGTACTTCGATTATCAGGTCAGGGTCAGGTCATCACAGTTCACAGGTCACGGAAATATTTTACCAGTATAACGCCTTTTGGGGCGACTAACGGAGCGAGCGAGAGGGTGGGCCTTGCACGTGCGAAATTGCGAGGGGGTACCTCCAACTGACTTGCGCACGGCACCCTACTAACCGGTCTCTATAGCGATGTGCCAAATTTGAGCACAATCGGCCCAGCCGTTCTCGAGATCTGGAAGCGGCACCCTGCACGTGCGCACGTGCAAAATGGGTCCCGACTGGCTTTTGCACGGCACCCTACTAACCGGTCCCTAACTGTGTACCAAATTTGAGCGCAATCGGTCCAGCCGTTCTCGAGATCTGGAAACGACCCCTGCACGTGCGCACGTGCAGCAGCACCCCAACTCTGGCACATGGATAATGGAAATGCAGTGCCTAGTGGGTGCCTATACCTATACCTACATGCCAACTTTCAGCGCAATCGGCCAAGTAGGTACAGAGATATTGCAACAATTACAAAACTGATACCTCTTCGTTTTGCACGTGGCACGTGCATAAGGGGTCACCCACATGCATCGGGAATAGTCCAATACTTGGTAGAAGGAATGAAGCTACCCTATAAAAATTACCGCGTGTAAATCGGTCAAGTGGTTGCTGAGATATCTATAGGGTGAATAGGTCAAAAACGCCCCCATTAAGCGCGAAACCTTCTGACACTCAATTAACTCAGATTACTCAAACCTTTGGGCACCATCATGTAGCTCATTCTTTTTACTACGCTTTGAGACCAAGAAAAGACACTTGCGTGTGGTATTTAACCCCCAAAAAAGGTTTCCGCATACCCTTACAAAAGGGCGTTTTGCCCCACACCCTGGGTAATAGGTACGCCCACACCCATGTGCAAAGCGCCCCCACCCCATCCATCAACAGAAAATGATGAACATGGCAGAACTTGACGTCATTCTGACGTCATTTGTGGTCAACCTATCATAGCCTTTGGAATAACATGTTGTTGCAATGTATAAAATGGATGCCCGGAGGAGTCCTGAAAGTTTGGTGACGATATCTGCAGTCGTTTAGGATATATCAGCAAAAAAGGACAGGGAGAGGCCTTTTCGGCCCCGACCTACACGGCGCTACCCTGCACTCTCACCACCGTGCAAAACGCCCCCCTTTCAGAAAACTGGGGGCGTCTTGCCCCATGCATCGAGTAGGCGTCTTTCCCCATCCACTCCATTTCCGGTCAACAAAATATTGACAAAAAACGCGCCACTAACGCCGCCGCATAATAAATTCAACAGAATGACAATAAAACGCAGTTTTGAGTGATGTGCACAATAGCAAGTTTTGTGATATAAAGAGGGCATCAAAAGCTTAGGAATCTTCTGTAAAAACAACAAAAACAGCACCCAAAACCAACATCAGCACCTACCCACGCAGCACGCTGCTCCTCAAGACGCAGAACCGGAAATAGAGAACTACGTAAACAAGCAGCTGACTGTTCTGAAAGCCAGGATAAAACACCTATCCGTCGATAAGATCTACGATTTTTTTAGGGGAGGCGTTTAACCCAGGGGTGCGTTTTCCCCACAGTTACCCTAAAGTGGTTGCTGAGATACCTATACCTAAATTGTGTTGTGTTGGATGTTGGCTAACTTCACGGACATTAACGCGTGTCGCTAGACGCTACGTGGCCCAGGAGTCGAGTTAGAATGGAGAGGGGGTGTTCACCCCCTCCTCGCCAGTACAGCGTGGCAATCCCTGAGCCATAGGCGTCGCCAGAGATTTTCGGTTGGGGGGGCAAAATCAACTTTTGTGTTAAAACTTGCCTTTCCCCAGTCTTTACTCATTCGTTTTACATATCATTCGACGCGCACTGGTGCGAGGAATCCGAATGGTGACAAAGGTTTTCTTCTAGCTATGACATGTAATTTTTTACAGAAAAAATCGAAATTTTGAAATTTCATGACAAAAACGACTGGTAGAATTATAATATATAGTGGCTGCGATTGCCGACGCACTGCAGAGGTGTAGACGCTCGACACTCATGATCATTACCCAGAAAAAGGTGAAAAACGCTCTATGTGGCTCTATTTAATCGGATCACCCTGCTAAAACCTCCATTCACGCATGCATGCAGAGGTTTTACGTGAAATGCATAGGACTTATCCCAGCCACCGATCGTAGCTAAGTTGGGCATTCGGCGGAGAGTGAATGTCGGAAGTGTGAATCGGAAGTAATTCATCTTTGCTCAAGTGAGAGGAAGTGTTTTGTTCACTCGAGTGTGAACAAAAGTTTCTCGTTTTTCGTGTGAAGGGAAGCGCTGCAAACGCGAACAAAAACTGTTAACCCGCGCCCGGCTGGGGGTCCTGGATTTCCACGCCCTGCTGGGGGGGGGGGGGTGTTTGAACACCCCCCCCCTTGTAACTCGGCTCCTGGGCCACGTAGCGATACGCGGAAGGCGGCGTTCGAAAGAGAGTCAAAAATAATGACGAAATCACTTCGGTCAATTTTTTGGTCAGGTCAAAGGTCAGGTCACCAGAGGTAATTGAAGGCAAAATTTCGCCGATTTCCAGGTCGAATGTCGAAAATTTCCAAGAAGCCAACGCATAACTCGGGAACCAATATGTAGAGCTACAGCGCCACGGAAAAGCGCATTCGATAGCCCTATTAACGCCCTTTCTGAGTAATATTCTCAAATTTGACCTAACGTCAACGGTTTTGCCTGCAGGGGGCAAAAACTGCAAAAATAGCCGATTTTTTTCGGAAACAGTTTTTCTGCAATAACTTTTGACCCAAGCCCTGTACGAGCTTACTTTTACCGGCATCGTGTTCCTCTCGTCAAGACGCATCGAATGAACTATAACTTAACCTTGAAAGGTCAACTTGAAAATTTGACCTCAGGTCAAGGTCATGACCTGACCGGAAAGGGTCATGTTGCATATCAGTCGATCCGTATCGTCGAGCTGAACACATCTAAGGCGTTTTCATCGCTCTAGCATGCCCCTATCAAAAGTTATTTGCGAAAAACTGTTAGATACCATTCGTGACCTAAGATGACCTCAGGGCATACACAAGGGTCACGGACACCATTTTCATGTTCAGTGTGTCTAATCCACTTGTAATTCGGTGTTTGGGAGTGTTTATAATGTCTTTCGTCCAAAAGAGGCGCATTTCAATTTTCTCCCATTGACTTATAATGGGGAGGTCGCAAAATTGACCTGACCTTAGGTCATCGATATCAAAATTCTGAGATATACATTTTGTACATGCTATTGCTCTTAGCAATCGCTGAAAGTTTCAAAGCGATCGGTCATTCGGTGTAGCTATGACAGACATTGAAACTTTTTATGAGGTGAGGTCACTTCAAGTGACCTGGTGACCTGACCTTAAATGACCTAGGTCTGAAATTTTCACAACATGTGTAGAATTGATGTATGATAAGGTGTACCAAAAACGGCGGCGCTCCGCGCCGCCGTTTTTGAGATATTCGCAAAAAACCACAAGGGGGGGTGTTCAAACACCCCCCAGCAGGGCGCGGGTTAAACGGATCCAAACGTTACGCACGGCATAGCGGCAAGGGATCCCTTAGAGATAGGTTTGGGACTTCCAGGCCATTTCAGGCCACTCAGGGTCAGTGCTGACTCTCAGAAGCATGCTTAGGATCCCGGAGATTGGCGTGGGTCACCTCAAATATTTACGTGTACGTGGTGCTTTAGGGCTTTCCCAGCCCAAGGTGGGGCCCTCAGAAGCCAGTGTGGGCGGGGGGCGCTAAGAGACTAGGCCCAGGGTGAGCCTGGAGCCCTCGGATAACAATGTGAACCCTCGGGGTCTGTGTCGAATCCCTAAGGACCTTACGTAGGGACATAATAAACATGTGTTGCGGACCTCAGAGGCAGGCGCGGATACAAGGGGGGGGGGGCCATGGGGGCCATGGCCCCCCCTTGGCCGATTTTTTTTTTCAAAAATAAAATAAAAAGTTAAAAAGTTAAAAAGCTGAAAAGGGGGCCTCCTGAAAATAAAGTGGCCGAAATCCGATGAGTTTTTTTTTTACCTACCCACTAAGATATTTCTTAGAAGACTAGCTGAGAAGACTTCTTTGTTAGAAGATTGGTAAAGCTTTTCATAACTTGGAGGTCTCTTATACTCACAGAGATGACCACTTTTACAGGGCCTCCTAACCTGCACAGAGGGCCTCCAAGCCTGCACAGATGTTGAGATGTTGCCTGAACAGCTAGATAAGCTCAATAGACGCAGTTTTTTTTTTGGGGGGGGGCCCAACAAGTGGGAAGATGGGGCCTCCAACAGGTGGGATTATGGGGGGGGGGGCCTCCTGGTTTCTAATGGCCCCTCCCTTGGAGATTTTCTGGATCCGCCCCTGCTCAGAGGGACACGTGAGCTGTGACCCCTCAGATGCCGGCTTGGGGTTAGCAAAGTACCTATGTCGCCTCAAAAGTTTGGCTGAACTATCAGAGGCCAGTTAAGGTTCTCAGAAATGTTCGAAGGCTCAAAGATCCCTGTATGGGCCCTCAGAGAACATGGACACCAGTGGGACTTTCAGAGGCCCGTTTGGGCCCTCTGAAAGCTTCTTTAGGGCTCAGTGGAGCTCCTTAGGAGCCTTTGTTTGAAGCAATCTCATGAGCCCTGCGACACTTTACGGTAATTGAGCCTGTCGCAGACATTTGACGAGAGTTGAGAAAGGGCGGCAGGCTCCGAGGATTTCGTTTCACGCTTTGAACGAAAATTGTGCCAGCACTCCAAAACTTATGAAAATCAGCTGTAAAATGTAATAAAGAACGAACTAGGAACACGGAATGAATCACAGCATTGACATTTCCGAGTCTGGACTCGGAGTCTTGAAGATTTTGGCGGCTGCGAGTCAGACCCTGGTTTAAACTGCACGCTCCAACCGAGTCTGACCTCACAGACATTCTCAGAAAGGTACCCCCATTTTTTCCCGACTCCAAAATCTCATCGGATCTGTATCGATCTCAGGGGTGCCCGGTCCGAGGTTGGGGGGCAAGCTGCCCCGCTTGCCCCCCCGTGGCGACGCTAATGCCCTGAGCCCAAGTGGGTCGCGGACTTTATTAAAAGCCTCGCAAAAGCGGCCGCACGGCCGGCCGGCCGCTCATACTCAGAAATTTCCGTTAATCTAAGGAAAGACTCCGCTCGCTTCCCTCGCTCCGTAATCATGCGTCGGCCACGTGACATGACACATGTTTTATGATCCATTTAGGCAATATATTTCGAATTTGATGTCGTTTGTGTCATTCAAGGTCATTTTGAGTTGAATTTAGCTTAGGTCCGGTCACTTTCAGGTAAAAAAGGTCAGGTTTTGAAGATAAAACTTAAAATTATTCAACAAAAAAGGTGTCTAACTAGATATTAGATGCATTTTGAGCTCAGGAACACGATGGTGCTATTTATATTGGTGTAAGATGTCAAATACGTACTGAAACATTGATTTGAAAAAAAATTATACCTTATTGTGAATTTTTTTTTTTGCAATAATGCATAGGGTAAGGTGCCTGATTAGCGACCCTTTCCGATTTGCGACCTACCTCCCTACAGAAAAACTGGCAGGAGAAAACGGGGCAAAACATCGTCAAAAGGTCAGCCATACTTTGGTTATCAAATTAAATTATTTTCCGGTCGTCGATGTTTCTGGTGGGACGTTTCAGGTGAGTTTAAATAAAAGTAACGAGTTTCTTATCCAAAACGTGTGTGTTTGGGCCCTCTCTGATGAAAAGCGATGCTCATTAGGATGATGCGCCTTTTTATTCCGAATCGACATTCCTTTTTCAATTGATTGCCGTTTTCCCATAGTGAATCGCTCAACTGTGCACAGCATGGCGGTTAAAAATGTGTTGCAACTCATATTTCCTATTTGCGCCTGACATGGTCGCAAATAGCTCAAGAAGGGAAAGAAAGGGGAAAGAGAGAAATGAAAATGAGGTGTTGCTGAAGCTTGCAATGTGTGGCAGGGGATGCCAAATGTCGTCACTGACTGCAGGGGTGCCGAATTCAGCGCGGACCTCGAATATCATGCGAGATAGCCCGCAAAATTTGGGTTTCCGCCTTCTTTTCGCCTTCGTTGCATCACGTGATCAGTTTTTACTTGCGTAAATGTGTTGGATAAACGTCCCTGTTCGAGTGATTGAGTGCTTTGCGTATAGGTTACCTTTTTGAGATCATATTTCATCTTTTCAGGCGTCGCATTTTTTTGCCATTTTTAATATGGGTAAACCCATAGACTTATTAGCGACCCTCCCCGGTCGCTAATCGGGAAGAGTTCTCTATTAGCGTTTTTTGCAATGTGTTGCCAAAATGCTCACTACAAATAAGTTAGTGAATATTGGGGCAGAAAATGACTATATTTTAATAGAAAAATGAACGATCTCTCTGAAAATCAAGCCAGTAATACAGTGGCACCCACAGAGCGTGAGCAATGACGGTTCAAATTAAGGGGGTCGCTAATTAGGCACCTTATCCTACAACTTGGCCATTTTTGAAGATAGGTAGGTATTCAGCTAAAACTTGCTAGGGTAGGTATAAGTCATGAGCATGTGTTCTATCACATGTAGGTATTCCGTTTTTTTTTCGAAAAGGCAAAAAGTTAAAAAAATGAATTTTGTTATTAGGTATATGATTTTCAAAATTTTCAAACTTTTGAAAATCCGAGATAACAGTGTGATAGCGCAGTCTATTCTGAGTCCTCTCATGCAAAGAAATTGGATCTAGCTTAAAAACTGAGCTCTTGGGAGCGATTGCCGTGGTTCAATGTTTTGCGTCGAAATCGGCCGAGCATGACGTCACTCTGACGTCATTTCCGGCCGACATATTTTGACAAAAGGTGTCAATTTGATGCAGCCGAAGGTACTGAAAGTTTGGCGTCGATAGGTACGTCAAGCGGTTTGGAAGCTATTGCAGAAAAACGGGAGGGGGCTGGGCTATGAATACCCCCCCCCCCCCCAGTGGGGCGCGGGTTAATGGTCCCCTACCTAAATACAAATCGGAAAGATGACCCAACTGCATTTTAGGGCGTTCTAAAAAAGACCGCCCTAAAATGCTTTTTAATGGACAAGGGCTCCTTAAATAAAATCGGAAAGATGACCTACCTGCATTTTAGGCCGTTCTTCCATATGGGAGCAGTTGCAACGCCGTGCAATGCACCGTTTTTCCGGAAAAAGGTACCTA
This sequence comes from Amphibalanus amphitrite, assembly GCF_019059575.1. Classification (NCBI taxonomy): domain Eukaryota; kingdom Metazoa; phylum Arthropoda; class Thecostraca; order Balanomorpha; family Balanidae; genus Amphibalanus; species Amphibalanus amphitrite. Next base: position 105,159 of record NW_024882256.1, on the reverse strand, counting down.
CAATCTGTCATTTAAAAGGTTTTTTTTTTGGGGTGGGGTCCGTTCTTTTGAGTTTTGATGGAATTTTAAGGGGGATATTCAACACAAGCGTGGTCGCATTGACCTATAACCCAGTTTCTATGGCTATAGCTCAACGTTGCAAATTGTGTTGTGTTGGATGTTGGCTAACTTCACGGACATTACCGCGTGTCGCTAGACGCTACGTGGCCCAGGAGTCGAGTTAGAATGGAGAGGGGGTGTTCACCCCCTCCTCGCAAGTACGGCGTGGCAATCCCTGAGCCCAAGCGGGTCGCGGACTTTATTAAAAGCGTCGCAAAAATCGCGTTAAAATTATGATAGACTTCATTTGCTACCTTTTCACTGATTTTGAGCAGAATCGAAGGATAGTCGATTTAAACTGCTTCTTATCATTGTGTACCTAAATGCGTAGGTATTATAGGTAGGTACTGGCGGTGGTCGCACTGACCGCCGGGTGGAGCCCGGCCGCGCCGTTTATTGTCTTACGCTGCGCGCTTTATATCCTGTCGAGTGGCGGCGCACTGGCGAGGTATTTTTGTTATTGTAAGGAACCGCGTCGGGGCCATTGTTATTGGTCGCTGCTGAGGACTGGCGGCGGCGGCTGGCACGGCCATCCCGCGGTATACGCGGCGGGTGTGGCACCGCGCCGGTACGTCACTGAGGCGCAGCGGTCAGCGGGGTCAGAGCGGTCACGTCCGGCCCGGCGGGGGTGTGTCCCCCGCAGCCGCAGGCCCCGCGCGAGGCGCGTGCACATCACTGAGGCAGGGGGAGGGGGGACGTCCGGCCCGCCGGGGGTGTGTCCGACCCTCCCGGCGCGTCCTCACCACTGCACTGCGCAGTCGCACCGGGCCGGCACTCACCCGAGGACGTCCGGGACGCTCCGCCACTCCAGTGCACCGCACAATGTAACCAGAGTCGGCGCAGACCTCAAAAGGACACGCGAGAAACGCAAGCGTTCCGAGAAAGTAGGTATGCACATTGCACAGTGCACTATGATGAAGGGTTTCCCTCTCACCACTGCTCCACGAGATGCTTTGAATAGCAATAAACAAAATATGAATTAGGGTGCGCAGTGTATGTACCCACAATCCACATACCTACAGCCTCTCTTGAAAGTTAAGCACGCACCAAGGCGCAGTGGTGCCAGCAAGTCCGACCGAGGCAGGGCTGCTAAGTTTGAGAGTAATCGAACCGTTTGACCTGGGGATGGATGAACATGTCAGGGAGGAAGAGGGCAGAGGAGGAGGAGGCCAAACCAATTTTAGTCGTCGGTTCACCGGTGCTTCCAATCCCCGTGTTTACCTATTACCCACAGATAGCGGCAGGGGCACTCCATCGAACGAGCGGGCCCCGGCTGCGCGCCGGCCAGTGGTCCCCACTCATCGCTGCACTCCGCGCGACTCCCAGTAGCCGTTTGTCAGCTTACATCTAAAATTGAATTCGGCGGCATCATTTACGGCGGTTAGGCGAGGAGGACGAGGCGCGGCGCGTGAGGACGAGGGAGGACGAGGCGCCGTTGGACGAGGGAGGACGAGGGAGGACGAGGCGCCGTTGGACGAGGGAGGACGTGGGAGGACGAGGCGCCGTTGGGCGAGGAGGACGAGGGAGGACGAGGCACGGCGCGCGCTTCAACGCTCTCCGCAAGACCATGGTGTCCCAAAGGGCTACTCAGCAGAACAATGCAGAGCTCCGGCAGCCATGGGACGCAGTGCTGGGCAAGCTGGTCCAGCCTCAGTCAGTGACTGTCAGCCCCAGTGGGTGCATGTCCCACCGGTATTCCCCCACTAAACGGTCTGCGCTCCACCGGTGCTCCGCTACTAACGGCTCCAGACAAAAGGTCGATTTCTTGAAAGCGCCCTAACAGGGGAGCGAAAGAAGTCTGAGGGCGTTGGCCCATGAAACACTGCTCGATCCATACCGCCCTCCAGTGAGGAAACCGGCAATTGAAACGCAGAGAGAACATAGACAGCATGTTCAGCAACCAAACATACAAAACATCGGCCACTGACAAACATTCCAATAACGGAGACAATGCCCAACATCAAACACCGAGCAAAGAACTAATTCTTCAACGAAACCCGTCAAGTGCATACAAGTTTAGTTTTACACCGCATAACCAACAAATGGAACACACCTGAGTATCAACGAAACAATGCTGATATGCCATTTGAAGACGCTCAAACGAAAATTGTTCCGCGAGGTCGCTGAGCTAAGGATGAAGCAAGCTACATTCGCCTATGGCAGTTTTCCAAGTCAGGCCACCATCCAGTTCGTTTTCGGACCAGCTGGGGCGACCTGTCACCGTCAGCTGGCGCGACCTGTCACGGTCAGCTGGCGCGACCTGTCCCGGTCGGGTCACACACAGTCTCCGAGCCGCCGCGCACAGGACGCGCACCGGCCCACCTCCTGGACCAGTCCGCTGTCCACCGGCCCGCACCCGGCCACCCGGGTGAGAGACCGATCACAAACACCAATCATCGACACACCGCGCCGCACCGACTCACCCCGGCCAACACACCGCGCCGCACCGACTCACCCCGGCCAACACACCGCGCCGCACGGACCGAGCCCCGGCCAACACACCGCGCCGCACCGACTCACCCCGGTCAAAATACCGCGCCGCACCGACTCACCCCGGTCAAAATACTGCGCCGCATGGACTCACCCTGGCCAAAATACTGCGCCGCGTACAGCACGCGCTGCATCACCAGTGACAACCTGGCCTCTAACTCTACCCTGCTCTGCGACTACGGCCGGACCTCCGGCGCTGACTCTACCCTGCTGCGACTAGGGTGGACCTCCGGCACTAGCCCTACCCTGCTGCGACTAAGTATGGACCTCTATCACTGACTCTACCCTGCTGAGACTAGGGGTGGACCTCTATCTCTGAGCAGCTGTCGCAGCGCTCCACGGCCTGCGCTCGCCGCCCTGAAAGCTCTGCAGTTCATCAGCTCCCGTGCTGTGCCGAGGCGCTGGGAGGAATGTTTAGCTGAGCGTGTGCTTTGGTAGCCGGAGCGCGGGCCGTTGCTCAGACGCCGCCCTCCCCGTGTGTGAGGTAGGTGAGCGCACACACTGAGGAACGGTGCACTGGGGAGCCGCGGCGAGCCGGCGACACGGGCGGGAAACAGCGCGAACACATCAACCGGCACAGCCGCCGAGCGACTAGGGATAACACAACCAACAGATCATAGACGAAACCCAGCCCTCGACTATCACCACATAACGGTAAACTGAGTGGCTGACATCTTTGGCTCAGTGTTCTGAAGAGTCTTCAGTGAATCAGCAAATCCGTATTTCACTAGCTTACTAGGTGCTGTATGTTAAGGGCGAAGACGTCCAATTTGCTAGTTCTAGCTATTCTACGAAATAAAAAGGTACACGGCAAGGCGAGGCTAGGGCGCGGCAGTTCCGACGACCGTCAATGCGTGCACAGAACAGACGGGCTGAACAGGTTCAGACATCTGGTTCGTTGCTTCATCAACAGCCTGTTCATTCCACCTGAAAAAAAGAAAACGGTGGACGAAACAGCACAGGCCTAGACACGAAGACACATGGCTCGATGTCGAAACATCAACAAAAGAGCAGACACTAGCATAGCAATGCAAAACATAATGAAGCATCAGCTGCCTCCATGCTAGAAGTTGTGTGATATTTGATGAAATTCGACCCCTCAATTACAGTGATGTTTGGCTACTCATTAGTGCAGAATCGTGCGGCCATCACAATTCACAGTCACCTCTGAACACGTCTCAGCCGAACACAGCAGCTTGCTCAAAGTCCAGCCGACAGTCGGATCCTATGCAACCGGGATCCTACATGTACTGTATACCGCCGACTGACCTGATTTCTATTCCATCGAGCCGTTTCCATGTGCTGTTACGCGACTATCAGCGATCTCCTGGCGGCCGCTGCTGGGGCAACTGAAACAGATGAGAAATGATACAACCGATCGGCCAGCCAGCACTCGCTGAAAAAATAAACTACACTACATATATAACAATATTCTAGACTCTAGAATCTAGAGCATGTAAAGCATGCAAAAAGACAGACCATTTAAATCTCACAAAACAGAACAGTACAGATTATCAGTAGGATTAAATGCACAGTTAACATGAAACAGTGTAGACGACTTGACAGTTGAAATGCATTAGGCAATTTTCAAATCCACGAAACAGTATATTCAATAAAATCCGGCGGCTGGGCGATACGACCCTCACTGACCGACTCACAGCTGCCGGCGCTGCTGACGGCCGGTGGGACGGGCGGGCCGCCAGCTGACCGGCTCAGAGCTGCCGGGTGAGCCGCCAGCTGCCGGCGCTGCCTGAACTGCCGGTGGGCCGGGCGGGCCGCCAGCGCTGCCTGAACCGCCGCCGCCCGCTACCTGTCGGATCCCGCTACCAGCGCCATCTGACCTCTCCATCACTGTGCAAACACCGGCTCCTAGCCAATCCAGCCAGCGCTCCCCCACATCTGCAATACAAAAAAAAACAATGTTAAGAACAAAATCATCCAGGCAACGGTGTAACAATGCCGCGCACCGGCAGACTGCTATTTCTTAGGGTGGCATGGTTAAATGCCAGGATAAAAGGGCAGGTTATTTTTAATGAACTCTGAAGCACACTAGCCTGGAAGTGCAACTATTCAAGTTACTAAACTACCGTTGGGAGCATTCTTAAAAAGGAGAGAAGCTATTAAAATTCTTACTTGATGGTAAAAACAAAATGAAGCCCATCAAAGTAGAGTGCCGTGTCCCGTCGTGTCCACCCGTCCCCAGTCCCCATGTCCCGTGCCCGGTCCCCCATGTCCCGTACCTACCCGGTCCCCATGTCCCGTGCCCGGCCCCCCATGTCCCGTGCCCGGTCCCCCATGTACCGTGCCCGGTCCCCCATGTCCCGTACCTACCCGGTCCCCACGTCCCGTCCCCAGTCCCCCATGTCCCGTCCCCAGTCCCCCATGTCCCGTACCTACCCGGTCCCCCACGTCCCGTTCCCTGTCCCCCAAGTCCCGTTATACCGCCACTATGTCCCGTCCCGGGTCCCCCATTCCTCACCCGCTAGCCTCGCTGCGGCCCTCCGTGCCCGGCGCCCGGGCGGCGTCGTCAGCAGGCCCCGCGCAGAGGCTTGGTCAGCTCCAGCAGCACGGGCAGGTGCAGGTTCGGGTCAAAGGTCGGGTCGGAGCGGTGCTGGGGAGGGGAGGGGGTCACACTCGAGGTCAGCAGTGTACGCCGGCCAGACGGCGGCACCATAGAACATATCAGCGCATTGCAATCCATCTCAACCGACCCATTCTGTTAAAAAAGAAACCGACCCATTCTGTTGAAAAATTTTCACCGCAGGCCGGCTGTGGCCCGCTGCACCGCGCAGTGACGGTAACCTTACCGGCTGTATCAGATCCCGCTGAGCCGCGCACCATACAGAGTACATACTGTATCAGATCCCGCTGTACCGCGCCATACAGACTGTTTCAGATCCCGCTGCACCGCGCACCATACAGACTGTATCAGAGCCCGCTACACCGCGCGCCATACAAACTGTACCAGAGCCCGCTGCACCACGCCGTACAGACTGTATCAGATCCAGGGTCTGTACGTCCAGGGCCGTACAGACTGTACCGGATCCCGCTGCACCGCGCGCCTTACCGACTGTATCAGCGAGTCCAGGAAGGGGCCGTACTGCTCCATTCGGCTGACGAGCAGGCCCGAGCGCAGCGCCTCCAGCGCGAACCGGTCCAGCGTGCCGCTGCGAGGCGGCGCCACCACCAGCGCCACGCCCTGGCGGCACAGCACGGTACACCGTCAGTTACACAGTCACTGTTACACAGTCAGCTACACAGCCCTGACAGTACACAGTCAGTTACACAGCGCCACGCCCTGGCGGCACAGCACGGTACACAGTCAGTTACACAGTCAGTTACACAGCGCCACCCCCTGACGGCAAAGCACGGTACACCGTCAGTTACACAGTCAGTTACACAGCGCCACCCCCTGACGGCACAGCACAGTACACCGTCAGTTACACAGTCACTGTTACACAGTCAGTTACACAGCGCCACGCCCTGACGGCACAGCACGGTACACCGTCAGTTACACAGTCAGTTACACAGCGCCACCCCCTGACGGCACAGCACGGTACACCGTCAGTTACACAGTCAGTTACACAGTCAGTTACACAGTCAGTTACACAGCGCCACGCCCTGGCGGCACAGCATGGTACACACAGTCAGTTAGGTACACAGTCAGTTACACAGCCCTGACAGTACACAGTCAGTTACACAGCCCTGACAGTATACAGTCAGTTACACAGTCAGTTACACAGCCCTGACAGTACACAGTCAGATACACAGCCCTGACAGTATACAGTCAGTTACACAGCCCTGACAGTATACAGTCAGATACACAGCCCTGACGGCATACAGTCAGTTACACAGCCCTGACAGTATACAGTCAGTTACACAGTCAGTTACACAGCCCTGACAGTACACAGTCAGATACACAGCCCTGACAGTACACAGTCAGTTACACAGCCCTGACAGTATACAGTCAGTTACACAGTCAGTTACACAGTCAGTTACACAGCGCCACGCCCTGGCGGCACAGCACGGTACACCGTCAGTTACACAGTCAGTTACACAGTCAGCTACACAGCCCTGACAGTATACAGTCAGTTACACAGTCAGTTACACACTGCACAGCCCTGACAGTATACAGTCAGTTACACACTGCACATCCCGACAGTATACAGTCAGTTACACACTGCACAGCCCTGACAGCATACAGTCAGTTACACAGTCAGTTACACACTACACAACCATGACAGCATACAGTCAGTTACACAGGGCCACGCCCTGCCGGCATGATACACAGTTACACAGCGCCACCCCCTGACGGCACAGCACGGTACACCGTCAGTTACACCGTCAGTTACACAGTCAGTTACACAGTCAGTTACACAGCGCCACGCCCTGGCGGCACAGCATGGTACACACAGTCAGTTAGGTACACAGTCAGTTACACAGCCCTGACAGTACACAGTCAGTTACACAGCCCTGACAGTATACAGTCAGTTACACAGTCAGTTACACAGCCCTGACAGTACACAGTCAGATACACAGCCCTGACAGTATACAGTCAGTTACACAGCCCTGACGGCATACAGTCAGTTACACAGCCCTGACAGTATACAGTCAGTTACACAGTTACACAGCCCTGACAGTATACAGTCAGTTACACAGCCCTGACAGTATAGGTACAGTCAGTTACACAGCCCTGACGGCACAGCACGGTACACCGTCAGTTACACAGTCAGTTACACAGCCCTGACAGTACACAGTCAGTTACACAGCGCTGACAGTACACAGTCAGATACACAGCGCTGACAGTATACAGTCAGTTACACTGAAGCGCTGACGGCACAGTACAGTACAGTCAGTTACACAGCCCTGACGGCACAGTCAATTTCGTTCTGACGGCACACATCCAGTTACACAGCCCTGACGGTAGTCAGTTATACAGCGTCCTGACGGCACACAGTCAGTTACACAACCCTGGCCCCTGACGGCAGTCAGCTACACAGCACCACGCGGTGGTGTGGCGGAGAAACTCAGAAAGAGATGGCGCCGAAGTAATCAGCGTGCTCGCATCAAGTCAGCATATATCTGACCGCTATCAGTTCAGCGACTGCAATAAGCAGGGGTCGGGCGCACTTACCCCGGGCCTGAGCACAGCCACTATGAAATCAGCCAGAGAATCACGCGCGTCGTCGAAAAACAGGCTGTGGGCGAAAGAAGGGTGTTAATAATTGTTAATGCATAATGGATTATTCTTGTAAGGCAATCACTAAAGAAGGAACCAAACCTTTTACAGCATTTACTTATAAAAATATATATAATAGTTGATTAAAAAAAACAACAGAAGCCTTTTTGACGGCGGATACGCTGAGCGCGGTATCAGAGCCGTCTGACACTGGTCACTGGCGGCGCGGTATCAGAGCCGTCTGACACTGGCCACTGGCGGCGCGGTATCAGAGCCGTCTGACACTGGTCACTGGCGGCGCGGTATCAGAGCCGCGTGACACTGGCGGCGCGGTATCAGAGCCGTCTGACACTGGCGGCGCGGTATCAGAGCCGTCTGACACTGGCGGCGCGGTATCAGAGCCGTCTGACACTGGTCACTGGCGGCGCGGTATTAGAGCCGTCTGAAGCTGGCGGCGCTGTTCCGGCCAGTCATGGCCAGTCGCAAGGGTCAAAGAACGCCGGCAGGCCACAGACGGATCACAGAACCCCAGCGGGTCACAGAGGGTCACAGAGCCTCGGCGAGTCACAGCGGGAGAGGGCCAGTGGATCGAAGCGGTCCCCAGAGCCCCAGAGCCCCACAGCGCAACTGAGGGCCACCGGGCCACAGGGACCACCGGGCCGGTGAGGTCGCCGGGCTACTGACCAGTCGGCAGACAGGATGACGTCACACTGAGGTCGCCGGGCTACTGACCAGTCGGCAGACAGGATGACGTCACACTGAGGTCGCCGGGCTACTGACCACTAGTTGGCAGACAGGATGACGTCACACTGAGGTCGCAGGGCTACTGACCACTAGTCGGCAGACAGGATGACGTCACACTGAGGTCGCCGGGCTACTGACCAGTCGGCAGACAGGATGACGTCACGGTCACACTGAGGTCGCAGGGCTACTGACCAGTCGGCAGACAGGATGACGTCACATTGTGGTCGCAGGGCTACTGACCAGTCGGCAGACAGGATGACGTCACACTGAGGTCGCCGGCCTACTGACCAGTCAGCAGACAGGATGACGTCACACTGAGGTCGCCGGGCTACTGACCAGTCGGCAGACAGGATGACGTCACACTGTGTTCGCCGGGCTACTGACCAGTCGGCAGACAGGATGACGTCACACTGAGGTCGCCGGGCTACTGACCAGTCGGCAGACAGGATGACGTCACACTGAGGTCGCCGGGCTACTGACCAGTCGGCAGACAGGATGACGTCACACTGAGGTCGCCGGGCTACTGACCAGTCGGCAGACAGGATGACGTCACACTGAGGTCGCTGGGCTACTGACCAGTCGGCAGACAGGATGACGTCACACTGAGGTCGCCGGGCTACTGACCAGTCGGCAGACAGGATGACGTCACACTGAGGTCGCCGGGCTACTGACCAGTCGGCAGACAGGATGACGTCACACTGGTCCTGGAGCGCCGCCACGTCGGCCGGGTCGGTCCAGCGGAGCCGGCTGAAACGGGGCGGCGGGTCAGACAGGTCACCGGGCACCGGGCACAGGTCACAGGTCACCAGGCACAGGTCACCGGTCACCGGGCACAGGGCACGGGTCACCGGTCATAGGTCACCGGGCACAGGTCACAGGTCACAGGTCACCGGTCACGGGTCACCGGGCACAGGTCACGGGTCACAGGTCACGGGTCACAGGTCACGGGTCACAGGTCACAGGTCACGGGTCACAGGTCACGGGTCACAGGTCACAGGTCACCGGGCACAGGTCACGGGTCACAGGTCACAGGTCACCAGGCACAGGTCACCGGTCACCGGGCACAGGGCACGGGTCACCGGTCATAGGTCACCGGGCACAGGTCACAGGTCACAGGTCACCGGTCACCGGTCACCGGGCACAGGTCACCGGGCACCGGGCACGGGTCACCGGGCACACGTCACCGGTCACAGGTCACAGGTCACCGGGCACAGGTCACGGGTCACCGGTCACCGGGCACAGGTCACCGGGCACAGGTCACCGCTCGGCAGTCCCGGAGGTCAACAGGAGCCAGGCTGTGCCGTGCGACTGACGTCTTTGGGGTGGGGCCCGTTGCACTTGAAGAACAAAAGGTCCCCAAGTAATAATATGTAGCGATCAGTCACACGGCCTCGGCGAGTCGTCGCCTCTAAGTCCGAGTTCGAGTCAATGGGTCGAACTCCGAATCTGAGTCAGTGAGTCCGAGTCACGCCCGTACGTCGTACACTGATTAAAGGTATAGTTTGTAACCGTCTCGCTCGTTTGTTGCATGCCGATTATAAGGGAGAGTCCGAAACGCCCTTCACTCGGACGTTCTTGCTGTGTGTCCGTGCTGTGTGTCCGAGCTGTGTGTCCGTGCTATGTGTCCGTGGTGTAGGTATACCCGTCGTGTGTTCGTGACGTCTGACCGTGCTGTGTGTTCATGGTGCAACTGCATATCCGTCCAGTGTCGTGCTGTGTGTCGTTCAGTGTGTTCATGGTGCATATCCGTCCTGTGTCGTCCGTGCTGTGTGTCTGCCCCGTGTGTCCGTTCTGTGTGTCGGTCCAGTGGTTTCGTTCCGTGTGTCCGTGCTATGACGTGTCCGTGCTGTTTATCCGTGCTGTGTATCCGTGCTATATGTCCGTGATGTGGGTCCGTTCTGTGTGTCGGTCCAGTGGTTTCGTCCTGCGGGTCCGTGTTGTCTCCGTCCACTGGTTTCGTTCTGTGGGTCCGTTCAGTCCGTCCGTAGTGCTGTGTCTCCGTTCCGTCACTAACTCCGTCCACTGGGTCGGTTCGGCGACTGGGTCCGGCGGGCCGGGGTACATACACCCACTGCGGCTGGGTCAGTGGGCCGGGCCCGCTCCCCACTGCGGCTGGGTCCGGTGGGCCGGGCCGCTCTGCGCGGCACACCCACCCACCTGACGTCCACGGCGGTGGCGCCGAACAGCGCCCGGTTGCGCTCGCAGATGCAGCGCACGTTCTGCACAGCCGTCTCGTTGCCGTCCGTGAGCAGGACGCGCCGCGCCGCCGTATTGGCCGCCACCTGCCAGCGATAGCAGCCGTCGGCGGCGTCAGAACACGCCGTCAGTGTCCAGCCGGGGGGCAACTCTGGTTGGCCACTCCGCGCTCCACGGGAGTACTTGACGCGAGTAACTGAGAGCGCTGCAGAGCGCCCCCCGTCCTTTGTTCAAAAGTACTGGTCCAATACTGAAAATTCAAGCATCATTCGAAAGTCACGGGAGAAGCTGTTGAAAGAAGACAATTTTGCCGATGTCATGATGTCACAGACCGGGCCAAAATTAAAATTATTCACATTTTGGCAGTTCATGCTCCGACCGCTGAATAAGTTAGATAAAGCTCAGTTATGGTTCCACCACTCGGCCATGTATGGTGAAAGGGCTGACCCTGATGTCGGACAGAGACACAGATCATGCCGCCCCTCCCCTTTCCGTAGCTCACCGTCAGGCCGGCCAGGCACGTCATGCCGCCGCCCACCTCCAGCACCAGTTTGTCGTCGAAGAGGTGCGGGCGGGCGGCGCAGAGCACCGTCAGTACCTCCTCCGAGGGCCACACGCCTGCCAGCAGCGGCGCACACAATACACAATACACATACACATACACAATACACATACACATACAGAGCACCGTCAGTACCTCCTCCGAGGGCCACACGCCTGCCAGCAGCGGCGCACACAATACACATACACAATACACATACACATACACATACAGAGCACCGTCAGTACCTCCTCCGAGGGCCACACGCCTGCCAGCAGCGGCGCACACAATACACATACACAATACACATACACAACACACATACACAATACACATACACATACAGAGCACCGTCAGTACCTCCTCCGAGGGCCACACGCCTGCCAGCAGCGGCGCACACAATACACATACACAATACACATACACACTATACACAATACACATACACAATACAATACACATACAGAGCACCGTCAGTACCTCCTCGAGGGCCACACGCCTGCCAGCAGCGGCGCACACAATACACATACACAGCTGCGTACACAGCACACATACACATACACAGCGGTGTACACAATAGACATACACAATACACATACACAGCGACATACACATTACACAATACACATCACACGATACATTGCACAATAGGCATACACAGCGTCATGCGCACTACCTATACACAGTAGAGAGGTCAATTTTTAAGTTGCGCTCTCTCTCTCTCTCCCTCTCTTCGTACTTATTTCATTGGTCATTGTGAGTGCTTCCATAAAAATAAGCCATTTTTAATAATGCTTAGAGGTGTCGCAAAAAGTCGATTTTTTCGCTACTAACCACTGACCAAGCAACATGTTTATGTTGGAAAAAAACTGCGTAGATCGGTACGAATGCTCACGCACGTTGCAACTCTCATGATATCGTGTCAAATACACAACTGAACAGATCTGAGAAAAATAACATTGATAGTGAAAAAAAGAACTGGACCGGTCGCCGATGACATTCCTCACACAGGTAATAAAGACATTTAACTCGTTACCGTACCGATCATCATCTTCTATCCAGCTAGTTGGCGTGCGAAAACAGTTTTTGGCCGCAGTCAGTCACTGCATCAATCCTCACTCTCTGGCTGGTGGACATTGCCCTCGGTAACATAGGTAATTAGCAATATTATCCAGAAGAGCACTTACCCATTGGAGCTTCCGCCTCGGGCTGAAGGGCTTAGACGAACGGGAAGTGGAATCTGAGAGGCTGAGATTTCTACTCATATCGCCTGAGAATGGCCTTCGTGGGATAGGAAACTCCTTGCGGTATTTTGTGACCAGGAGCAGCAGACAGTTCAGTTTCTTTCACTCAATGTGAGGTACCAACGGTGATTCTGCATCCACGCGCTTCCCCCGTTGTTGACGACCTTGAGTCTGCGCCTTTTCCTCGAACGCAGTCAGCGTCCAGTTGGCTGCGTGGAGAATCAGTTCCATCAGCAGGAGGCTCACCTGCTCCTCTTTTTGGCTGCCTGCTCAGTGAGAGCAGATCAAAGCTCCATCGAAGGGGGCTGACAACGGTCTCCCAGCCACGAAGGCCATTCTCTAGCGATGTTTTTCCTCCCCATCCATGGCGCCCTTGGGCATGGAAGAGGTAACAAAAACAAAAGGCATGCACACGTCCATTCACAAGCAAAGCGATCCGGCCCAAGCAGAAGCTGCGTCGTATGTTCATGCGAAAAGGAAGCCGCTCTGTAGGACTGCCGAGCAGAAAGACGAACATGTCCGCGTATCGTTACATGTAGCTAGAGTCCCTGCATAAAATATCGAGTTAAAAAAGTAGTTACGTGACGTGGAATACAGTGTGTGCGGGCTGCCGTGGGTCTGGATCATGTAATATCATTTTCGGAAATCGCTTACGGTCTCTGCCTGATAGACTACTAGTAAAACACGGTGGTTGTTGACGGCAAGCGACTAACAATACAAAAATCTGAGCCACTGCCTCAACCATCGGCAGCATTCAGACCGGCTCGGCGGGGAGTCAGCGTGCTTGTGTATACGCGAGTGTGTGCTAAGACGAACGGAGATACATACAGCGCAGAAACTTCATCAATAATATTAAATTGATCATCCTTTGGTCCGCAAGAAAGCATATCTATGCTGTGCTACGCAAGCGCATTGACACTTATTGATCACTGCTCAGAAAAAAGCAAAAACATAAAAGAATACGTGCGTAAAACTTGTAGCCATCAGCATTTTAAAACATTTAACAATACTCATTTAATGAAGTGAAGCAATGATGCACATTGGTACTTGACCACGAGCGACTTGACTCTGCGAAAGCAGCAAGCAGTGCAGATATCGCGCGTATATACCATGTAGGGGACAAATCGAGAAGGCTGCAGAATGAGCCAAAAGTCGGCGCCGCTCGGGACATGCCAGCTGAAAATGGCCGCTGATTACTGTTGGATGCGCCGTACACATATGAAGTCGGCAGCCGCCTGGCCGTGCGGTGTGACAGTCTGGACGACTTACTGCGCGGCCGTCGCTACTTACACACGTTTCCCGTGTTGTTAAAGCCGACCAGGTCGGAGGCACTGAGCCGGCGCTCAACGTGTCTGAAACAGGGTCACGCCGGGTGTGACGCCGGGACGGCACGGCGGCAGAGAGGCGGACAGAGCGCGCGCGGAGAGCGAGTTAGCAGCCAGCCACACCCGCCCGCCGAGACCGGGCGCCCAGCGCAGCGTTACACCCGCAGCGGCAGCCGATTAGTGCCCAGACAGACGCCGGCCAGGGGAGGCGGGCCGCCCACCTGATCTGCAGGCCCGGCCCGGCGCCGCCCGGCAGCCGGTACGTCATCCACGGCCCGTCGGCGTCGGCGTCGGCGCCGCTCACGTCGAACACGCCCAGGCTCTGGAACTGGCGTACCACAGAGCGGCTGCCGACCGGCGCCTCGCGGCGGCGCAGCGCCTGCCGGCGGGCACAGGGCACACGGTAACTACAGGCTCAGGGCACACGGTCACCGCCGGCGGGCACAGGGCACACAGTCACTACAGGCTCAGGACACACGGTCACTGCAGGCTCAGGACACACGGTCACCGCCGGCCCAACGGCCCGGACACAGGGCACACGGCCACCACTGGCGGGCACAGGGCACACAGTCACCGCCGGCGGGCTAGAGGGACAGAGCAGCCACAAAGGACTTTAAGGAGTGGACAACTTGATAACCTCCATAGTCACTAGCCACAGATGGACACGAGGCATTGCAGCCATGGTCATCACCTCAGAGCACCTACGAGTCAGCCACTGTCATAGGTACCACAGCTGATCACTGAGTTGATCCAGTGTTCCAGAACTCTCAAAGCTGGGAGGTATCCCTAGTTGGGGTGAAGGTGGTGCTATTCAGAGAAAGTGTCAGCCCTGGCTAACTCCTTCTTACCTCAGAAAGTACCATCCAATGTCGTTTTGACTTCATTTAGTGGGTACAGGCTGAAAGAAGTGAGTTCATTAACCTGCGCCCCACTGGGGTCTGTGTATAACACGCCCTACTGGGGGAGGGGGGGAGGGGCTATATTTCATAGCCCCCCTCCTAACTCTGAAACTACTGGGCCGATCGTCAAAATTCAAACGGCATCTGATAGACCCCGAAAAACTGTCGAACGAAACCTAATTTCATTGACCTCGAGGTCACCGATGACGTCACAGGTCAGGTCAAAGTAAAAATTATTGATATTTGATTTGTTCACATTTTGGGCTCTGGCTCCGCCTTAAAAGTCAGATCAGATATCAACAAGGCATACAAGTCAAAAATGCTGTTTTCTTTGCGGTCAAAAAGTATATAATTTTCATCAACTTCTACCAGACTGGAAAAATTCATATGCATCGTCCACTGAACTCTATAATGGCAACGTCAACGTATGACGGCTAAGGGACTCGAAACTCGGAGGCGGAGCAAGCGATTTTGCGCCAAATTTTCAGAACAATTCGCGCCAAGAGTTGAAGCACGTTATTTGTGCAAAATCTGAACCTTTTGTGCCATAGTAAATACGTCCTCGGGCGAATTAAATCTTTTATCAATACCACCCAAGGCCAAGGCAATATGTACTGTTTTGGTTAGTGTCGTTAGTGTTCTTGCTTTTCCGTGTAAATTTATAAAATAAAAGTTCTGTTCGGTCTTTACTTTTTTTGCTACCAATAATAACACTTCTCGGCATCTCATTTGTCAATAGCACAACTCATATGAATTCCACCAATGAAAAGTCACTAAATGCCAGCGAGCTCGCAGCGAACTGGCAATGAAATTGCGATCGAACAGTATAAAGTAAAGGAATTCACTGGCGCAGCAGAGGCAATACTGGCGTAATTCAGGGGACAAAAGTACCACCAGTACCACATAGGTACTCGGGAAATATTTATATCAAGAAATACCAATAACCGTTTTTAAGTATATTACTTTTCACAAAGTATTTCGAAAAATCTCACTCACACCAAAATAAGTTAAATTGATTACAAAATTTACATTTGTTACATCCTATCAAACATTGTTTTTCATTTTTTTGTCATCAATTTCATTTCTGACCATAGATATACAGTTTCTGACCCTCAGAATTATGCAATAAATGCATTTTACAGCATGTGTACCCGGATTTACAGATACTTCAAACATCAATTAAATTGATACTTCTGGAAAATGTTTGAGGTATTTGTTTACATTCCCATCTCTTTACCAGACAACGGCGTCTTCTTTATGCCTTTACGAGAGTTCACTTGAGTTTGGGGTGCGCGGAGGTACGCGCGAGGTGTTGTGCCGACTCTGTGGGTACCAAAACTCGAGTTTTGGTGAGTGGGGGTGTGCTAGTGCTTAACTTCTTAGAACATTCGTGAAAATATTGAATTCTCACTCTGGTGGCGCTTTTTCAATCGGCTTGGTGTGTGCACGCTCCCGTTATCGTTTTGGGTGTTGGTGTAGCATCAGCGTTTCGGTTTCAGTCTGTGATTGTGATAATCTGTGTTTTATTTTCGTTTGAAGCTCAAGCATCTGTAAGTGAAGCGTCAGTGGGGTCCCACACTATGGGACAAACCTCTCTGGAGTGGCCCCTGCTGGGGCTGCTTTGCCTATTCTTCTTTGGTGAGTACCTGCCCTTCTGCCCCGCTATTTTGTTATTGAAAAAGAAAATGCAGATTGCAATTTTTTGTTCAAATGTTCAGTAGTCTTGAGATACATTTGATGATGTATTAGTAAATAATAAGTAAATGTAATTAGAAGACAGGGTGAGGAGCGTATGCGATGCCTCGCCATGGGCCCATGTCAATGTGGCATGGATTAGGACTAGGTATTCCGGTATTCCGATCCCTAGCAGGTGTGGTTGAATCAGGATGCATGTGACATTTATGACATTGATTGCATATTGTATAAGTGTAAGTTCAAAGATATTGCTGGCTTGATAAGTTGTATGATGTATGTCATAACACATAGTAACAGAAAATCTATATCCTTTCATTCTCGTTTGAGTCATTGACTTGTGGGAGATATGTACCTTTTAAAGATAATGTTATTTTTCCAAAAACAACAATGTTAAAAGGTTAAGTCATGCGATAGCAGTCATGCACCCATGCCTAACGAGTATGTTCATTTTTAGTAAGGTATCAGCTTTACTGATTGAAAGTTGGGACTGTGGTTGTAGGCTGTCATTCACTGAACATCTTCAAAGCCCATCTAGATGCCCACTGGGGCCCTGGGCTCTGCAACAGTACTCGGCACAGCCCACAGCAGAAGTAATGTGCAATTTCAGTCATGGGTATGTTCTGCTTCTGAAGCTTAGGAACGATAAACCATAGTAAAATGAAACCTTGAATGTAGCTTACATGCATCGTCACCCTTGCAGCTGCAATTTTATCTATTGACTTCTTTTCGATCTTCTTTTCGATCACTCCGCATTAAAAAATCGCCAGTCAAAAGCATCCGTTGATATTGGCAACACCGCACATTACTTTAGCGGTGGGCTGTACCTGACAGTGACTGAGTAGAATCAGGACGGAACATCTGAGCTGGTTGAGAGGGGAACGCCCAGGCTTTATTGTATTTGCATATCGTGCACTAAGCACTAAGGGAAGTTGAGGTAAGGCATTAGGGGTACCTACCTATATGACTGCCATCTTGCCATGCAGCCAGGCGCGTAACCACGAGTCTGAAGTTACTGGGGACCACATGGAGGGCCGCCAAGACCAAATATGATATTTCAGGATCAGCCTTCGCCTGAGTGTGTGTGTGTGGGGGGGGGGGGGGAGGTGGGGGGCGTTTTTTGGCCACACCTGCCAGCTTTTTTTGCGCGTTTAAGGAAAACCTCGGCGCGCACCGCCATGAAACTTGGTATGGCTTATGATACCTCAATTTCGCATCGTGTGTGAAGATTTTGACCCCAGGTCACCTAAGGTCAGGTCACCAGGGCAAGTAAAGTAATCATGCCTCTAAAAACTTTGTGACTATGTCATTCCTATAGTTAACATCCCAGAAGTTTGAAACTCGAGCTTTTACTTGAGGACATCAGTATGAAAAATTCGTATACGTATCTCAAAGTTTTCACATCGGTGACCTAATGTCAGGTCAATTTTACGACCTCTACATTATAGGTCATTGGGAGAAACTTAAAATGCTCTTCTTTTGGCCGAAAACACATTCATACACCGTGACACAGGTAAACATGACACACTGAACCGGAAAATTGCACCTGTGACCCCTCTATGCCCCTCAGCTCATCTTAGGTCATGAAACATCTCCAACAGTTTTTTTTTACCACAATTTTAGGTAGAAACATGCTAGGGCGCTGAAAACATCATGAATGTGTTAAGCTCAACAATACCAATCAAATGACATGCAACATAACCTTTTTCCGTAACCTGGGCCAGGGGTTAAATTTTAAAGTTGACCTTTTCAGTTCATTCGACGCGTCTCGACGAGACAAACGCGATGCCGGTAAAATCAGCGTCATACAAAGTGTATGATGCAAAAACCTTTTCCGCAAAAACGCCGGCCTGGAAGCTAAAACGTTGACCTTAGGACAAACCTGAGAACATTACTCAGGAAGGCCTTTGAAAGCGCTATCGAATGCGCTTTCCCGCAGCATTGCAGCTCTATTGGTTCCTGACTTATGCGCCGATTTATGTAAAGTTGTCAAAATTGGGAACAACATTTCGTGAAAATTTTACATTTGGTGACCTGCAAAGACCTCAGCGATGACCTGCTCAAAATATGATGTAGGTAATTCTGAAAGATACGAGTACTGTAGCGAGCTATCTGTTGCTTTTTACCTCGTCTTTCTAGCTTGCTTACTTTCCGAGATAACCTGGTTGGCCAAAAAAAAAACTTCCCCACCATGGCAAAGTTGGCTGAGAGGCCCACCCGGGCGCTGGTTAAACAAAACATCCATAGTTTTGTCTTACGTTGACTACATATTACTCTTCACGTCGATTTAGAGACAATATTTCGCCATGTAAGCAAATTGAGGTGGTCAGTTTTACTGGGGACGGTCCCCAGTAACCCAAAAGTTACTGGGGACCGGTCCCCAGTGTCCCCAGTGGTGGTTACGCGCCTGCATGCAGCAGCTGCAGTTAGTGGTAATGCCGCCCCTTGGCATTGACTCAATTCAACATTGGAGTCGTAGGTACTCGCTGACATGAAGCTTGCCCACCTGATCGTGCCTGTTGGCCCTTATATGTCCAAATGGTCCTCTGAAACATGAGCTTTTGTGTGAATCCTATTATCCTGTTTCATCTGCATCTTTAATTCAATTTTATTGAGTCGCTTTAGGTATTATAATAAAGCTACAATGTTTCATCTAATTTAAAGTAGGTATTGCCTCATTCCATACTGCTCATACACAAACCGTATGATGCTGCCAGGCGAGCTCGGTGCATGTTTTAGAGCCTACAGAGGCCAGAGTTGGACGGAGTAAGACCGTTTTGTAGCCTGCGGCCGTCCGAACTCGGAACGGTCGGCGCGACGGAGGTGCGTCAGGGTGTCTGCAGTCTGTGACTCTGTACCCGTCCGTCGTGGAGTGCACCTCAACCACTGCCCTGGGTCGGCCGGGCAGACTGGCAGCCTGGCAGCGCGGCTGGCAGACTGGCAGCGCGACTGGCAGACTAGCAGCGCCAGCGCGGCTGGCAGACTGGCAGCGCGACTGGCAGTCCGAGGTGCCGCCTTCGGCTACCGTCCGCTGCTTCTGTGAGCGCGCCCTCCAGCACACGCATGGCTCCACCCTGTGGGCTCCGCTCTACCGCACCTCACTGTTATGTATATGCGACGTATATTCAGTGTGCCAGCTTGATGTTCTGACTTTCAGACGACAAACGGTTACATTTGGCGTTCTTAGGTGTTGTTTTTATCCGCTGGGACTGAGAGCGTTACGCTGGAGTACGAAAAACATCATCTCATTACATTTGGCGTGTTCGTCTTTTCTGTCCCCAACAGTCATCTACAGGGTGTAGCAATATTGTCTGGACACCTATTTGTTCGCCATATCTGCTCTCACAGTTTCTTTTCTGATGTTAGAAACGGGAAAATCGGATGAATACCTACGGTCAGAACTCAGAATCTTGGCTGCGTTATCAGTTCTCCATTCAGAAGTGGCTTGACCTTGCGAGGTGACTCTTGCTCTCAGTTAGGGTCGAGTCACCGCCGTGTTCACTTCGTAGTTTTCGTCCCAGACGAGAAAGGAGTAAAGTCTCTCCTGGCGTAGCAAAATTGCATGGCGGCATGAGCTAGAAGATGGTCTGCCAACAGCTGGATATCAGCAGCAACCACTTACACACCTGCCTGAGGCGTTATAAGCTGAGACTTGGGTGGTAGACTCCTCCCGGCCGCGACCGCACAAACCGCCCTTGTCAAGTGGTGTGGAGAGTTATCCAAGATTGTGACTACGAAACGACACCAATCAACTGCAAACTGACTCGAATGCTTACCAAGGCAGGCATTAAGGGATCATACACCATGATCCGTCACACCGCGCTGCAACCTGTTTCTGCTGCCATTCAAACCGAAAACGATAGCAAAACACCAGTGCACGTTCACTGGTCGGAAGAGGACACGGTGAGGTGGTCTGGTCGGATGGGTCGCCGTCCGAGGTATATCATCCTTTGAACCGTCCAATGGGCCGTGTGTGGGCGGCCAGCAGCTCGAACGTGCCGGCCGTCAACAGCGTCAGACATCCGGCCAAGATCCAGATCTGGAGCATGTTCAGCTGCTTTGCGGTGTTCCAGTTGGACATAGTGTCACAGAATACCACTACCAACGTCAAGTATTACCGGAGCACCATCCTGGCCAACGAGTGGTTGGAGACGCTCAACCAGACGGCACAGGAGAGCTCGGCTTCTGAACGCGCATTGATGCCTGATTTAGGCCACGCCGTCTTCAGGTGGGGCGGCGCGCCACCTCAAAGCCTCTAAAAGAACGAGAAGTGATGCCGATGGAACTCCCAATAATTCTGGGCTAATGACCTATGGCTCGGAAAAAGTCCCGATCCCAATCCAATTGAAACCTGTGTGCTCTTGTCCAGCAGATGTCTGAAGACATATCCGCCACAAGCACCGCCCAGCTGAAGTCATAGGTCAAGACGGCGTTGGTCCGCATCAAAGCCAGTGTGCTGGAGGACCCAGTGGCTGGAATGCTTCACAGCATTCGTCACTGTGTTCTCATGAAAGGTGGCTACTTTGTCATTTAAAAGTAAAAGCACCAGGTTGTTTTGCTTTTTAATTACAGCGGGAAGCCAAAGATGTGCGGATAATTTCGCTACACCCTGTATGGCTCGAAAGGCATCAGGCTGGATTTGTTCACCCTCTTTGTGAGACTACAACGCCGATCCTGAACATTTCACTGGCCCGGTCAATCAGTGATCATGTGACTCATTCACCGCAGCCTCGCTACACTGAAAAAGGTGCTCCGCGACTGCAGCGGGGCTCATATCTGTGCTGTTGAGCCACCCCCAGTGGATGTCGCTTGTCGGATTTAGCCACCCCCCAGTGGGTGTCGCTGGTCGGATTGAGCCATCCAGTGCGCGTCTGACGGCGTGGGTCGGTTGGAGCCACCTGCAGTGGGCGTTGTGGCCAACTTTGAAGAACGCCATGGCGTCGGAGCAAGCGCCGCTGCTGGCTGGGGAGACAGCGGTGGAAGACGGGCTGCCCCTCTATCCTGTCTGCCCCTCCATCCTGTCTGCCCCTCCATCCTGTCCCCGTGCTGTTTGACGGGCCGGCCGGCGATGTGCGCGCTGTTTGGGCGCCGACAGGCAGCGATTGAGTGATGCCGGCGAGCTGTGAGGGATGGCCGGCCTACTTCTCACACGTTATTGCAAAGGCACTCAAGGCCAGTGCTCTGCAGGTCAAGTAATAGCCTCGCATGCATCTAATATCCGTAATGTAGGCATCGCCACCAGGTCCGTTGTGCATCAAGCTGAGTGTTACATCCGTGATTTCAGTGGATCTGACGGTAAAAGTGCAGATCTGGATCTATGATTCCATTGGATCCACGGAACATCTGCCTTTATTTAATCTACAATGTCGTGGGCTTGGCTTACGGATTTGTGATCCGCGTGAATTTCACAGCATACAGTCTGTTGAATATTACGCTTACCTACTTAGACAACCCACCAGAATTAACTCCACGCAACTGTGAATTGCGAATTGTCGGCACAAATTTTTGTAGGGGAGACTTTGCGGATTTAAATGTTTTTATTATCAATCAAAATATAATTGTTGTGTCCCGACATTGATCATGGCGAGATCTGTGGATCCATTTAATACGAAAACAAAGTGAATGAGCTGTGGCTACCTAGCTGTGATCCCATAGGGGCATAGATCGAGATCCATGTGAACTTATCCCATATCCATGCACATTTCATATTCTACACGTCATGTGCCCGCTACATAAGCTACCGTGGTTTTGTTGATACCCTGAATTGCAAACGTCTTCAGCTTAGTGAAATGGTGTTGGCGTCAATTACGCCACATCTGGAGTAATTGTCGTAGAGTCGTAAACGATTCCTTTTATGACTCGAGGCATTCAGTGCTACCAAGACTCTAATTCATGAGTCGTGGTGCATGCGTTGCTTTCCAAGTCCCGCCGGCCTGGGTGGCCCTCACGACCCCCCGATCAGCCCCCCGTGGCGGCTGGGGGCTGGGTGCTGTACTCGTACCGTCCCGGGTCAGGGTCAGGGCCGCCCCCGTCCGCCGACCGTCTCTCTCCCGGCGCAGTCCCACGCGCGGCCGACGCAGTGCCGCGGGGTCGCCGCGCTGCGGCAGAAGCGAGAGTGCCGCGGCCGCAGGGTCGCCGGCGCGGCTTCCTGGCCCGCCGGGGGCCCTCCACACGACCTGAGGCGCGCCGCCACCGCAGCACAGTCTCAGCGCCGCACCGCCGGCATGGAAAACTTTATCGGCGGCACGGAGAACCTTATCGCCGGCACGGAGAACCTTATCGCCGGCACGGAGAACCTTATTGCAGTCACGGAGAACCTTATCGCCGGCACGGAGAACCTTATCGCCGGCACGGAGAACCTTATCGCCGGCACGGAGAACCTTATCGCCGGCACGGAGAACCGCACGCATACGGCGCGCGGTGGCTTCTCCGATGGTTCGGCCACAGACTTGCGGTGCGATGTTTTTTTTTTCTTACAGATTGGAATTGCGTAAGCAGCTGGTACTGACAGTCTGTGGCTGACTGGGCTGTCCCGGCTGCTGGTACTGAGAGTCTGTGACTGGGCTGTCCCGGCAGCTGGTACTGACAGTCTGTGGCTGACTGGGCTGTCCCGGCAGCTGGTACGGACAGACTGTGGCTGGGCTGTCCCAGCAGCTGGTACTGACAGTCTGTGGCTGGGCTGTCCCGGCAGCTGGCACTCACAGGCTGTGACTGGGCTGTCCCGGCAGCTGGTACTAACAGTCTGTGGCTGGGCTGTCCCGGCAGCTGGTACTAACAGTCTGTGGCTGGGCTGTCCCGGCAGCTGGCACTCACAGGCTGTGACTGGGCTGTCCCGGCAGCTGGTACTAACAGTCTGTGGCTGGGCTGTCCCGGCAGCTGGTACTAACAGTCTGTGACTGGGCTGTCCCGGCAGCTGGTACTAACAGTCTGTGGCTGGGCTGTCCCGGCAGCTGGTACTAACAGTCTGTGGCTGGGCTGTCCCGGCAGCTGGTACTAACAGTCTGTGACTGGGCTGTCCCGGCAGCTGGCACTAACAGTCTGTGGCTGACTGAGCTGTCCCGGCAGCTGGCACTCACAGTCTGTGACTGGGCGGTGGGCTGTCCCGGCTGCTGGGCCCGGCCGCAGGCTGCGGGCGCCCTGCCAAGGTGCCCGTGCAATGAGGCGTGGCCACGTGCCGTCAGCGGTGTGTGCAGCACCTGTACATAAACGCAGCCAATTACAGGTGATCCCCGCCCGGCCGCGCGTACATTGTGACTTCATCAGTCGCGGTGTTCGAGTTCCGGGTCCCATTTGAGGTTTGGCAGATGGCCTCGGTAAGCGGAGCCTGGCGGGCGGCAGAATCGCTGCATGTCCGCCGCCGGATATATAGTCACCAGCAGAGCCTGGTACGACTCAACAGGATGAAATGATAGGCTAGCCCCTTTTTCGAGACCACACCACCACATCAATGGTTAAGACACCTGCAAAGCATTTGCATATCAAGCACCTCTGTCAGCAGCCCAATCGTGTGTGCCACCGTTCTGATGTGACCACTGGGTGTGCGGACGGTGGGCGCCTGTGACCACCGTTGTGATGTGGCCACTGGGTGTGCGGACGGTGAGCTCCTGTCTGACGGGCTGTCCGTGTCCCCCAGCGGCGGCCGACACCGGTCTGCAGGGGCCCGTGTTCGTCCTGGAGCCGCCCAACAAGATCGACTTCAGCAACTCGACCGGCACGGTGGTGGAGTGCGCGGCACGCGGCTCGCCGCCGCCGCGCGTCACCTGGGTGCGCGGCGACGGCCAGCCCGTGGACGACGTCACCGGACTGCGACAGGTCAGTGCAGGGGAGGGGCACCGGACTGCGGTAGGTCAGGTCAGTGCAGGGGAGGGGAGGGGTACCGGACTGCGGCAGGTCAGTGGAGGGGAGGGAAGGAGACGTGACGCGCTGGACGTGACTGTTCAGCACAGAATGGGGGGGGGGGGGGGTGAGACGCGACAGATCACTGCTTGTGGTGGTAAGAGCTGCGGAGTAGAGTTCTGCACGGCTGCAATTTTCCACAGCCTAGCCGCCCCGCAGCCGTGGCTCCACAGCCACAGCCGCCCACAGCCGTGGCAAACTGTGGGCAGTCAGCCGTCAGCCGGCCGTGGATACTTTCAATGAAATGCAACCAAATAGTATATAATATGTTGTTTTTAGTTGAAACATATAGCCAAAAGCACATTGCAATGGGCTATAGATTCTCAAGCTCATGAAGCATCATAGGTTAAGTGGTTGTGTATCTGGCTTTAGGCCGAAGGCCGGAAGCCTGATGCGCATTGCATGCCTACACAAGCCCTTGCAAGGGGTTAAGAAAGATGGGTAGGTAGGTACCTACATCAACAGAAAACATAAACAACGAACCAGAATAGAAGCACTAGCAGTGTAGACATCTAATGCCAAATCCTGAAGCATGAGTGTGGGACAGAACAACAGACCCTGATGCTTTTCATTATCAATGTTAGATATGGAAAATGAAACTGAAGTTGATGGACTGTCAAACAGTGATTGTCTAGTCAAAACTCTTGCTTCTTTCTTACCTTGCATATTTTCTGGGGTGTGATATGCCAGGCTTGAAGCAGCCTTCTGAGCAAGTCTCAAACTAATTTGATATGCAAGGCATCAAAACACTAGTGAGCATCCAAGAAAGAAAAACATTCATCTAATTTGATTTTTCCGTGATTTTTCCAAATAATGATCTTCGCTCAACTCCCCAAGGACGTCCGAGCCACAATTGCCTCTTTCAATCAAAAATTTCACTTCAGTTTGTAATGACGTCAATAGCAAAGAAGTGGCAATAAATTGTTTTGTGTCACTATTAGCAGCCATAAAAATTATAATTAATAAATAACAATAATATACAGTCGAAAACTTGCTCTCAAACAAAGATTAATTATCAAATTTTTACATGTTCAGAAGAAGACGTCATTTTATTAGTAAAGTCAACAGCTCGCGTAAGAAATATTGTGTTCAGGGTTTTACCGTCATGTGAATTACGTGTTCAGGGTTTTCACCATCATGTGAATCAACCGTAAGTAAGGTTCATGCTCACTTATAATCTAATTCCATTGGCTTCATTGATCAGCATTTTCTGTTAGCGGTCACTCACACACCAGTTAGAATATAAAGCGCCAGTTTTATATTATGTAATTGGACTTGCCGAAAATCCAGAAATACATCTAAGAGTTATTTTAGATAATATTTTATGATGCCTTTACCTGCCTTTACCTAGGCGTGATTTCTTTTTCTATTACCTGAAAGAATTATTGAACGCTCGCCTTCAATAGCTGTAAAGTGCTCTCCTAATGACCAGGTGAGATTGATTTGAGAGGGATGTGACAGTGCAACATTTTGCATTTTCTGAAACTGTCAAGCTCTTGATGATGAAGGAACAATTGGTACCTATAATTAGCATTCTGTATCAGAGTGCAAACTCCCCTACAGCAAATGGTAAAACCATTACAGGTTTTCAAAGGCTTCACCACTTTCAATGTTGCTGGGCATCCTTTGCATGATTTTTACAGGCTAGACTGCTTATCAGAATGTAAGATTAAGGATTTAAAATTATATATTTGAGTACTTTAGATTGAGCTTGAAATCTCACAGCCGTGGCCACAGCCGTAGCCGTGTTCTTGGAGATATTTGCAGCCGCCCCGGCCCACAGCCGTGGGGCTGCAGCCAGCCGCGGCTGCAGCCGGCCGGTGCAGACCTCTACTGCGGAGGTCAGTGGACCATACGGGACGTGCAGCGATTTTTATCAGAGTGGATGGCGTGGGTGTGTATGGGGGGGGGGGGCAGTACAGTGCAGTTGATGTTTACAAGCTGTGTAAGGGGGAGTAACCGCAGGTTGGTTTGAAATAGACAAACACTATTCGTTAGTAGTGAGAGTTGTGGTGCCGGGCTATGGCAGACGGAACGGCCTGACGTACCGGAGGACGGCGGAGCAGTGGAGTAGGGCGTGCTGGCTTGTCCATGTCGGATGCTGCAGGTGTGCGCTGTGCAGGCGATTCAGGGTGTCGCAGTGCAGGGTTCGAGACGCGGACCCCAGTGCTGGGGGCCGGGTGGCTGAGAGACCTTCTGGCACGGGAAGGTCGTGAGTTCGCGGCCGACCTCGACCGGGCCGGCCCCGCGCCCTCCGGGGCCGCCTCATTGGCACTGGTACCGCCGCGCGCTGCCACAAGAGCGTGGGAACGGCGGCTGGCAGGCGCGTGCCGCGCCGACCCGCCACAGGGCGGCCGGGCGCTGCTGCGTGCGCCGTGCGCCGCGGGCGGTGGCTGCGGCGTGGCGGCCGTACCGCCGCGGCGGGTACGGCCGCTGTGGCCGTACCGCCGCGCTGCCCACGTGTGGGCCGGCCGGCGCCAGGTGATTCCGGTGCGGACAGCTGATGACTGCCGGCGCAGCTGCCGTGCAGTTCAGACAAGGTCGTCAGCTCGGCGCCGCGCCGCCCGCAGCGGGCCGTATCGGCCGACACCTTACCAGCGGCACGGTGGGTGCGCTGAGGATGTGGTCAGCTCAGTACGCCAGGAATTCGGTATGGGTCAAGGTGCTACCGCACCAATTCTAGGAGATATTCGGCGGCTATTTTCCTGTTGGCGGTGAAGCACTTCTGTCCAGCAGCCGGCACCGTGTCCAAGTTGTGTCGCCGGTCGCGGTGCGCCGCTGTTTACCAGTCACGACCGGCACGCACTGACCAGTGATCGGTGATCGGTGTGCGCGGCCCGGTGCCGGCGCACGTGCCGCGACTGGCCGGCACCGTGCAGTGTGCAGTGTGACCGGCGGCTCAGCGGCGCCGGACGGCCTTGAGTTGCAGAGAGGAGGGCGCCGCACAGTGATGCAAATGGGGCTCACGAATGGCCATAAATACGAAAAAGGCCCAAAATTCAAGTTCACTTAATCGAATAAATCGTAATATGATCAGTCAGGCAAATGTTTGGGGTGTCTGAAAAAGTATGATTTTAATGTTGTTGTCAAAACCGGCCTCGTGTAGGATTGTCAGAAGTCGAGACATTTTCGATGTCGTAAAATGACTGTCAGGTAGGTACTTGAAATTCAAGTGCCGCTAGCGTGCGTTCATGTCATACAAACTGCAAAAATTATACATGAAAATGATCCCCGAAACCTGCTGCTTCTAATGCCACGTCATAAAAAGCCGTATCTATTTTGGTTTGGCGGTGAGCTAACTATTTGTAATCATGTTACAACCGCCGTTTTTTACCAAAAATATTTGCTTTCAATTCACCTACAGCACTTCACACAGTGTGTGCCCATTTGTGCACCATATCATAGCATTCCCTAATCATTTCTGAGTCGCATCGTGAAAGAATTAAGGCGCTAGCACAGGGCTGACCGGCGCTACAGAAGTGTTCGTCCGGCACGTTCGGGTGCCGCGGCGCAGCGGGCGGCCCGGGCGGCCGCGCCGCCCGGACGCCGCGCGGCGGCACCCACCCGCCCACTGCGCGCCCACTGCGGCACCCGAGCGCCCGGACAAAAACCTCTGTAGCGCCGGTCAGCCCTGTGCTAGCGCCTTAATTCTTTCAGGATGCGACTCAGAAATGATTAGGGAAGGCTATGGTATGGTGGACTAACGGGCACACACTGTGTTAAGTGCTGTAGGTGAAACGAAAGCATTTTTTTTCTTAGTAAAAAACTGCGATTGCAACATGATGATAAATAGTCAGATTACCGCCAAAGCGAATGAGATACGGCCTTTTGTGACCTGGCATTAGAAGCAGAAGGCTTTGGGGATCATTCCCATGCATTATTTTTCAATTTGTACGAAATGAACGCAAACCAGCGGCGTTTGAATTTGCGAGTGTCTGACCGTCATTTTACGATCTACAAAATGTCACGACTTCTGACGATTATACACGAGGCCGGTTTTGACAAAAACATGAAAACCATGTGATTTCAGATGCCCCAAACATTTGCCTACTCGGCCATATCGCAATTAACTCGATTTGGTAAACTTGACTTTTGGGTATTTATGGCCACTCGTGAACCCCATTTGCATCACTGTGCGCCGGGGCGGCTCGCACGCGCCGCGCGCGCCGGCGTGTGGTGGAGCGGCCGGGTGGGGCGGGGCGAGCGATGGGTCAGCTTGTGGTCGACCCGCGGGGGGCCCTGGGCCCTGTTTCACGGCACGCCGCAGCAGTGCGCTACAGTATTGGTGCGGCGTTGGAGACGAATTCAGCTCGACGTTTCGGCGTTGCGAGCGTCCGAATCTGTTGATGTTTCCATGGAAACCCGATACACCGCTACGCGTAGCGCGCTGTGGCGCAATGAAACAGGGCCCCGGCTACCGCCGGCGTGCAGCTATGCTGCCTGCCACATTAGAGTGAGTGGATTGGATCCAGGATCCAGTCCACGGCTATCTGCCTTCGCTCTACTGTGACAGACGGCATAGCTGTCCAGTCCAGCCCAGTGCAGTCCGCCGGTCCGGGGACCGTCCCACCAAGCTGTGTCCTGCTGCACCACCACCAACAATTGCGGTCATCAGCTCGGCGCGACCGCCACCACCGGTGGTCCACCCGGTATGCTGCGGCGCCGGGCAGCCCCGCCCCAGCTGCACCGAGCACCGCTGTGCGGTGCACCGACGCGCACACTGCCGCCCAACAGTGCCACCCATCCCTTCTAAAGTGCATCACAGTGCCCGGTGATGAACATTTTACGGCGAAGCAGAGAACGCTGGGATGATGGTGCGTGCCGATGGAAAATGTAATGCCCTGCGCTATGAGTCGGCGACTATTTGAAATATTTCTACAGCGTAATAGGATTCTCCACTTCAACACGTTGGTCAATGGTCGTCGTTCTCCGAGCTGTCATCACGCGCGATTCTGGGTGGCGTGTGCGGGCGACGCGAGGCCGCCCGTCGCGCTGTAGGGCTTCCCAGTGTGTTTGGTCAGGTCGACCGCCCCCGGAGCTCGCAGGGCCCTCTGTTTCTCATCAGTTGAGTTGGAGCCGCGCGAAGATACTGGGGAAGGACGAAGTCATTCTTGAGGAGTGTAAAACTGCTTCTCAAGAAGAATGAATGGATTCCTGCCACGTCGGTGGCAGCTCGGCGAGGGCATTCTTTGTTTACTGGCCACAGGAGTTTATGATGAGCCGCGCTCGTCGCTCCGCGGTCGGACGGTGAAGCTGCCCCGTGTTTATGTATCTGCACTCTGCTGCGCCCGCGTCCATGCCGTGGGCGGTACACATTTCTCTGGAGCCGAGCAGTGAGCGCCGACCGGCGCGGCGGCCCCGAATCCCTCTCGATGACGTCATCTCCCGCCGGGGAGGGGTCACCCCCTTCCCGCAGCGGCGGCTGCACGATACAGCAGCGGCCGACGGAACGGGGAGGAGGCGGGCCGGCGACTCCCGGCACCATGAGTCACCGGCCGGCCGGCCAGCGCGGCACGCCGGACGCCTCATCACGACCCGCCCCTGTGACGACCTTCTCAGGCATTCCGGGGCGTCGTCACTGGGCGACTGTGACTCGCTGCTGCGAGCCGTGCAGTGTGGACTGGGGGATGAGTGTACTGCTGTGAACCCAGCTCAGAATGAGAGAAATGCCCCCTCTTTGTGATGCATCGTTATGCCGCCAGTGGTACTAATACAACTTAGTCCTAGTCTCGGGGAGAAAAACGGAGAGGGGAGAAAGGGAGAGAGAGAGAGAGAGAGAGAGAGAGAGAGAGAGAGAGAGAGAGAGAGAGAGAGAGAGAGAGAGAGAGAGAGAGAGAGAGAGAGAGAGAGAGAGAGAGAGAGAGAGAGAGAGAGAGAGAGAGAGAGAGAGAGAGAGAGAGAGAGGGAGGGGGAGGGGTTTCCGTCAGTGAACCGCCCGCCCTGTCTCCCCTCAGCACGCGTTCACCCACGGCGCCGTACAAAGGCGCCTCAGGCCGCCGACTCTCGCACAGGCGCCGGTGACGTCACCGCCCGACACTGACGTCATACGTACCGGTGACGTCACACACAAGTCTGCAGTCCGCCGGCAGGGATCGGCTGGTTGCTGGTGTTTGTGATTGCGGTTTTTGTCCAAGGATAGAAGGGCTCGGAGTCACAGTGTCTTGCAAGATAGGCTGGACGTCGCAATGGATACTGGTAAACGCTGGTGTCTATTGTTGCTGACTTACATCTTGTCTGGTGACAGGACTCATCATTCACTTGGATGGCACCGCATTCCTCAGTGAGGCGGCCGCTTTCGCTAGTGTGCAGGACGCGGGTTGAGCCGCTCGTTGTTGCTATTATTGCGGCTCATCGGTCCGGCCCTCAGTTGGGTCAGTCCATGCCCGTCCCTCGGTCTGATGAGATAGCCTCTGCCCCTTCCCTCGGTCTGATGAGACAGTCCCCGTCCCGCCGCTAGGTCTGGTCAGACAATCCCTGCCCCTTCCCTCGGTCCGATCGGACAGTGCCCTGTCCCGCCGCTGGGTCTGGTCTGACAGTCCGTCCCTCGGTCTGATCAGACAGTGCCCCTGTCCCGCCGGCCGGCCGGTCTCGGACTGCGTCACGCCATCAGTCGATTTCAAACGGCGCCGCGCCATCCCGCTTCCGCCGTCTCCTCGCGCCGCCTGGAATCGCGGCTCGGGAGGCACGCAATCTCCTCCAGCGCCGGCGTGATTCACTCGATGTTTTTCGACTCTACATAGCCTGTCTGGCATGAGACGGGGACGGACTGCCATCGGCGGCGGCCCGGGTACGCCGATAGCAGTGAGTCCTCTCCCTACTGCGGCGCACAGGGTGCCGTGACAGGGCGTGACGAGCGCGTCAGTCACGGCGCGCCCAGTGCCGCCAGTGTGAGCCATCGGCGGCGCCGTCATCAGCTCTGTAACCCGGCGGTGACGCTGCCGGCCACGCTGGGCCCGCCGTCGACTCGCCGTCCGTTTCCGGGTTGGCAGACGGGCGGGACGCGAGCGGTGCGCACGCGTGCGAACGGCTCGGTCGCACGTGCTCGGTCGCTGGCCGTGCACGCTGGGTCGACACGGTCCGGCTGTGGTCCGACGGTGGTCCGACGCTGGTCCGGCTGCGGTCTCGTCACGCTCGGTCGTTTTACCGCCAGGGTCTATTGTGTCCGCCGATGCCGATGGGACACCTGCCGTCTCGTCCTCCCGCTGCCCTGCCGCCCCCCGCTTTGGCCGGCTGCGGCCCTGTCCTCCCCCTGCCCTGCTGACCCCGCTGTGGCCGCTGCGGCCCTGTCCTCCCGCTGCCCTGCCGCCCCCGCTGTGGCCGCCGCGGCGCTGTCCGCTCCGGTCGCCTGCTCTCCGGACAGTGGCGGCCGCGGCCTGTCGCCGGGCTCACCCGCTGGTGGTCGATGTGTATATGTGTGTGTGTCGCGGCGGGCGGCCGCCAGTTGCGGATGTTTTCCCTGCCGTGGCCGGGGAGCCGACGGAACCGCCGCCGCAGCTGTCCGCTCCTCTCGGTGCATCGTTCGTTACTGGTATAGCGGGCGCAGCTCTGCGCGGTGCGGTGCTGCTGCCGAGCCGCCGGAGCTCTGCAATGATACAGGAGCTGCTCGGTTTGCCGACCGCCGGGGGTGGGGGTGGGCAAGATGCCGTACCGAGGGTGGGCGGGGTCTCGGTGAAATGCCAACTCAGCCCCCACCGACATAGCACTCGTCATCAGCATGTCGTCGATCTGTGACTCGGCAGTGCCGTTGACAGCAACAGTGGTAACGCCGGCGGCAGCGGCAAAACAGGGTGGGGTTCTCTAGCGGGCAGCGACAAGCATCTGGCAGCGTTTGGAGCGCGTGGAGTACCCGATTTCGTCAGGGCGGCGTCACTCCGGCCGCGGTGCGGTGCGGTGTGGGTGATGGCGGGTGCTGGCCCCACGCGCCCTGTCGCGTCGGCGCCGGTGACTGGCGTCGAGCGGCTCTGCTCGGTAATGAATCGGCTCATTGTGGACGTCTCGGCTCCCCCAGACGAACGGGTCACCGGCAGACTGCTGGCGAAACAGCAGCGGGTAGCGGCCACGCTTTCTGCGTGAGACGAACATCGGGGAAAACGGCTTTGCGGGAGGCATCGACCTCCGCCGCGCCGGCGAGGTCCTGTCACGGACTCAAGGCCGGTCTTCTGAAATTGTCTGACAGGCACTGTCTCAAATTGTCTAAAACTTTGCGGGAAGGGGGGGGGGGGTGCGGCGGCGCCGATGTCAGTTTCGCCGGGTGTGTGTTGTATCTCAGTCCCGGTAGCGCTGTTACTGGGTAGCTCTTAGTCCAACCCTACTGTCGCCGTGTAGGTCTCAGTCCGCCCGTTAGCGCCGTCTCAGTCCGGCCGGTAGCGCCGTCTCAGACTCTCAGTCCGGCCGGTAGTGCCGTCTCAGTCCGGCTGGTAGCGCTGTCGCCGGGTTGGTCTCAGTCCGGCCGGTAGTGCCGTCTCAGTCCGCCCGGTAGTGCCGTCTCAGTCCGGCTGGTAGCGCTCTCCGGGTAGGTAAGTCTCAGTCCGCCCGGTAGCACTGTCTCAGTCCGCCCGGTAGCACTGTCTCAGTCCGCCCGGTAGTGCCGTCTCAGTCCGGCTGGTAGCGCTGTCGCCGTGTAAGTCTCAGTCCGCCCGGTAGCGCTGTCGCCGGGTAGGTCTCAGTCCGCCCGGTAGCGCTGTCGCCGGGTAGGTCTCAGTCCGCCCGGTAGCGCTGTCGCCACTGCCAGGAGAGCAGCTCCCGGGTCGCTGCGGTCGCCGGGGCGGCGGCGCGCCACGTCCGGACGCAGTTTCTCTCTCGTGCTCGCAGTTCCGCTCCTATGCGCTGTGAAGCCGGTGTGCCGCCGGCTCGGTGGCGTGTGTAGGGTAGCTCACGATACACAGCCGGTCGCGGAGTCAGCGTGCTGCCGGGTTATGTTCAGCTACTGCCGCCGACAGGAAGCGTCGTGTTTTGCCGGGCGGTGCGCGCTCGGCCCGCGCTGTATGCGTGTTGGGTCTTTTGTTGGCTGCGTATCGTGTGTTCATCTGTGCCGCTGCAGGCAGCTAAGCGGCCCGTTCCGCCAGTGATGACTGCGCCGCCAGTTTCGCCAGTGGCGTATCACATCACTAACATCGCGCGGCCTTGCCGTCTGCAGCAGCGGCTGTCAGTGAAAGGGACCGCTGGCTAACGAACCCAACACTGTCGCTCTTAACGGTAGATTATGATCAGACGAATGGTGTGCGTTATATTATATTATGCGTCTCCATATATGTACTCGTATTTCTGGATAGTGACTGCCCACTCGAATGTTATGTGCGGACTGAGGTGGTAATCTGTCGACACTTGACACCACTCGAGGTCCGAAGGACTCAAGTGGGTGGCGATACGCCCAACCTTCCCGTTTGATAGTCGACGGATCGTCTCAGACTTTCGGACACGTCTCGGGAGCCCATCCGCGCGGTATGGGACCGGTGATCTGATCCGGCCGACCCCGAGATGACGCGGTGACCGGTGACTGTGACCCGGCCGACCCCGGACACCGCGTCACGCCGGCGTGACAGCCGTCTGGGATCACCCGTCACGGCCGCACGTCACCGTCACCGCACGGCTGGTGACGGCAGTGATAGCTGTGGGCCGGCTGGCGGTGCCGCCGGTCAGCGGCCGGCCGCGGTGCGTGGAGCAGAGGCACGCTCCGACCCGCCCGGAAATCCGACCGCCCGCTGCGTATCGACCGGCCGAGGGGGCGGCGGCGCAGCCCGGCTCGGGGGGGGGGGGCGCTCCAGATAGCCTCCGGCCAGCAGGGACAAGATAGACCGCGTTGGCGCGGCCACGCACAGTGAGACGCCAAGTAGGTCTGGCCATATCCTGAGGGGATTTGCTCGACATCACATGGAGATGAATAATGATATATGACTATTAACGTCCGGTACAAAGGTGATTTATCAATCCGCAACACGGCTGAACAGCGATCGATGCCTCCTGTATACTCCTGTGTTCGGATGTGGCCCGGTATGTGCGAGCTGCAGGTCATAGGCGCCCCGGGCGTTCTGACCCAGTGAACCGCAGGGCCGCTCTGGCCTCTCTATCCGCGGTCTGTTCTGTGACAATGGACTCCCAGTCCGCGGTCTGTTCTGTGACACGGGACTCCCTGTCCACGGTCTGCTCTGTGACACGGGACTCCCAGCCCACGGTCTTCTCTGTGACATGGGACTCACAGTCCACGGTCTGCTCTGTGACACGGACTCCCAGTCCACGGTCTGCTGTGACACGGGACTCCCAGTCCACGGTCTGCTCTGTGACACGGTACTCCCAGTCCACGTCTGCTCTGCGACACGGGACTCCCAGTCCACGGTCTACTCTGTGACACGGGACTCCCAGTCCACGGTCTTCTCTGTGACATGGGACTCACAGTCCACGGTCCGCTCTGTGACACTGGACTCCCAGTCCACGGTCTGCTCTGTGACACGCCGGCTCCCAATCCTCTGTGTTCTCTGTGACACTGTGCCCCCAGTCCACGGTCTTCTCTGTGACATGGGACTCACAGTCCACGGTCTGCTCTGTGACACGGACTCCCAGTCCGCGGTCTGCTCTGTGACACTGGGCTCGATTGGTATGTGATCGATTGGTTGTCACGCGCTGACGACGGCGAGTGGAGAACGGATGGTAGACGAGGGGGGGGGGTTCGAGATGGGGCAGGCCACAGGCTGGGGACCGACAGGAGTCCTCGGATGGATCAGACGCCGCTCGGGTGCAGACACTCGGACCATGTGAACCTGTAGAACTGCAATCGATGGTTATGGTCGGGTCAGTGAGCTAGTCATGGGAGCCGTTGCGGGCTGCGCAGCGCATTTCCAGGTATACATCACATACATATGCCTGGGGATTGTGAGGGACACCGCCTTCTCTCGCTATGTGCCCGGCAGTGCACAGTGTTTTATCTCGGCCTCAAAAGCGGACATAATTAGCATTTTTGACTATTTTATATCTCGATTTTTTAATCACCAAGCACGTCCAAATAGACCAGCAGGCCTAACAAAGCAAAAAAAGAACATCTAGCTACCATAATTTGTGTGCAGTAGTGTCACAAACACGAGTGTTGCGGTGTGATCCTCGTGGTTTGCATACCGGGTCGTTTTACGGTTCACATTCGAAATCACCTGGGGAGCTCATTTTTCGCAACTTAAGGTAAAAATTATACATCATTTGAAAGCTTGCAATGTTGGCAAGACGCCTATGTTGTTCATTTACCCGTTTCTGATAGAATAAACATTTTAGAAGCTTAAGATGTCGACCATTTTAAATTTATTTTTTTACTGTAGGGTTTCAACGTTCAAATAGAGCTACAAAAAATCGCACCTGGTTGCACGTCTCAAGACTTTGTCAGGATAATTCTAGTCATGTTCTCTTCGTGTTATGAAAATTTCAGCTGCCGAGAGGTGCCGAGCGGCCGGCAGTGTCGTGTTGAAGAGACCTCCACCGCGCGGCGTCGGTGTGGCCGCGCGGTCGTGCCGGGGGAGCAGGAACTTCGAACGATGGAAATATGGCTAGGAGAGCATTCTGTGCAGCCCCAAAACGTTCAGTGAAATTACCGGCGTGGATGAAGCAATCATCACGCGGCTTGCAGTGCTCCTGAACGCCATGCAGTCGCTAGAACGCATAGATGCTGAACGATTCAGCGTACGCCATGAAGACGGCTGAGATCGTGGTTCAGCTCTATCCATGGTTTTATATGCCGTTCAGCGTCCACAAGCTCCTTCTCCATGGTGCTGCCGTCATCGAAAATCTCCTGCTCCCCATTGGTATGTATTCGGAAGAGAATCAGGAAAGCCGAAACAAGCACTATCGGGAATATTTGCAGAAACATGCGCGAAAGACGTCTTCGGTGAACACAATGACGGACCAATATCATCACCTCCTCATCACCAGTGACCCCGTCATAACGAAGAAGTGTCAGGCGATGCTGGAGCCGTTGCGGAAGAGAGTCAGCTCGCGTGTACAGGGTTGACATCAGTCACCTGCTCATGCTACCCGACGAGGGAGAGCGAGAGGAGACGTCAGGTGATGAAGAACTCGATGAGTGCACTCAGCCGAGCGATGAGGACTCGAGCGATGACGATCGTGATGAACCTGAACATGTAGAGGTGCAACTGCCTGACTACTGCGCTGCCAATGTCGTGTAGAAAATTGGAAATGCGCCGCGGTCATTGATATCTGCTAGATTGTTTGCTACGCAGTTGATGTGTTTGGCGTATCTGATAGTTGTCGAATGCTTCTGAGGAGATTTCATTGATTTAACCTAAAGGTTTAGGATCGTGTTGCGCAATTGTGCCATGTGGAGAGCACGATAATATAACCTGAAACCCGTTAAAGAAAGGAATAAATTGATATATTCCATTTAGCATTGCATTTATCAGAGCATCCGTTCTTCCCTTGAGTGTCCGATCTGTATGACGCTTTTGTGCATCATGCAACGTCTCTCAAATGTATAAAAACATTTAGGTATCAATAAAGCAAAGCATGTTTTCACATTCCAATCTTAAAATGGATGTTCCCGCCTGAAATCAGAACACTCTGCGAACACGAAATAAAGATTTTCATTGGCGATTGTAGAAAAGCCTTGTTTGCGTAAAATAGCGAATTTGGTTTTTCTAGATGATACGATCTTTCCGGCTATATTTGGACATCAGCGACGGTCAGCATGACCGCCAGTGCCTGCGCTTTCATTTGACATCAAAATTATTAGGATCCGATGGAAACTTGCTGAGATATCGTATTATGTCCGCTTCTGAGGCCGAGATAAAACACTGTGCAGTGGTGCGGTTCCCCTCTGTTATGCCCGGCAGTGGTACGTTACGTACCATTCCTCTCTGTTGGGCCCGACAGTTCCTCTCCTGTGTGTGCCGGGCTGCGGGTCACTGTGTCTGGGTATCCCCCCGCGCGGCGGCCCCGGGCTGCGGGTCACTGTGTCTGGGTATCCCCCCGCGCGGCGGCCCCGGGCCCAGGCGGGGCCGCGGTGGACCGGAAGTGACCCGGAACAGGTGGCAGCCTGATGATAGGACGGCGCGCGGCCGTATAATTTCCTCCGGCCACATACCAGCGGCGTCAGACAGCATTGTGTGGTCGGGACTGACAATGGCCGCACCGGGCGGGGGCCGAGCCACGCCACCGGCTCTGGAGCTGTTCTTTATGGAGGTGCCGGGGCCAATTCAAGGTTTCCGCCTTGGGAATGTCCTGGGATATCGTCTCTGAATGAGATTCGGTCGCGATAGGTAATTAACGGAATTCTGTCATAAGCCACATGATGAAAATTAACGCAAGATCAAACCATCCCCACATTACTAAACACCGTGAGCTTAGCGACAAAGAAGTACAAAATCACCCCGTGATGTTCTGTTCCGTCCAGCTGAGCTGCACTGACCGTATACCCGACCTGCCGCTCAGGTGTTCTCGAACGGCACGCTGCGGTTCCTGGCGTTCCGCGCCGAGGACTACCGCCAGGAGATTCACGCCCAGGTGTACCGCTGTTTGGCCAACAACTCGGAGGGCTCGGTGGTGTCTCGCGACGTGCACGTCCGAGCAGGTACTGTCCGGCACCGCTCCCGGCCCAGGGCTGGGCGCCGCCGCGCTGGGGTGTAGCTGAGATACTGATAGATTCTCTGTTTTGACTGTTATGGATGCATTTCAACTGGTTCTTGCCAATGGAATTAGTTATAGTGGATTCTTCTAAATAATTATCAAATTACCTATTTTGTTGATTTCCCTCATTGATAGTTTAATGTTTAACGTAAATAAGTTGCCTTAAATCGGATGTCGGTGCCAGGGCACTAGTCAGTGCATTGTTATGTGTCAACAGTCAAGCCTCACTTCGTTATTCGTGCTGAATGATATTAATAACTGCAGCGTTTGTTGCAATGACTGTGACCTGCTGTATTACTCTGCACCCCCGCGTCATTTGTCGTGCGCCGGCTTTCAACGGCCGCCGGAAATAGCCTCAAAAACGTGAAAGCCGTCCCTGAGAGCCGACGCGTTCGGGCGGCGCTCGCGTGCCGCCCATTGTGTTACGTAGTTGCCTGCTGTTCCCTGCTGTGACCGGCGGCTGCCTGCCCGCCCACCGCGCCGCCGTCTCCGCCGGTACACCTCGTGAGAAGGCCGTCCCGAGCGGGGTCAAACACCACTGACCCACTCACTGCAGAACGGCTCGGCTCCGTGAGCGCTGATGGCGTGTGTGACTGTCTGGTGCCGAGGCGCTGACATTGTGCTGCAGGATGCCCGGGAATGATACCACTGCGTGCCGCCGCCCTGTGTTGATTGCTGCCGTGCTGGATGACGCGGCGGCGTTTGACGACGTCGTTTTGTCTGCTTATTTCCTGTGTTTAGCGCCTTGTGACATGAGGTCGCCGCCGCTGACTGGTTGTCGGTAACCCTCCGCCTGTTCTGCGGCCGTTACTACAGGCACTCCACTGCCGCGCCCGCGAGATTGGCGTGCCGCTCTGACCCGGTTCTCAGTTTCAGATGCACCGGAGCGCCGCGCTGACCCCCCCCCCCCCTCCCCGGACGGCGGACAGGCGCCCGCCGACAGGATAGGAATGCGCCGCGTGACGCCGGACCTGCGTGAGTCGTGACGCGCGATGACGGATGGCCCGCCGTGTGGGCCCGCGTCACGCCAACATGTGCCGATGTGTGCTCTGATGTTCACAGGCGGCTCTGTGTGACCCGCGAGACGGCAGCTGTGTTGTTCTTCACTCTGCATGTGGTGCCGGTCCAAGGCCAATCGGTAGCAGCACCGGCCGTTCGAATCTGCTCATGTCAGTGGATGTGTGATGTTCGATGAAGTTGTACAGCGAGCCGCCGTCCTAGAGCCCTCTGACCTCTCGTTCCGACCGTGCTGTGGCCACCTGCCGTCCCGGGGGCGTCTTCCCTTTGTAAGCTCCCAACCCTTCCAGTGGCCTGTGGCGTGCCGCGGCTGGTGGCTGTCGCGCCGGCCGACCGCTGGGGGATGGGTGCCGATAACAGGGCGGGCTCACCACCTGCCGGTGCCGGCCGGCCGCCACCTGCCTGCCTGCCCGGCCGGCCCGGCTGGCCCGGCCCGGCTCCGGGTAGCCGTTTTACCGGCCGGGACGCGGCCCGAGATGGGACGCGGCGCCGCCGGCCCAGCGCAGATTGCCGCCTCTGGAGCTGCGGCCATTATCACGGCCGTGCGAGACGCGCCTGGCGGCCGCGACTCCTCTTCACACTCAGTCGGCGGGAGTCGGGAGGTGTTTGTGCGGGAGATGCCGGAGGCGGGGACCGGGGGTAGTCGGACGGTGCAGTCACCCCGGTAAACCGTCTGGGGGTGGTCTCGTTCGTCCGCCTCCCCAGGTCTGTGGAGGTGATCCGTATCTATGAACTAACACTCAGTTGTCACCTTTGAACGTCATCTTTTTATACAGATTGAGTCGATAGGGCAGACGTGCGTTTTATGCGCTCTATGCTGGAAACTTCTGAAGGGAAGGCAAATTTTATTAAAGTGCCCTCACGATTGAGTTAATGCATAGCGTTGTCCTTGTAGCGCCCAACGTAGATGGGTTGAGTGATGTCTTAGACAGGTTATGAGCGGTAAGAGCATGGTCTAAGGAGCGTGGTCCGCAGGAACCACTTGTCTCTTGATGATTAGCATTCATTGTTGGTTGTGGAGGGAGGAGTGGCAGGGGCAATGGCCGTGCAGCCTGCTGGCGAGGGCAGCTGAGAGGCCGGCTGGATGTGACAGCCCTTATTCATCCGGGCATTATGGGTCGTCCGGCGGCACTAATCGGCGGAGGCCGTGCGCTGGAGGGAGTGGGCTGATGGCTGACTGATATACGTCAGTGCGCCGTCAGTGCCGGGACCGCACCTCGCATCAGACCGGAGGACCCGGACTGTCTGGGAGCAGGTGCCATGTGCTCAATGACAGCGGCGCACACCCTCGGGCAGTCACTGCCACGAGGGGATGTACGGCTGACGGTGTCAGTGACAGCTGACACTGCCAGAGGAGGTGATGACGCGCGCCCCGTGCCGACCCCGCCACTGGCCGCGGCTGACGCCGGTGCCAGCCGGACACCGGTTTCTACTCTCGCCGTTTCACGAGATTGCGTGGTGAGCGCGCGGCGGTGCGTCGCCTGCGTTCGTGCCGGGCCGGTCTCGGGTCCTGCGTCGTCCCTCCCTGCTGGGCCGCGGCCCGGCGCCGCCTCAGAGCCGTGAACTGCACCGGACCAGGCGGCGCGGCAGCTCGCGGCGAAAGTGAGCCGATCGTGACGGCTGACTGTGACCGGCGCGTGCCGCGGCGGCCTCGGAGCGGGGGCGGTGGGCGGACGCCGGCTACACGGTTATAGGCGGACGCCGGCTGCACGGTTATAGGCGGACGCCGGCTACACGGTTATAGGCGGACGCCGGCTCCGCGTTTTTAGGCGGACGCTGAAGCTGAACAAGTGCTGGACTGTTCAGACAAATGCAGCTGTTTCAGACAGCAACTTCACAATTCCAAGCTGTAGAACTTGGGTCAAAATATGCAACCCGTCTACCGGTCATCGCCTGTCGCTCTGTTCGTCACGCCGTAGCTATGGAAGCACTGCTCTCTGCAAAGACGCTCGTTGAATCATTATCCAAAGTAGTTTTCGGTTAATGGACGAATGCCGCTGATTTCGACACGGTTCTGTTCGAACACCACGTGATCGGCTCGTAAGACCCTGGCGCCGGGTATAGAGGGCGGGGTCAGACGGTGGGTCTCATCTCCGCTGTGATGCTCTATTTTCCTCGCCACTGTGACAACGTTTTTTGGCAATCAAGATAGTTGAGCCGCCTGATGCCGGCTCACGTCATTCTGTACTGTTGTCGTCGTAATCCGACGCGCTGAGTTGCCCTCTAACAGACTACCCCCTATCAGCCGTGGAAGAAAGAGATGACTCGCTCACCTGGCGCTTGTGATTGGTAAAAACTCAGCATGTTCCGCATCAACCTTAGACAGAGCTTCGTGTGGTAATTGGCATCAGTTGGATTTCACGTTGTTACTGCACACAATTCAGCAGCACAATAGAGTCAGTAGTGCCATATTTCAGAACAGATTTCTCTGTGCCCGGACAGTTGCGTTGCAATGAATAACTTAACGGTGGAGCTTGCGATACATTGTCAGCCTTTTTTGTGCAACGGAAACAGCTGGTGAAAATGTTATCGTCATCCATCGACCCTTGCCAACTGAGTACACTGTGCACCCGTGAGAGGTTCAATGTTGTCCGCCGACACGGTGCCCCACCGCTAGATGTGGGTGGGGTGTCTCGTCACCGGCGCATTACGGCCATTATTTCAGCTGTCCAGCGCGCGGTGCGGTGGAGCGGCCGGCCGGGCCCGCCGCCGCCCGTCTCCCTGTCCCTCTCCCTCTCCCTCTCCGGCTGTCCATTGATTGGCCGGTGGGCGCTGTGAGGGAGAGGGCAGAAGGAGGGCGCCGTTTCCGGCCCGGCTGCCGCCGGGATGAAGGGCAGGAGCGGCAGGGTGTGGGGAGGGGCCGGCTGCCGTCCTCCGCGCCTGCTGGGCTCCCAACGCGACCCCTCTGCGTGGGGCTGAAATGGCAGGTCGAGGAGGAAAGGTTAATTGAGGGCCAGTGGGCCATTACCGCGCTGATTACTGCGTAAAAAGCGGTTAGGCTACTGGCCATACAGTTTGTATTTGAGCCTCTGAGCCAGACTCGTCCAAGGTTGGCTGTAGTTATATAGTGCCGTTTATCCAGTGTGGTTTGCTGATGAGTAATGAATCCGGCTGCTCGGTGCAGTGCTGTGTCGCGCGACTGGCTCCGTCTCCATGTACCAGTTCTCTCCCCTTCACCGGCGCGGCGCGGCGGCCGACGTAAGCTGCTTACCGGTGTCCGTTGCGGCAGTTGTTGTCCACCGGCGCCGTCCCCGTCCCGTGGGTGGACTCCCAGCCCCACCTGACCCGGCGCTGTCCCCCGTCCCGCGGGTGGACCCCCAGCCCCACCTGACCCGGGGCCGGCCCGCTCACTGACCCGGCGCTGTCCCCCGTCCCATGGGTGGACTCCCAGCCCCACCTGACCCGGTCCCGGCGCCGTCCCCCGTCCCGCGGGTGGATCCACAGACACACCTGACCCGGGGCCGGCCCGGCGCTGTGCCCCGTCCCGCGGGTGGACTCCCAGCCCCACCTGACCCGGGGCCGGCCCGGCGCTGTCCCCCGTCCCGCGGGTGGATCCACAGTCCCACCTGACCCGGGGCCGACGCCGTCCCCCGTCCCGCGGGTGGACTCCCAGCCCCACCTGACCCGGGGCCGGCCCGGCGCTGTCCCGGCGCTGTCCCCCGTCCCGCGGGTGGACTCCCAGCCCCACCTGACCCGGGGCCGGCGCTGTCCCCCGTCCCGTGGGTGGATCCACAGCCCCACCTGACCCGGGGCCGGCGCTGTCCCCCGTCCCGTGGGTGGACTCCCAGCCCCACCTGACCCGGGGCCGGCCCGGCGCTGTCCCCCGTCCCGCGGGTGGACTCCCAGCCCCACCTGACCCGGCGCTGTCCCCCGTCCCGCGGGTGGATCCACAGACACACCTGACCCGGGGCCGGCGCCGTCCCCCGTCCCGCGGGTGGACCCCCAGCCCCACCTGACCCGGTGCCGGCCCGGCGCTGTCCGGCCGTCCCGTGGGTGGACTCCCAGCCCCACCTGACCCGGCGCTGTGCCCCGTCCCGCGGGTGGACTCCCAGTCCCACCTGACCCGGGGCCAGCCCGCTCACCGTCCCGGCGCTGTCCCCCGTCCCGTGGGTGGACTCCCAGCCCCACCTGACCCGGGGCCGGCGCTGTCCCCGTCCCGCGGGTGGATCCACAGTCCCACCTGACCCGGGGCCGGCCCGCTCACTGTCCCGGCGCTGTCCCCCGTCCCGTGGGTGGACTCCCAGCCCCACCTGACCCGGGGCCGGCCCGCTCACTGTCCCGGCGCTGTCCGGCAGCCACGGAGACTCTGGTCCGGCCGCGGGGCCGGCCGGCCGGGGCCTGGCTGACGTCAGCCCGCGGCTGTTTGGATAGGCGCAGCTGCGGTCCCGCCGCGCCGCCTTCAAACCGGCCGGACGGCGGCCGTGAAACG
The DNA here is from genome assembly GCF_019059575.1 of Amphibalanus amphitrite. NCBI lineage: Eukaryota > Metazoa > Arthropoda > Thecostraca > Balanomorpha > Balanidae > Amphibalanus > Amphibalanus amphitrite. The sequence goes on along the minus strand of NW_024882256.1, from coordinate 61,791 downwards.
CCATGCGGGTCACGCTGACTCGATGAGGGGAGGCGGCCGGCGCTGGTTACGGCGGGGAGGGGGCGGGGGCGATGGTCGGCAACTGGTAGTCGCTTCGGGAAGGCTCGGACCGAGGCACCGAACTAGAGTGCCACGGTCTGGTAGGAAGCTCGGCTCAGAGGACCTGCATGACTCGCTCGGCGGAGAATCACTGGTCTTCCGGACCGCTGCACTGATCTGCACATCGCTCGGAGTCTGAGGCGCGGGCTGGGGAGCTCGGAGGATGTGGGCTCCGGCTGGTGGCTGCCCAGCAGCACTGGGATGTGCGCCCGTGCGCAGTGGAGCGGACAGAATCTAATGAAGACCGGAGAGCTCCCGCGCTGTGATTTCGTCCGCGGTGCCGGTGATCCGTCTGCCACTGGGGCCAGTGTTGCGGGTTCAGACGCTACCTCACTGTCCCCAACTAACGTCTGGCCAGTGCCTTGTCGCCACTGCGGAATGCTGTTCAGCCACTGAATAAGCGTATTGTGTCTCCAACGAGCCTCTTTGAGGCCTTCCAGCTGCCTTCACCGGCCCTTAGGCGTTCCATTTGCGTTCACTGGCCATTTACTGCCCAATCTACCTTCACTGGCCGCATGGAGCGCCCTATTTACCTTCACTGGTCGTTTACCGGCGGCCGTCGGACCCGGTTCCCGGCCCGGGCGGTCGCCGTGGCCGTCTGACGGCGCCGCCCCCGCCGCCGGCGCCGGCCTGGTGCTGCCCTGAGTGCCCGGTCCGGACGGCCCTGAGTGCCCGGCCCGTGCTGCCCTGTGGGCCCGGTCCGTGCGGCCCTGAGTGCCCGGTCCGTGCTGCCCTGAGTGCCCGGTCCGTGCGGCCGGCAATGGGGGGTTTCCGGGCGGCCGCACCGCCCACTCTGCGGAGATGTAAACGGCCGCATCCTCATTGGTGGCGCTCGGCTGCGGCGATCGGCCGACACGGCGCGAGTCGTCAGCGCTGTTTGTGGGACGGCCTGAGAGCCCGGACAGCGACCGGCCGCTCGTGCGGGAACTTCTGGGCGGCTGAGCTTGGTCCCAGAACTCAGGATGGGACCGTTTGCAGACTCGTATCGCCGACAAATGTTTGTTTCGGCTCCGTTGGCTGTCAGTCCACTGTTGGGTATAGCCTAGGTTCTCAAGAAATGCCACTGCCGGGACTGGGAGTCCAGCGTCTTTTGCCCCCAGGGATTACTTTCATCATGATTGAAACTCAATGTTATTCAAGTGTCGATCTGAGCGGTCTCTGTTGTCTGGGCCTCGGCGCTGCGCCGTTGGAGGGGGGTAGGGGGTCGGTCATTGTGCTCCCAGACGTCGGGCGTGACCCCGGCAGGGCGGCGACTGACCCCGGCCAGCTGTCGGCCCTTCCGACGCCCCACACCGTCACAGACAAATTCCAGACCAGCAATCGCCGGCGCTAAGTGCTGGCAAATATTTGTGTGTGGTGCGTCAGGTGCGCCGGCCGCGGGCGGCGTGTGTTTTGTCCGCCGGCGGGCCGGCGCATCCGGCGACGGAAGCTCGATCTGACACACCCGGCGGCTCCATATCTCGCCCATCGGCCGCCTGGGAACGGAAGCGGCACGTCTCCAGAGGCGTGATCGTCGCCACTTTTGCGTGGCGCCGTCCACCGTGCGTGGCCAGCTGCTGGAAAAATGATGCCGCCCAAGGTCGATGTGCGGCCATTACCGATCGGATTCCGTCCGGGCCGCCGGAATTACACCATGTGTCCGCAGCTTTAATTGGTCGTAATGGGCTCGGCCGCTGCGGGAGGGAGCGACGCGCGCGTCGCCGCCGGCGTCTCCAGCGCGGCGTCTGTTTCCACAAACAACCGCCGCCTGCGGCGCTCCAATTCAAACCGTGTCGGCGCGGCCGGCCCGGTGGTGTCTGTTTCTGCGCGCTGCACGGGCCGTGCGGGGGACCAGCAGGGACTCCGCGCCCCGCCCAGCTAGAAAGCCGGCGGGGGTTAAGCGTCGGGCGCCGGGGCTCCCACGGTGGGGCTCTCTCTGCCGCGCGGGCCGCGTGCGTCCCTGTTATTACTCGGGAGACAGCAGGCGGACGGGCACGCGAGCCGCGACCCGGGTCGGCCGACACCGCCGGCCGGTGCTATCTGTCAGTTCGGAGCCAGTCCCGCGGCCGGACAGCCTCCGTCCGATGTTGATGTGCGCGGTTTGGGCCGGACCGACAGTCGCGGCCGCCGGCAGTCTGTGGGGTGTGGCCGGACAGCGTCCCGTGACGGCTGGGACGGGTAGTGTTGCGTCCCGTCCTGGCTGGGACGGGTAGTGCTGCGTCCCGTCCTGGCTGGGACGGGTAGTGCTGCGTCCCGTCCTGGCTGGGACGGGTAGTGCTGCCCCCCCCCCGCCCTGGCGGGGACGGGTAGCGTTGTGACCGCGGCCGCCGACACGGGATAAAACTCCCGGCTGATTGGCCGTCTCGGCCGGTTACCGCAGTCGCTGTGGGAAACCACTGATCAAAGCACGGCAGCATCGCTCCGGCTCCGGATCTGCGGCCACGCTCGGCGACTCCGAGGATGATTCTGAATGGTGTGAACCAATTACTGGTGGTATTATATGACTGACGGCGTAACGATTATGGGATGGTCAGCGGTGGCGTCAAAAAGACGTGTGAATTTCGACCTCGCCGAGCTATTGCGTGGAGATCGCTGTGCTGAGATGCAGTCGACATCTCGCTCATAGCCGCGTTTGCACGGCCGATTGCAAAGTCGGGCCGACGTGGCTTGTGCCCCTTGCGGCACTGAGTCTTATGGCAGTTTACCAATGATTCGTAAACAGTATCGTAATGGCATGCTACCCACGCAAAAGTTATATTAGTAACCATATAGTAAGTACACGACAGTGCTTATCGCAAGCTTATTAACTTTTCCCGAGTAATAGCGGCCAGAAAGAAGGTGCATCAAAGCAGCGTGTTCTGTGTGCAGTTGGGTATTTGACATGCGCTCTCAAGCAAATTATTCATGGAAAGTATCATTGGCAGTCTCAAGGGTGAAACTTCCTTGACCCGCGACCTGCCTCGGCGTCTCGGCTCAACTGAAAGTGACAGCCGGCCGCAGAGGACGCGGTCGGCCGCTTTCGTTCGGAAGTGGTTGTGGTTCGACAGGGCGCCAGACCGCCGTGCGCGGGCCTGAGAACTGCCGGTGGCGGCCGCGTGCTGCGCCTCCGCCGGCCGGCACCCACGGGTGAAATAGGTCCAACCGCAGCCTTCGCACCTGTCTCCCGCCCACCCCTGCTCGTTTGCAGTGTCGTGGCTGTGTGTTCACTGCCGCCTTGGCTGCCAGGCGTCACTGCACCTGTCGCGCTGACAGCTGAGGGGGCGGTTTATCAAAGTGACGACAGGAGCTGCCGCGGCTGTCACCGTGTAACGTTTACAGCCCTATTAGCCTATCTGTTACTGATGTTTCACAGGTAATGTGGCCCATATTCTGACAGCACGTCCGGCCCGCAGCATCAGTGCACTGGCTGCCGCTAATATGCCTGAAATGACCCACTGCATGTGATGACTATTTCAGTTAGCTCGGTGCTATCATGACCAAAAACCACTCCACAGATTGGGAGCTGTCGGATCAGTGCCGTTCGCCCACCTGGTCCGCATTGACCGCCCAGTCCCGTTCCAGCGGAGCGCCAGGCCTACCACACGGAGGTGGTAGGTTGTAGGTGTTCGTAGGGACCCGCCGTGACTGCCGAGTCCCTGTTGCAGTCGTTCACCAGGCCTACCAGACGGAGGTGCATAACGTGTACACGATCCGCGGCAACGCTGCCGTGTTTAGCTGCCAAGTGCCCAGCTATGTGGCCGAGTTTGTGGCGGTGCGCGAGTGGCGCTCTGACGCCGGAGCCGTCCTCCGACCCGGGCAGCAGCACGGTAATTCACACCACGCTGATCACCTGACTGCTGGCTGTGAGACCCGGCAAAGACCGATTTTCAGGTGGGCGGTGACGGAGCCGGGTTTCTCGGCCGCAGGTGGAGGGAAGCTCCTGTTTGCGCTGGGAGGAGATGTAGAGGGCTAGCATTGGACGGGCGCCAGTGTGACGGTGGGCGCGGCGTTGACAGTCCCTGATGACCGCCGCGACCACTCCGCAGCCGTCTCACAGGAGTACGCCTCCGGCGTCATCGACCAGTACGTCATCGTCGGCAACGCGGCCGTGCTCCAGTGTCAGATTCCCAGCTTCGTCGGCGACTTCGTGACGGTGCAGTCGTGGGAGGACAGCGCCGGCGGCACCTACTTCCCCTCGTCCGGCTACGGTAACCGACCCGCAGTCCGCGCCTCTCCTGTCCGACCGCCGCCCGTCCTCCGCCCGGCGCCCCGCCCGTCCTCGGCCGCCTGACGCCTGTCTGGTTTTCAGTCGTGTCGCTCGACTATCGTGCCGAGACGGAGAACGAGTTTGTGATCCGCGGCAACGCTGCGGCGCTGCGCTGTAAGCTGCCCACGTTCGTGGCCGAGTTGGTGCAGGTGGCGTCCTGGCAGGACTCCGCCGGTGGCTCCTACTTCCCCTCGCAGAGCTACGGTAACTAGCTGCGCCCCGCGCGCGCCGCCCGCTCTTTTCAGCTGTCACTCAGCCGTACACGACCAGCGTGCAGGACGAGTACGTGATCGTCGGCAACGCCGGCGTTCTCGGCTGCCGCATCCCCAGCTTCGTCGCAGACTTTGTCACCGTCAGGTCGTGGCAGGACGCCACCGGCGTTACCTTCTTTCGCTCTTCAACGAGCTACGGTACGCCGGCTCCCCGGTGACGCCCCGTGTCGCCCGTTTCAGTCGTTTCGCAGGCGTACCAAGTCGAGATCGACAACGAGTTTGTGGTGCTCGGCAACGCGGCCGTGGTGCAGTGCAAGCTGCCCAGCTATGTGGCCGACTTTGTGCAGGTGGCCTCTTGGGAGGATTCCGACGGCGGCTCCTACTATCCGTCCGCGCGCTACGGTAACTAGTGACGCTGTCCCCTTTCAGCCGTGTCCCAACCCTACCGGACCACGGTGTTTGACGAGGACGTGGTGGTGGGCAACGCGGCGGTGCTGCGGTGCCGCATCCCCAGCTACATGGCCGACCTGGTGGCGGTGCAGTCGTGGGTGGACGGCGACGGCCGCTCCTACTTTCCGGCCGCCAGCCACGGTAAATGGCCGCTCCTGTTACAGTGGTGGCTCAGCAGTACTCAGCCAGCGTCAACCCCGTGTACGTGGTGGCCGGGAACGCGGCCGTGCTGCGCTGCGAGCTGCCCAGTCACGTGGCCGACCTGGTGACGGTCACCTCGTGGGTCGACGGCGACGGCGCCGTCTTCTTCCGCTCGGCTGGGGGCGGCGTTAGTGGCGATGGTACGACTGGCGCATCCTTTCCGTCCTCACTCCCCCCATCTCCTCCTTTCTGTCTTCTGACCTCTCCACAAGTAATGCCGCCTTTCAGGAGTACGCCGGCTGATGCTGGCGGCCCCTTCTCCTGCTGACGGCCCCTTCTCCTGACGACTGACAATGACCTGTTGCAGCTGTCGCGCAGCGGTACGAGGCCAGCGTGGAGCGCGAGTATGCCATCCGCGGCAACGCGGCCACCATGCGCTGTCAGATCCCCAGCTTCGTGGCCGACTTTGTGACGGTGCAGTCGTGGGTGGACTCGACGCAGGCTGCCTACTTTCCCTCCACCGACTACGGTAATTGGTCGCTGACCCTCAGCCTCTGCGCACAGCCGTGTCTCAGCCCTTCGACACCGACTCGGACAAGGAGTACGTCATCAACGGCAACAGCGGCGTGCTCCGCTGCGAGGTGCCCAGCTTCGTGGCCGACTTTATCACTGTGCAGTCGTGGGTCGACTCTGATGGAGCCACCTACTTCCCTTCGGAGGACTATGGTAATTCACGCCCCCCTTCCTGGCCATATGAGAGGTGTGAACAGCATAGTTTCAAGAGCAGCATGGAAGAACTCTTGCTTCAGAGTGCAAGAGATTCTTGATCCTGTTGTTGTTGTGGAGCGCGACTTGCCGTCCGGCGTCGCATCTTGAGACGGCTACAGAACGTAAGTTACGCTGCTTGCAGCGAAATGTTTCAGCAGTTCGCAACTTCTCCCTGAAGCTTTTTCCATCTGGTTTTCTACGTTGTGTCCACCGTTGCCGACTGCCAGAGGCGGACGTGGCGTCATCCTTGCCTGCGTTCCTTGACTATCCTTTTTCACATCCTGCCTCACGTCTTTGCCATGCCTTTCAGTGCTCTGTGGGCGGTCTTTGGTCATGTGCCGATACCTTCCCGGGGTGGCGACGCTGCTCGACTGCCAGTGGTCATTTGGTGGCTGACTGACCTCAGCCTCTGCGCACAGCCGTGTCTCAGCCCTTCGAGACCGACTCAAACAAGGCGTACGTCATCAACGGCAACAGCGGCGTGCTCCGGTGCGAGGTGCCCAGCTTCGTGGCGGACTTTGTCAGCGTGCAGTCGTGGGTCGACTCTGATGGAGCCACCTACTTCCCCTCGGAGGACTATGGTAATTGGCCATCGTTTGTTAGGCGGCAGGAACGGCGCCGGAACATCGCTAGATGATGTTATAACATGACTTTATCCCTAGGTACTTCAAAAAGTGGTCGTGTCACCAGGCTCCGGCGTTGCCTCTTTTTGTTATGTCGAATCCAATAAACGTTCGTGTTGTCTTGCATCGCAAGGCAACGAACGCTTAAATGCGCTGTCATAGGCACTTCGGAGTCCAGTTTGTACTTGAACGGACAGGGCTCCTAGTGTCCAGTCGTTATAAGTACGCTCCAGCAAAGAAGATTTCCAACGTTTGCCTAGCTCTGCTTGTGCAAGAATCGCCATTGAACCTGCAGTTTCTGCCGCTGCATGTGATCAGCACCTGGCGCCTTGGAGCTGGCCAATGGCGGCTCCATTGACCGAGACCGCCCCTTTTCTCGCCATACGATTGAAGCATGGCAGTGAATCATTCTCACAGGGGTTCGTTGCGCTTCGGTGTGCCCCAGAGCGACCAGTCCCGTGCGCTCCCGCTCTGTCCTCCTCCCCCGCTGACCGGCTGTGTGTCTGTCTGTCCACGGCAGTGGTGTCGCAGCAGTACCAGACCGAGGTGAACAACGCCCACGTCATCGTCGGGAACGCGGCCGTACTCGCCTGCGTTGTGCCCAGCTTCGTGGCCGACTTTGTGCAGGTGGCCTCATGGGAGGACGCGGCCGGCGCACGCTGGGCCGGCGGACCGGAAAAGCGCTAGAAATACCCCCAAGAGTGACTTTCCACACTATGAACAAAATATGTATCATTCGATCCCAAATTGATCAAAGCATACGATTATGATGCCATTTTTGCCCTAAGGTCGAAATTGAGGTGGTCAGCTGTCACCAAACACAAGACTATTTAGACCCGCTAGTGGCCACCACATTCGCCGATTTTAATGCCAATCTTTAGTTGATATTTATTAGTTGACCAGTTGTCGTTTTGAACGCAATTTTCTGTCAGACTAGTTCAGGGCACTGTTGTTCACTGTACCAACAACATTCTTACATATTGCATCGCTTTTCTGCAAGATAAGCTAGCTTTTTGCAAGCAGCTGCAAGACCTAAATAAAAATCATATCTAAATTTTAAAATGGACTTCTATAAAAACGTTATTTCGAGCGGCTAAAAATGAACATCTTATACTAGCCTCTGATTACTCATCTTTCGTTCCATATAGGTGCTTTGCTGCTTTTCCCTGCTACTTTTCGAGATATGCGCCAGTAAACCATATGATGTAGGGGCAATTGTCACCTCGCCGCTCTACTGACGGCCCGGCGCTCTTTAAAGCGCTGAAATTTATGAAAAACGAATGTTTATAATCTGAATAAAATATATGTCCCTGAGCTCAGAATTGATCAACGCACACAATGCTGTCAAAATTTTTGGGCCAAAGTCAATAATTAAGTCATTATGAACCCCCAAACACAAGTCAGTGATAATCAACAACAACTTGCTCTTTAGTTAGACTTTTTGAGAAATGTTATTTCGAGCCGCTAAAGATGAGCATGTCATGCAAACAACTAGTCAATTGTCTGCCATGCCCTATTGACGATTATTGCCTATTACTGCTACTTTTCGAGTAGCACTTACCCTACCGCGGTAGGGTGGCATAGCAGCTATTTCAGGTGACTAAGCAGACGATATCTCGAAAAGTAGCAGTAATAGGCAATAATCGTCAATGGGGCATGGCAGACAATTGACTAGTTGTTTGCATGACATGCTCATCTTTAGCGGCTCGAAATAACATTTCTCAAAAAGTCTAACTAAAGAGCAAGTTGTTGTTGATTATCACTGACTTGTGTTTGGGGGTTCATAATGACTTAATTATTGACTTTGGCCCAACAATTTTGACAGCATTGTGTGCGCTGATCAATTCTGAGCTCAGGGACATATATTTTATTCAGATTATAAACATTCGTTTTTCATAAATTTCAGCGCTTTAAAGAGCGCCGGGCCGTCAGTAGAGCGGCGAGGTGACAATTGCCCCTACATCATGTGGTTGACTGGCGCATATCTTGAAAAGTAGCAGGGAAAAGCAGCAAAGCACCTATATGGAACGAAAGATGAGTAATCAGAGGCTAGTATAAGATGTTCATTTTTAGCCGCTCGAAATAACGTTTTTATAAAAGTCTGTTTAAAAATTTAGATATGATTTTTATTATGGTCTTACAGCTGCTTGCAAAAAGCTAGCTTATCTTGCAGAAAAGCGATGCAATATGTAAGAATGTTGTTGGTACAGTGAACAGCAGTGCCCTGAACTAGTCTGACAGAAAATTGCGTTCAAAACGACAACTGGTCAACTAATAAATATCAACTAAAGATTAGCATTAAAATCGGCAAATGTGGTGGCCACTAGCGGGTATAAATAGTCTTGTGTTTGGTGACAACTGACCACCTCAATTTCGACCTTAGGGAAAAAATGGCATCAGAATCGTATGCTTTGATCAATTTGGGATCGAATGATACATATTTTGTTCATATTGTGGAAAGTCACTCTTGGGGGTATTTCTAGCGCTTTTCCGGTCCGCCGGCCCAGCGTGCGGCGGCTCCTACTTCCCGTCGTCCCGCTATGGTAATTGCTGCCCCCTTCCTTTCAGCCGTTTCACAGCCGTATGATGCCACCGTTGTCAACGAGGACGTGGTGGTGGGCAACGCGGCGGTGCTGCGGTGCCGCATCCCCAGCTACATGGCCGACCTGGTGACGGTGCAGTCGTGGGTGGACGGCGACGGCCGCTCCTACTTCCCAGCCGCCAGCCACGGTAAATGGCCGCTGACCCCCGGCCTCTGCGCGCAGCTGTCTCGCAGCAGTTCAACACGGAGGCCGACAACGAGTACGTCATCGTGGGCAACAGCGGCGTGATGCGCTGCGAGGTGCCCAGCTTCGTGGCGGACTTTGTCAGCGTTCAGTCGTGGGTCGACTCTGATGGAGCCACCTACTTCCCCTCGGAGGACTATGGTAATTCAGTGCTGATGCCTGTCAATCGCCTCCATCTCCCAAGTAACTCGAGAAATGGCGCAATATCGACAGACGTCGAGCTTTTCGGGTCCAGCAGAAAGACGTAGGACTTTTCATTGCGCCATGTAGTATTCTGGGTCGCTCATGGTAGATGACAGCGAGACCTGTCCTATCTCTAGAGCTGATTGATGATGCAGTAAGTCTCCAGAAGACCATCTTCTGTGAAACGACATAACTTCACAACTAGCCGAGTCAGATGCCGGCGGCCCTTCTGGGCATTTCAGCTGCCAGATGGCTGGCTGGCTGGTGGCTGGCTGGTGTTGTTCGAAGACTATTCGGGGAGGTCTCAAGCATGATGACATCAGATGAGAATCTTTTTTTGAACCTTGATTGACAATTTTAAAAACAATTATCACCCAAATGTAATCGTAAACGCAACTCACATCTTCCAGAAGTATTGTCCTTTGGCATTGTATGGATTAAAAGCTTTGCTGGGAGCTAACTATTTCAAGTAAGAAAGCCGGCAAGAATTTTCAGCTAATGGTCTGGAACCCTTGTAGTTTGGAGGCGCTGGTCTGCTTAGAATTGTCCCCGCAATATCCTGGTCAGTTCCTTTGGGTTCCTGCCATGTTGCCAGTTCCAGCCACCCCTGCCTGCCGTGTCCTGAACTGACGACTTGCCTCGTCTCCGCCAGACGAGTTTCGTAGCGGAGCGTTTCACAGACAACAGATGATGACGCATGCCGCACATTGTGTCGGCCACACAGTGACAATCTTCAACGTCTCTAGAGCTGCACATGACCTCATAGAGCGCGTATTCGCCACCCCTGGCTGTGTCTCCGCCGGCTGACCGCTCCCACCATCCCCACGGGGTCGCGCTGGCCCTGTCCGCCGGCTGACCGCTCCCGCTGTCCCCACGGGGTCGCGCTGGCCCTGTCCGCCGTCCCCACGGCAGTGGTCGCACAGGCCCTGTCCGCCGTCCCCACGGCAGTGGTCGCGCTGGCCCTGTCCGCTGGCTGACCGCTCCCGCCGTCCCCACGGCTGTGGTCGCGCAGGCCGTGTGTCCGCCGGCTGACCGCTCCCGCTGTCCCCACGGCAGTGGTGTCGCAGCCGTACCAGACGGACGTCAACACGGCGCACGTCATCGCCGGCAACAGCGGCGTGCTCTCCTGCGTGATTCCCAGCTTCGTGGCCGACTTTGTCAGCGTGCAGGCGTGGACCGAGGCCGGCGGCGCCACGCACTTCGCCTCGGAGCGGTCGGGTACGTGGCGGCCGGCGGTGACTCGGGCGCCCGCCGTCTGTTTCAGCCGTGCAGCAGAGCTACGAGACCAGGATCACGGACGAGTTTGTGATCCGCGGGAACGCCGCCTCGCTCAAGTGCGTGCTGCCAAGCCACGTGTCCGACCTGGTGTCGGTTCAGTCCTGGGAGGCCAGCGACGGCTCCGTGTTCTTCCCCTCGTCCGACTACGGTACGGCCTAGGAACGGCAGCAGCTGCGCTCGACACCACCACCACCCCGCGCCTCTTCAGAACGTGGCTGAAATCCACAGCTCAACATATCGAACGTTTCCGAGCCTCCGCTTCCTGTCTAGCCTTTGATCTAAAGCTTCGTGCTTTATATACTTCATTCCTCCATCTCCTTCGCCTGCCATAAAATGCGCTTCATCCGTGTCTCAAATGACTCGAAATATCTTATGACTTGTCCTGTTCTGTCATATGACTCGTCCTGTCCTGTCGTATACCATATGAAGTGCCCTCTGTCTGTCATATGACGTGTCATCTCTGTCATATGACACCCTCCCTCTGTCATATGACGCATCTCCTTCCTCTCTGTCATATGACGCGTCCTCTCTGTTCGCCGTCGTGTCGCCGCCCGGTGACGCACCCCGGCGACTCAGCCGCCGGTGACGCAGCTGACCTTCCGTCTCCTTCGCCAAGCCGGCCCGTCAGCGGCGCCGCACTGCTTGTGTCACGGCCGGCGCTTCAGGATCACGGCCGGCGCCTCAGGATCACGGCCGCCCGCCCGGAGAGGGGCGGCGCCGGCCCGTCTGGCGGCGAGCGTGGGAACTGGGGTGCCCCCTCCCCCTCCGGTCGGTCGGTCGACGGCGGCTGGTGGGAGGACGTTCTCTGTCCGCTCTGTGTGGCCGCCGGGTCCGGCCGGCTGTCATTAGGACCTCATCCACAGCCCCTGGGCTGGCCGGGTGACTCATCGCTGACAGGCTCCCTCTCCGCCTCTGACTGCCCGAGCTCGGTCGAAGCTCGGCCGGAGCTCAGTCATGAGTTCAGCCGCAGCTCAGCTGGAGCTCAGCTGGAGCTCAGCTGGGCGTCAGCCGTAGCTCACTGGTGAATCGCCTGGCCTGGAGTCACGTGCCGGCCGTCACGTGACGACGATGAGCGTCACACTGGGCCGGCGAGACGGGCGCCACTGGGGAGCGGCCGGCACGGCCTGCGTTTTTCTGCCGCCGCTGCAGCAGTGCTGGCTGGGCCGCGGCCGGAGAGCCGGGCGCCAGCCTGACCGGGTCGCCCCCACAGCTGTCAGACAGGGTCGGCGGGACGCCCGCAGAGTTCAGTCCCTCTCGGGATGGTGTGAACTATTGAGCGCTCCGTGTGCGCTGTCGCGGCCGGCGGAGAGAGACCGGCCGCCGCTCGTCGGTCGTCGGTCGGTCGGCGGCGCTGTGCGTGCCGCCGGTCGCCGCCGCCGACGAGGCCGGGTCGACGCTCGCGCCGGGCGCGTGGCTGACTCACCCGGCGGAGTCGCGTCGAGGCCGGCGCGGCGGCACGCACCCCACCTGGTGGCCGGCGCGCGGATCGATGAACGCTCCGGCCCGCGCGCTCCCAGCGCTCCGGGCGCTGAAGTCGTGTCCTCTGGCTGAGGACGGGCGTGGTCGGCCGGAGGGGGCGCCGACACGCTGACGGCGGGTGCCTGGAGAGAGACATGCTCGGCACTCGCCGTCCTCCTTCCGGGACCGGCTCGGCACTCGCCGTCCTCCTTCCGGGACCGGCCTTTGTGTCAGCCGGTCCTGGGGTCGCTGCTCCGGCCGGTCCTGGGGCCGCCGGGGGTCGCCGCTCAGGCCGGTCAATGTGACAAACATCTCCATACAAACATCTGCCCGCTGACTGACGGCCCCCTGTTTGTGTTTGCCCGCGCGCGGTGTTTGTGTTTAAGTGGCGCGGCTCGCGCGTAATTGCCGGTGACCACCTAGCTGTCAACAATCTTAACGTAACGTCACATGAAGTTGAATAAATACAGAGTAGCGTAACTCCATTATTACAGCGTACCGTAGCTCATTAGTTGGTGATAACGTAACGCTCGGCCGGCATAGCGTAGCTGCTGATGGTTTTATCTTCACTGGTCGCTGCTCGCGATTGTACTGTATCGTTTTACCGCCGGCCACGCGCAGCTAGCGTTTTGCGGTGGTCACGGATGAATTCGCTTTGTCTGATATACCGTAACGGTAACGCTTGTTTCCGCGTCGCCCGCCTCGCTCTGGATACTATCGGTCCGCGCCGCTCCTTAGTGTAACTGACATTGAGGGGCGGCGGTATTGTGGCCTCGGTCACAGCCCGTGTCCGGCCGGGGACCCGCCTCTGAGGCGGCGCTCCGGCTCGGTACGGCCAGGGCTCTCAGTGGGCCGCGGCCCGACCCGGACCGTTCCCGTTCAGAGCCAGGCGGGCGGTGCGCAGATGAACATCACCTGCTCGCGCTGAGGGAGAGTCGACTGAACAGCCAGATAGCCGCCTGAGCTCGACTGCTTTCAAAGTAACACGGAGGTGTTGAAACTGAGACCATTTGTTCGAGCTTTATCGGCTAATCGGCTGTTGGTCGACTCTCCTCTGTCGCGGGATGTGTCTGCGTGTCTGTGTCCCCGCCCCTGCTCCCAGCAGCCCTCCCCTCCTCCCCATGGACTCCCTCCTCCCCACGGACCCGCCTCCTGCCGATACTCCCACGCCTCCCGCGCGGCTCCCCGTAAAAACTTCTCCCCGCGCGGTAATGACCCTCTCGGTCCGATTGTGTGGTGGACCCGGCGCCGGCCACCGGCCGTTCCCATAGTTAGCGACAAAAGCCGGCCCCAGGTGACACCTGAACTGGAGTCGTCACGAAACGCCGCGTGACGCCCTCCCGCTCCGCCTACCGCTCGGCCCCCAATGCCCAGTCAGATAGCTGGGCGGGAGAGCATTGAGCCAAATTGACGAGTCCCCTTTTGGGTGGCGTTATAGTCACAATCCCCTAGTCGGTATCTCCCCTCCATTTTTACGAGCTGCCTTCTCAGACGCGTTGCGGTTTTATTACTGAGGAAATTCTCTCGATGCAGGGTCAGGATTCCCATTAAACCGCTGTCGTCTGTCCCTGTGACGGCTGGAATCGATCTATCGATCGGCGTGATGCGTCCGCGGCGCTCCGCCCCTGTACTGGTCGCCTCCCCCTCACTACTCTGACTGGCATCTGACGCCCCTCTCTAATGTAACGACTCGCGACTCCCATAGTTGGCGACAGCGGCAGCGGCCAATGGCTCGGCTGAGCGGGCAGGCGCTGACAGTTTCCGTAAGACACAACTGTTCTGGTATTTTTGTGTCGTTGCTACATTAATTTTTGGGTTAATATAGCGTAAAAAAATCCGTTCTTGAATCTCCATGCTTGTTAATTCCTTTTGGGATAATCTCACCAACCTGTCCTACAGACCCAACTCTCGGCAGTCCTACATGGCCCCTATGTAACCCCCTGATGACCCCTGTGTCCCGCTATACACCCCGTCGGCCGTGTGTGACCTCCGCCCGCGGCGCGTGTCGTCAGACGGCAAGTACCTGGTGCTGCCGTCTGGCGAGCTGCACATCCGCGACGTGACGCCCGAGGACGGCCTCAAGTCGTTCCGCTGCCGCACCGTGCACCGGCTGACGGGCGAGACGCGCCTCAGCGCCACCGAGGGCCGACTCGTCGTCTCAGGTGAGTCTGAGACTGGCAGCGGCCGCCCGGGCACCCCGGGCCGTCCGAGACCGGCAGCGGCCGCCACAGAGACAGAGAGACCGGCACAGAGACCAGGGAGACCGGTACAGGGACCAGGGAGACCGCCACGGAGACCATCGTAACTGCGCGAACGTCAATCTCATCTAAAGCTCGACGTCGTACTCTCCAAACAGTCATCTGTAGATAAATTTGCCGGGACTGTGTGGGGGTGGAGGTCTCTGTGGGGACCTCTGGTCAGTCCCCACTTCCCAGCTCTCTGCGTCGGTGGGGGTCTCTGCAGGGACCTCTGGTCACTATTTCCCGGCTCTCTGCGTCGGTGGGGGTCTCTGTCGGGCTCTCTGCAGGGACCTCTGGTCACTATTTCACCGGCTCTCTGCGGCGGTCGCCGCCGGTCGCGGGGTTAAGTCGTCCGCCGGCGGCCGCTCGGTGGGCGGCGCCATTGTTTCTTTGTGCCGCCGGCCGAGCGGCCGTCTGCGGTCGGCGTACCTCGGTCGGCCTGTTCGACTCATTATCGTTATGTCGTTAGTATTGACACGGCCGGCACGACGCGCTCTCTGACTGTATCATGACGGGCCCTGCCGGCTCCTGAATAGTTCATTTGGCTGTAATGCGGTTTTGGGTTAACGCCCTTCCGGTGATCGACTCAGTCTTCTGGGCCAGTTTCAGCCTTTGCATATGATTAATGGATATGTCAAATGTTGAAATGTAGCGTGTTCCGTAACGCCCTCTGTTGCGCGTGTCGGTTTAACGTAACGGTAACGTCTGCTCGCCTTGCACTGTTTGCCTCTGAAAGTAAAGTCTGCGCGCGGTGTGTTGTGTTGTGTGCGCGAGGAGCCTACCTGAATGTTGGGATAGGGTACCCCTGCTGTCGGGCCGCCGGCCGCCGCCGCCGCCGCCGCCTGTCTCCGCGCCAGCCCAGCGCTCCGCCCGGCCGGTCCGTCTGCCCATCTGCGGCCGCACCGACCGCCTCTGGGCGGCCAGAGGCGGGCCGGACCCAGCCGTCCCACACACACCGCTGAGAGACTGCCAGATCGGTATCGTTCTCATTGCCAGCATTGAGAAAGCGTGCTGCGGAGCCCAGTCGGTCGTGCGTTGTCCGGTTGTGGTAGGATGTCCCTAGAGGGCGCCCCGACCGCACCCCTGCTAGGGGCCGGCCGCGGAGGTAGCGCCATCTGTGCCCGGAGTTCACTGACAGGACTGATTCATGCATTTACTTTGGCATAACATAGTCAATGCGTTCTCCATTATCAGTCGCCATACTGACACCATACTGACACATGTGGACTGCTGCGCCATCCGGGTCCCGGCTGAGCCTCCGTCGGCGGCCGCCTGACAACAGGCCGGAGCAGACCGGCGCCGCGGCCCGCCTCCGCCGAGCCTTTTGACCGGGCTGGCACCCGCGCGTCCGGCGCCGGTGGCTCCTGTATCCGTCTCCAGACAGACCCCGTAGCGCTAGCAGCAGTGCCGTGCGGAGTGCCGTGCCGGATTTCTGGCCGCTGACGCGCCGCTGTCGGTCGGCAGAGCCGGTGAGCAGCTCGGCGCCCGCGTTCCCGTCCGCCTCCCAGACGACTCAGGGGGTGACGTTCCGGTCTGGCCGCGGCCTGGCGCTGTTCTGCGCGGCCCAGGCGGCGCCCCCGCCCGAGTTCAGGTCAGAGCAGCCCCCGCCCCGGCCGAGGTCAGGTCAGCACAGCCCCCCGACCCTAGGTCAGGTCAGCCACCGCTTAAGGTCAGGTCAGAGCAGCCACCGCCCCCGCCGAGGTCAGATCAGCCCCCGCTCAAGGTCAGGTCAGAGCAGCGACCGCCCGAGTCAGGTCAGCGCGGGACGGCATCGGTAGCTCGGCTCGGCAGAGCGATCTGTCCGGTGACGGAACGTCCGCAGTGGTGTCGAGGTGGGTCGGGTCGGCAGCAGGGGCCCTATCCCGGCAACAGGGAGCGGCCCTGTCCCGGCCACTGAGGCGCCGCCGGTCGTCCGCAGAGCCGGTGTCGGCCGCTCCTCCCCAGGTCACCGTCTCGGCGCAGCTGAACAAGGCGGTGGGCCGGCGCGGCCGACCGGCCACGCTGCTCTGCCCGGGCCAGGGCCGGCCGGTGCCCGCCTTTCGGTAGGTGGCGCTGTCACGTTGCGTTCCGCCGCAGAGCCGGTGTCGGCGGCGCCGCCGCGGCTGGCGCTGTCGGAGCGTACCAGCCTGGCGGCCGGCAGGGCGGTGACGGCGGTGAGCCTGCTCTGTCCGGGCCAGGCGGCGCCGCCGCCCCTGTTCCGGTAGGTACTGGTCGGGCGGGGCTCGGGTTCAGCCAGCGAGTCGGGTAAGTGGCGGCGGCTGTCGGCCGGACGGCCCGGTACTCCTCCCGCCGGGCGGTGGGTCCGTCCCGCGGCCCCCACTCCCTGACGGGTCCCGCGGCCGCCGCAGCACCCGTCAGCTCGGGCCGGCCCCAGGTGAACGCTGTAGCCCGTCTCAGTCTGGTGGAGGGCCGCCGCTCGGCGCCCGTCACGCTGCTCTGCCCCGGCCAGGCCGCCCCGCCGCCGCACTTCAGGTAGGCGGGCGTAGGTAGTCGTACCCTCACACACCAACGAGGCAGGTAGGTAACTCTATGGTGATTGATTGCCGTCTGGGAGCTAGTTCGGCAACTGAACCGGCTCACGGCGGTGCCATTCACTGGCTCGGTACACGTCCGCATGTCCATTTGCTGATTCCGACCGACCGTCGGCTGACAAGTGCGACATCCCGAGAGCTGAGGGCACCACCGCGGTCCATTTCGGTCCGGACCGGACAGCCGGGGCGGGGCGCTGGGTGGCGCCGCCCGGCGGGGGACGGCGCGGCGGGCCGGCCGGACCACTCCTCCACCGACTGACGGCCCACCCGGCCGGCGCAGAGCCGGTGGCCGCGTCGGCGCCGCAGCTCGGCGAGGTCTCTCAGCTGCACCTGACGCGCGCCCGCCGCGCCGCCGTCGCCATGCTGTGTCCCGGCCAGGCGGCCCCGGTTCCGACGTTCAGGTAGGCTGTCTCCGCCCCCGTCCCCACCGCGGCCAGTGACGGTGAGTCTGTCCCCTGCGCCCACAGAGCCGGTCTCGGCGTCCGCGCCGTCCGCCGTACCGCTGCTGGACGCGTACCACCAGCAGGCGGGCCGGCCGCTCTCTCTGCTCTGCCCCAGCCAGGCGTACCCTCTGCCCAGGTTCAGGTAGGCTCCCCGCCGGCTCAGGTCAGGTCGGTGTCTGACCGGAGTGGCCGTGGCCCCGCAGAGCCGGTGGCGGCCACGGCGCCGTCGGCCATGTCCCTGCCCAACGCGCACCAGCGGACGGCGGCGCAGGCCGCGGCGCTGCTCTGCCCCAGCCAGGCGTACCCGCTCCCCAGGTTCAGGTAGGCTCTGCGCCAGGTCAGGTCAGCTCCCGGTCGGGTCAGGTCAGTGGGTGACGCGAGTGGCCGTTCGCAGAGCCGGTGACGGCCGCCGCGCCCAGCATCATGTCGCTGCCAGACGCCTACCGGCAGACGGCCGGCCGGCCGCTCTCTCTGCTCTGTCCCAGCCAGGCGTACCCTCTGCCCAGGTTCAGGTAGGCTCTGCGCGGAGTCCATGTAGGGGTCCGAGCGTCAGGTCGGGTCGGTCGGCGCTGTTCCGCAGAGCCGGTGGCGGCGGCGGCGCCCTCTGCCATGCTGCTGGCCAACGCGCACCACCAGACGGCGGGTGGGCAGCTGTCGCTGCTCTGCCCCAGCCAGGCGTACCCGCTGCCCGCGTTCAGGTAGGCTGCTCGGGCCGGCCGGTCGGGGGCTGACCGGTGCGCCGTTCGCAGAGCCGGTGGCCGCCGGCCGGCCGCAGGTGCAGGAGCTCTCTCAGCTGGGGCAGATGACGCGCCGGGCGGCCGGCGCGCTCAGTCTGCCCTGTCCGGGACAGGCGTTCCCCGTGCCGACGTTCAGGTAGGCTCGGTGTGTGAGGGCGCGCACTGACGGGCCGCCGGCGCCCCCAGAGCCGGTGGCCGCCGGCCGGCCGCAGGTCCAGGAGGTGTCCCAGTTCGGTCACGTGACGCGCCGGGCGGCCGCGCAGCTCAGCCTGGCCTGTCCGGCGCAGGCCTACCCGCTGCCCAGGTTCAGGTCGGTGGCCGGCCCGAGTAGGGCGGTAGCTCGGTGCAGCGGGGTGCCCTATCCCACCACTCAGGTCAGTAGCTGCCTCGGTCGCCGGTGCGGGCCCACCTCAGTCCGATCGTCGGTCTTGCAGAGCCGGTGGCAGCCACGGCTCCGCAGGGTAACTCGCGCGTGGAGACGTCCCGGACGGCGGCGGCCGCGCGCTCGTCCGTGGCGCTGCCCTGTGCCGGCCAGGCGTTCCCGCCGCCGACGTTCAGGTAGACGGAGCGCGGTGATCGGCTGGGACTGTGTCCGCTGTCCTGGGGCTGTGTCCGCTGACGGGCGGAGCGCCGCTGTTCTGGGGCGGACCGCCGCTGTCCTGGGGTTGTGTCCACTGACGGGCGGTGCGCGGCGGTCCTGGGGCGGTGTGCCGCTGTCCTGGGGCTGTGTCCGCTGACGGGCGGCGCGCTGTGCAGAGCCGGTGTCGGCGGCGGCGCCCGGGGACGCCTCGCAGCGCGACCTGAAGCGGCAGCTGCACCGCGCCGGCCGCGCTGTCTCGCTAGGCTGCCCGGCGCAGGGCGTGCCGCCGCCCACATTCAGGTAGGTGCCGCTGGCGTCTGCCGGTGCCGCCGTTTGGAACTGACGGCGCGCGGTCCGCAGAACCCCTGGCGGCCTCGGCGCCGGAGCTGGAGCGGGACCTCCGCTTCAAGCGGGTGGAGCGGCGGCGCGGGGCGGCGCTCTGTCTGCTCTGTCCCGGCCAGGGGTACCCGGCGCCCAGCAGACGGTAGGTGCCGCCTCTGTGCCGGCCCGGGGACCACCAGGGGTACCCGGCGCCCGGCAGACGGTAGGTGCCGCCTCTGTGCCGGCCCGGGGACCACCAGGGGTACCCGGCGCCCGGCAGACGGTAGGTGCCGCCTCTGTGCCGGCCCGGGGACCACCAGGGGTACCCGGCGCCCGGCAGACGGTAGGTGCCGTGTCTGACGGCCGGCCGCGCGCGCCACAGAGCCCGTGGCCGCCTCTGCCCCGCAGATCAGCGAGCTGGCGCGCACGGTGACACTGCAGCGGCGGCGCGGCGCCGCGCTCAGCCTGGGCTGTCCGGGACAGGCCTTCCCCGTCCCCACCGTCAGGTATGGTCAGCTCCACAGGGCTGCTGCTGTGAGCTCCTACAGCTCCTGTGAGGGTTACCCTGTCCTCCACTCGGGTAGGCTCCCTCCCGCCGGTCTCTGGCCGGGAGGGGAGGGGTCCTGTGGGGGTTATCCTGTCCTCCACTCGGGTAGGCTCCCGCCCGCCGGCCCGCCGGTCTCTGACCGCTGACCGCCCTGGGTCGCAGAGCCGGCCAGCGCCTCAGCGCCCCGGGTCCCGGAGGGCTCGCAGTTCGAGGCACTCAGCCGGGTGGCGGGCGCGCCGCTTTCGCTGCTGTGCCCCGGCCAGGCCGCGCCCACGCCCGCCTTCAGGTAAGTGCCGGATGGTCAGGGTGATGTGCCGCTGGAGGTACCGACCGGAGCCGGGTCTGGACTGGTCCGGTCTGTGTCGGGTATGCGTTGGTCTGGACTGAGTGATACAGTTGGGTCGGTGGTGTCCTCTGTCGAAGGCTCTCTGAGCGGGCGAGGAGTGAAGCCCAGCGGCTCCAGAGTCGGGTCGGCCCTACTACCCTGTCGGATGAGAGCATGGTTCTGTACCCGCACTGCAGACGGAGCCGGACGGTCTGCTCTTCTCGGCTGGTTTGGCATTGTTTAGCGGTAGCTTACAAGGCAGCCTCTCTGCCGAGGCGGAACTCGTGTCGGACGACTGTGCGCTGTGGGCGTTGGCTGCGGCAGCGGCGGCGGGTCCCCGGTCCTGGGAGGCACCGCGCCGTGTCCCGGGGTGGGGTCGGGCCCGACTGACCGCCGCGCTGGCCGGTGCGTGCGGCCCGCAGAACCGGTCAGCAGCGCGCCGCCTCAGTTCCCCACGCAGAGCAAGATCAGCTCAGCGGAGCAGCGGGCCGGCGCGGCGCTCAGCCTCCTCTGCCAGGGCCAGGGGTCGCCGGTACCAGTGACAAGGTCAGCAGTGAGGCCAGGGGTCACCGGTGCCAGTCACAAGGTCAGCGGAGGGTCAGGGGTCACCAGTACCGAACCAGGGGTCGCCGGTGCCAGTCACAAGGTCAGCACAGGGTCAGGGGTCACCGGTGCCAGTCACAAGGTCAGCAGCGGGGCCAGTCAGGAGATGGCGGTGAGTTGACCGGTCGATCCGTGTCGCTGGGAAGAATCTGATTTGGGGAAGAAAGGGCGGTGAAATCCAGTGAACTCTCGTCCGTCAACCGTACATGCGGCGGAGTGCGGCGGCGGCGGCCGGTGGCGGTTCCACCCTATCCCTCCCCGGCTGCCGGAGTCCCCGCTATGCGCGCCTCCAACCGTCCTCTCTGTGCCGCCGCCCCCAGAGCCGGTGTCGAGCGCGCCGCCAAAGACCACCAGTCGCAGTGAGATCCAGACGGAGCGGGCGGCGGCCGGCGCGGCGCAGGCGCTCCTCTGCCCCGCTCAGGCCTTCCCGCTGCCGGCCTTCAGGTAGGCGCCGAGCGGTGACCCCTGCGCCCCGTGACACGAGCCTCTCCCCTGTAGAGCCGGTGTCCAGCGGGCCGCCTAAGGTCTCCGTCGAGTCCAAGGCGTACAACCTGCAGCAGGCCAGCGGTGCCGAGCTCAGCCTGCCGTGCAAGGCGCAGGCGTTCCCCGTGCCGCGCTTCAGGTGAGGACGCTGCAGTGCCCGCGCCCGTCTGACCAGTTCAGAACTGAACTCAGCAGTCACCGTCGGTCAGGGGTTGGCGGTCCTTTCAATTCGACCAGCGCGGGCCGGCGGCGAAGACGGCCTCCTATCCCACCATTCAGGGACGGCTCCGTCCTCACATCTCGTCAGTCTGTGTCCATTGTCTCTCTATCCGCTCTCAGAGCCGGTGGCCAGTGGCACCCCGGTGGTGCCGCCCGGCGCCAACGGGGTCATAGTCGAGGCCCGCGCCGCCGCGCCGGGCACGCTGCACTGCCGCGGCCAGGGTCACCCGGTGCCCAGCTTCAGGTGAGATGCTGTTGTGGCAGGATTAGAAGTGCTGTGGCCAGGACTCACAGCGCTGCCGCCGTCAGTGTTCACAATACTGCCTGGTCAGGGCTCACAGCACTGCCGCGGCCAGGGTCACCCGGTGCCCAGCTCCAGGTGAGCTACCGCAGCGACCAGGGCTCAGAGGTACCCCTGTTCAAGTGGTGTGTGAGGGCGCAGCTCAGCACATTCAGAAGCGCGGAGACTGGACGGCGGCCGGCGGCATCGCGGGCGGAACGGAGCGCGATCCCAACACTCCAGCCCCCTGGTAGGCTGCGCGGTGTTCCCGGCGAGGCACCGCTGTCCCGCGCCCGGCGCTACCCCGGCTGTCCGTTCCTCTCGCAGAGCCGGTGTCTAGCGGCGCTCCGCGGGTGCCGGCCGGAGCTCAGGGCGCCACGTTCTACCTGCGGGCGGCGGCGCCGGGGGCGCTACACTGCCGCGGCCAGGGCTACCCGGCGCCAGTGTTCAGGTGAGCCGGCGGCGGCCCTCCCCTCCCCCCCCCCCCGTCCCGGCGGCGGGGTCCGTGCACCCACCGGACGGTGTCGCTCCCGACAGAGCCCGTCTCGAGCGCGGCGCCCAGCGTGCCACTCGGGGCGCGCGGCGACGTGTTCACCTTCGCGGCGGGTCGGGACACGACGCTGCCCTGTCGCGGCCAGGCCTTCCCCGCGCCCACCTTCAGGTGAGTCGGGTGGCAGGGAGGCCATCCAATGCACAGACGGAGCGGTATTTCCGAACCGCTCGGGACGTCATGGAGTAACATAGCTGACAAATTCGCTAGGCCAGTCGGAACAGGTGTCTTGACGTGAACGAAGGTCTTCTGACGGCAGTTGTAAGCGGCAGCTCGAAGTCGTACGAAATCACCTCAGTCCTCTCCAGCGATGTCCTTTGGCGGCGGCCCGGGTCCAGTTCAGCCCATCCCAACATTCAGGCTCCTCGCTGCTCCCTGGTCCGCTGAGGTGGCGGCTGTCCCCGCCCGGCCTCGGAGAGTTACGATCCCGTCCCGACCGGTGCCGACAGAGCCGGTGGCCAGCGGCGTGCCGCGCCTGCTCGGCGCCCGTGGCGACCGACTCGACCTCGGCGCCGGCTCGGCCGTGGCCGTGCCGTGTCGGGCGCAGGCGTTCCCCGTGCCGCGCTACAGGTGGGCCCTCCCTCCGGCTACTTCCCAACCAGTGTCTACACCCCAACATTCAGGTAGGGCTCCGATCAGCTCCGGTAGGTTCTTATGGTTAACCCTCGGTGTTCGGCAGAGCCGGTGGCCAGCTCTGCGCCGCGACTGCCGGCTGACTCCAAGTCGAACACGTTCTCGCACTCGTCTGGAGCGCCGCTGGCTCTGCTGTGTCGCGGACAGGCGTTCCCGGTGCCCTCCTTCAGGTGCGTGCGCTCAGCGAAGGGGCTCGCTGGGACGCCGAGGCGGCGGTTCGGCTCAGTTTCACCGTTCAGCGGAGACTGGGCTCGGCGGCCGACCTGTCATCTGGAGCCGCAGAGAGCTCACACAGCCCAGGCGGTCGGTCTCTGTCTCACTGTCTCACCTCTCCGATCGGTCGGGCGACGCTCACCATTCTGTCCGCCTCGTCCGTCTCCTGTCCCGTCCAAATATCAAAACTCTGTGGCGGCGGGCGGCGGCTCGGCCGGCATCCCACCCCAGCTCCGATGGTACTGGAGGGCCGCATGCGGTTGATGTCAGTGACACTAGCGCGGCCCCTCCCGCAGAGCCGGTGGCCAGCTCGGCGCCCCCTGTCCCCGCCAGTGACACTCTGGCTGCTCCTCCCTCAGAGCCGGTGGCCAGCTCGGCGCCCCGGCTGCCGTCCGAGTTCAAGACGGACGCGCTGTCGCTGGCGGCCGGCGCTCCCGCGGCCCTCACCTGTCGCGGCCAGGCGTTCCCGGTGCCGGCCTTCAGGTGCGCTCCACTCCCCCGAGAGCAAACGGACCCGGGACAGAGCCAGAGGATCCAGTGGACTTGTTTTCACAGACGGGTCTACATTCTAGTAAGCTGATGTCGGATAGGGAGGCTTTGTTTCCGAGCTGGCGGGCGAAGGCGGCGCGGCGCGACGGTCTGTCGGTCGCTCTGGCGGTCTGGCGGTCGGTCGGTCAGTCGGTTAGCTGGACGGTCGGGTGGATGGGCAGGACATTACCCTCCCTTGCCGGCCACGACACTGCGCTGGGCTGGCGCCGGCGGCTCTCTGACACCTGTGGCCCGACGGCGGTGACGCGGTGGTCTGACCCGTGTCGGTCTGTGGCCCGCGGTCTGCAGAGCCGCGCGGCAGCTCGGCGCCGCGGCTGACCGCCCAGCAGCGCCGCCTGGAGCTGGCGGACGCCGCCGCCGGCCGGCCGGTGCCGCTGGCCTGCAGCGCCCAGGCGCACCCGCCGCCCGCGCACAGGTGAGGGAGGGGTGGGCGGAGCGGCGGCGGACCGACGGGTGGCGGGGCTCCCGAGCTCCCGTGTGACCGCGGCGTACCCCGCAGAGCCCACCGCGTCCTCGGCGCCGCGCGTCCTCGGCGAGCGGCTCATGCTGCGCTCGGCGCTGGAGGGTGCGGCGGCCATCCTCAGCTGTCGGGCGCAGGCCAGCCCGGGGCCCGCCTTCAGGTACGGTGCAGCAGGCCGGGGTTCAGATACAGATCAGCCCGGGGCCCGCCTTCAGGTACGGCTTAGCAGGCCGGGGTACAGATACAGGCCAGCCCGGGCCCCGCCTTCAGGTACGGTATAGCAGGCCAGCCCGGGGCCCGCCTTCAGGTACGGTACAGCAGGCCAGCCCCGGCCCGCCTTCAGGTACGGTACAGCAGGCCGGGGTACAGACACAGATCAGCCCGGGCCCCGCCTTTCAGGTACGGTATAGCAGGCCAGCGCGGGGTACAGGCACAGGCCAACCCGGGGTACAGGTACAGATCAGTCCGGGCGCATGTGCAGGCCAGCCCGGGTCCGCGTTCAGACGCGCCCGGGCCCCGCGTTCAGGCGCAGTGCGGCGGGCCGGGCGGCCGTCCCGCGAGTCCCAGACTCTGGTGAGCTCAGAGGTTCTGGCGGTGACGGTGAGGTCAATGTCTTCTGGGTGGTGGCAGCATGCCAGTTCCTACTTGGACAGGCCTGTATGGGACCACAGCAGCTCCCCTCTGGCTGGGTATCTGTCAATGTCGGCACACTGATGTCCGGTGTGTTGGCGGTTGGCCGGCGGCAGCGGCGCGGCGGTGCGGCAGTTCGCGTACTCCCGCCTCCGTCCCCCTGATCTGACGGCCCACCTGCCGGTCGCGCAGAGCCGCTCTCCAGCGCCGCTCCTACTGTGCCGTTCGAGGCGCGCGGTAACGTGCACGTGGCGCCGGCCGGCCGGCCGGTGTCGCTCTCCTGTCGCGGCCAGGCGTCCCCCGCGCCCCTGTTCAGGTGAGTGCCCCGGCCGGCCGCCGGAGGAACTGGCAGCTCGCGGGGACGCGGTCCAGCCTCCACCCGCACACAGGTTATAACCAGACCTGCTGTTCAAAACAGGCGTCTGTAGACTGACAGCCAAGGTAAGGTAGCCTGCTGCTCTTATCATAAGGTTGTAATTTTATGCGTGAACATGATGTGGCATGTTTTGGCATCAATTACGAGTGCCGGTGATTGAATCACTCCACAGTCCACACTACAAAATCTGCTGGGCTGGCGCGGAGCAGGCAGCGGCGCAATACCTTTCCATCCTTCCGGTTTCAGAAAGGAACTTAAATCCTATGAAACGATGAACTATTCGGAAACCAAAGATGAGCTATTCGGAAACCATGATGACCTTACCTCACCTAGCAGTCGGCTGTTAGGCAGAATTTAACTTTGTTTTTGCGATTATAGACCCTATGGTGCTGAGTAACCAACCTTCTTTTCTGTCCTGTGTGTCCTAAGTCCCAGCGTCTGTTCTTTACATGCCGGCCGCTGTGTAACTGTCAGCCCCCGCCTCCGCCGGTGTGGCCCGCAGAGCCGACGGCCTCCTCGGCGCCTCGCGTGGCCGGAGAGCTGTACCTGTTCCGCCGCGCCGCGGCGCGCGCGGCCGTGACGCTGCGGTGCGGCGCGCAGGCCAACCCGCCGCCCCGGTTCAGGTCAGACCGGCGCGTCAGGTCCTCGGGGATCAGCCCCAGGGCCAGGGTACCCTGTGGAGTGAGCTGATCTGGGAACTCGTGGTCTGTGTGTGCCGGTACGGGTGTGTGTGGTGGTGAGGTCAGTGGCTGGTGGTGGTGTGGGGTGGCTGTGTATGCGAGGGTCTCGGGTAGGATGTGGGACGGGGCGGGGCCGGTGCGGGAGGGCAGTCCCGGGGGTGGGAGGCAGCCCCGGGGTGCAGCCGCTCTGTCCGCGGCCCGCGTCGCCCCGCCTGAACTCTGAGCTCCCTCTGTCTCTCTCTCCCGGTTGGCAGGCCGCTCTTGGAAAGCACGCTCCTTGGGTGGCCGATGCACACCACGTACGACTAGCGTTGACGCGGGGGCACCTCGCCTGCTGCCGTCTAGCGGTGAGTCTCTCAACCTCAGTTGGTAGAACGCTCCGCTTGGCGGCTGGCCGCTGGCTTGGTGCCCCCGGCGATGCTATGTCGCTCGCTTGGTGGCTTATTGGCTTTGGACGTTACTTGGTCCCACTTGGAATACTAACAGTCTTTTCGTCCCGTCTCCAAGTCAAAATATAATATAACTTGAAAATTTGTTCGAGTAAAATCACCCCGTATCGAGAGTGTGTAGTTTTCCCGCTTGCCTGGCCTTTGCAGTCACACCATAGTG
This sequence comes from Amphibalanus amphitrite, assembly GCF_019059575.1. Taxonomy (NCBI): domain Eukaryota; kingdom Metazoa; phylum Arthropoda; class Thecostraca; order Balanomorpha; family Balanidae; genus Amphibalanus; species Amphibalanus amphitrite. The sequence goes on along the minus strand of NW_024882256.1, from coordinate 35,559 downwards.
TTGCCGGCTTTTGGCTGTTATGCTTCTGTCAGCCGTGTGACCGGCCGCTGCGGCTGGCGGCGGGGCAGCTTGGTACCGTGCTGGTCACTGGAAGGCAGTCAGGGCACCCCCGGTTACCGTGCTGGTCACTGGGCAGCGTGCACCCTCGGGTGCCGTGAGGTGCCGTTCTAGTCACGGAGCTTGTACACCTACCCACCTACCACCCGCTGGGAGAGCCGCTGTATCTTTGTATATCGGCGTGGCGTATGATCGGGCTGGTATCAAGTGCTGCTGTCTCGGTTATCGGTCAGTCCCCCGGGTTCTGCCGTGGCATCTAACGGTAAGTAAATGTTCATACGGAGCATCAATTCATACATTTGCATCTCCAAGGTCATCTATCAGGTCAGTTCTGCGGTTCTGCTTGGTGTTGTTGGGTGCGGTGGGGCTTCAGCTAGTGTATGCTGACCAAGGCTTGACACAGATATTGGATAGAGGTACAACCTGTAGATTGTTTGAACCATAATTGATCTTACGATGCTTCGAACTGTTTAAAGTTAGTCACTCTTTATATCGTTTCTTCTGTTTCGCTGTAAAATTCCTCATGCAAACGTACCTATCACGCATAATTTATTGGAAAGTTGTTGGAAGTATCACAATGGTTATGGCGTTTAAATACAATTTTGATGTTCTTGCTTGTCCCTATGTCGTCTTTTTGCGAACATTGTCATCTCTATAATATTGTATTATTATTGTTCCACATTGAAACATCCGATAAACGTTCTTTCCACTTAACAATTGCAAAGTCCCACGGTTGTCCTCTGGCTACTCTAGTACTCTCCTCGCGTCGTGTGTTCCACTCCGCCCTGTCTCCCCTCTCTCCCCTCCCGCTGCTGACCGACTGTGCCCGGCCGGCGGTCTGCTGACCTCCCCTCTCCCCGCCCCGCCGGTCAGGTGGTTCAAGTTTGAGGAGGGCAGCTCGCGTCGGCGGCCCGTTCAGCTGGACGACAGGGTCCGCCAGGTGGCTGGCACCCTCATCATCCGCGAGGCGCGCGTCCAGGACTCGGGGAAGTACCTCTGTCAGGTCAACAACACCGTCGGAGGCGAGAGCGTCGAGACCGTGCTCACCGTCACTGGTGAGTCAGGGAGGGTAACGGGACCGTGGGTATTGGGACCGTGCTTACCGTCACTGGTGAGTCGGGGAGGGGCCGTGCTCACCGGCACTGGTGAGTGGGTAATGGGACCGTGCTCACCGTCACTGGTGAGTCAGGGAGGGGCCGTGCTCACCGTCACTGGTGAGTCAGGGAGGGGCCGTGCTCACCGTCACTGGTGAGTCAGGGAGGGGCCGTGCTCACCGGCACTGGTGAGTCAGGGAGGGGCCGTGCTCACCGTCACTGGTGAGTCAGGGAGGGGCCGTGCTCACCGGCACTGGTGAGTCAGGGAGGGGCCGTGCTCACCGTCACTGGTGAGTGGGTAACGGGGCCGTGCTCACCGTCACTGAGTCAGGGAGGGTAACGAGACCGATTCACCGTCAGTGGTGAGTCAGGGTAACAGGGATGGGACGGGAGCGTCAAAATCGTTCTCATTGTCCATGGTGAGTGTGGGGGAGGGCGGGCCGTTATAGGGCTCACTGTGGCTGTTTTCATTAGGCATTTATGGGGCTGGTAAAGGTACTATGTTTTTCCCTGACTATCGACCCCCTGTTCGTTTCAGCGCCGCTCTCGTCTTCCATCACGCCGCCGTCCCAAGTGGTCGACTTCGGCAAACCGGCCCAGTTCACCTGCACCTACAAGGGCAACCCCGTCAAGGCCCTCTACTGGATGAAGGATGGCGTCAAAATCGGTACGTCCGGCACAGATACTGACCTCTGCAGCTGCGAACATGTGCTGTCGATAACATGATCACCGATAATCGCATTAGTTGGGGGGGGGGGGGCGACGCAAAGTCTGAGATTGCCTTTTGAAATCCTGTGCTACATTTTTATGGTAATCTTGTGCCAGACGACTACAGCATAAGAGCTCGTCGCTTTGGTGCCGTCATTTCTTTGTATCACCTCCAGCCTCCCGGCTCCCACTGACCCCGCTGACTGACCTGCCGCGTCTGTCCACCTGTCTGCAGGTCACGACGAGCCGACGCTGTCGATCCGCGCCGTCACCAAGTCCGACAAGGGCATGTACCAGTGTTTCGTCATCAACGACCAGGAGAGCGCGCAGGCGACGGCCGAGCTGCGGCTCGGTGGAAAATGTGAGTGACTGGGGGAGGGGAAGGGGGGCAGTGTGTGTGTTAGTACGGAGAGCTCGGGCTCGGTGGAAAGTGTGAGTACCCCTGTGGGGAAGGGGTCACTGTGTTAGTACTGAGAGCTGCGGCTCGGTGGAAAGTGTGAGTAACCGGGGGGGGGGGGGGGGGTGCAGTGTGTGTGTTAGTACGGAGAGCTCGGGCTCGGCGGAAAGTGTGAGTACTGCTGTGGGGAAGGGGTCACTGTGTTAGTACTGAGAGCTGCGGCTCGGTGGAAAGTGTGAGTAACCCGGGGGGGGGGGTGTGCAGTGTGTGTGTTAGTACGGAGAGCTCGGGCTCGGCGGAAAGTGTGAGTACTGCTGGGGGGAAGGGGTCACGGTGAAGTACTTAGCACGGGGAGCTGCGGCTCGGGGAGAAATGTGGGGGCCGCTCAGGGTGTGTTTCACTGACAGTAGCCAACTGAAAATGGGTAGAGAACCTCAAAGCAAATCTGATAAAAAGCGGAAACACGTCAAATATGAATATGGGCGCTGCTTGGCCTTTTGCTTCAGTGGAATTTCGTTGATCATGAAAGCTATTGTCGGCTACCAGTGTTGCTGCTCACAGGAATTTTACAGGCAGCTAACCGCAGGTTAGCCATTGATGTGTCTGTGACTCCGTGTGTGATGATCTGGCTGTTGAACTGTGTGTGATGGTGTGAGACGCCGTAATGCCGCGTGTGACGCCGTGTGACGCTGAGCACGTCGGTCCGTGTGTGACGCTGCATTCCCTGTCGCCAGTCGACCCGCCGGCGGTGTGCCTGATCCTGTGTCTGATGCTGTGAGTCTGTGACTGTACTGTGTCTGACGCCGTGTGACGCTGTGTGTGACGCTGTGTGTGACGCTGCGCTCCCCGTCGCCAGTCGACCCGCCGGCGCTGGTGGAGACGTTCGAGGCCCGCCAGCTGGAGCCCGGCATCTCCACTCACCTCAAGTGCGCCGCCACGGGCGACCCGACGCCCGAGATCACCTGGTTCATTGACGACACGGAGACCACCAGCCGAGACCGGTAAGAGGCGGCGCGCGGGGACGAACAGCTGACACTAGTTACACAGGGTGGCCCACGGTATACAGAAACGGAAGGGACGTCAGGTCGAATGTATTCGATGGTGGGCATTTTTGCGCCTACTCCAATTATTTGCGCATGTACGCACTATCTTTACTGTGTACCATATACCTCTTAAAGTCGCCATTGCATGTTTGAAATGATATTCTTAGTAACTTGTAGCGTAACGTACTGGAGCGTCGCTCTGCGGGTCCCGGACGGCTGTCTGTGACCGCCTCTGACCGCCACTGACCACCACTGACCGCCGGCGGGTCCCGGACGACTGGGGCTGACCGTTACTGACCGTCACTCACCGCCACTGACCGCGGGCGGGCCGCGTGGCCAGGTTCCAGGTGAGCCACTCTCGCGGCCCGGGCGGCACCGTCGTGTCCTTCCTCAACATCTCCAGCATCCTGACCAACGACGGCGGCCTGTTCAAGTGCCGCGCCGCCTCCAAGGTGGGCGCCGCCGAGCACCGGGCGCGCATCGACGTGCGCGGCCTGCCGCACGTCAAGCCCATGAAGAAGATGTCGGTGGTGGCCGGCGAGACGCTGATCAAGACGTGCCCGGTGGCCGGCTACCCGATCGACACCATCACCTGGGAGATGAGTGAGTGGCGCGCGCACCGAGCGCAGGACCGCCCCGGCGCCGAACCCGGCCGAGGGCGGTCGATTGATGGATACCTGTAAACACAGAGGTAGTCAATAGGCACTGAGCAGCCCGTTTGACGTCATTCACATCTTACACGCTGCTCATTTGGAATTACCGATTGAAGGACATGTGCCTCTGCTAAATGATATTGTTTTGTACAACAGTTGAATCTGCCCATCCACTATGTAATGTCGTGCCCGCCGGGGATCGAGGCTTGTTCTGCTCGCGTCCCTATGTCGGCAGCTAACCCCTTACCCCGTTACCCCCGTTACCCGCTCCCGCCGCTCACGGTACCCCGTCCTCCGCCGGCAGACGCGCGCGTGCTGCCCCGTGACGCGCGCCAGAAGGTGTTCCCGAACGGCACGCTGATCATCACCAACGTGCAGCGCCAGTCGGACCAGGGCACGTACACGTGTGTGGCGCGCAGCACGCACGGATACATGGCGCGCGCCAACCTCGAGGTGCTCGTCATGGGTGAGTGCAGGGGCGGGGGACGGGGAGGGGGCGCCGGCCGGGACCGACACACGGTACTACACAGCATACACAACACGGTCTATGTGGGACTTCAGGTCAGATGGACTTAGTGGAGGCAACATATAGATCACTTGTGATAGGCTAATCTGAGCGGCGCCTTTCTGCCATTGTGTAGAAAAGTCCAAAGATTTTATCCGATAATAAACACCAGTTTATAACGTTTTCTATGCTTATAGATTGAGTTAAATCGTACAATATTTTTTTATTACCATGGACATAGGACTAGCTTGAATTCGCGTAGTTTGCCTGTCACTTTTTGCATTAAGATGTCAGGAACACCATGACACGAATTTGGAGTAGGATGCGGCTGGTGATGACTGGCTTTCTCACTATTTTTCGTCGCTGTCTCCGAGGTGCGTTCTGGTTAGGTCTGACCACCGTTAAGGAACTGATATCGGCGATCACCAGACGCCATCGATCCACGCTCGGCACCGGCCGGCGCCTTGCTGGGGTGTGCTCTCTAGTTAGGCCTCGCCACATGACATTGGAGGTTAATTTATGCGATTGATGACTTCGTAATAAGTCGCTTAATACGGTTTAGAGAAACATAAATGTCGAGTAGCATCTTAATGACTCTCTTTTTGTGATAATTATTTCTTTAAAGATGAAAGTGAAAGCAGTTTAGCTATTGTTTAAATTTCTGTTCTCACATTGCTCTAAGAACTGCAATTTGTCATGCTCCAAACGGGAGTGCAGGCGCGCGCGCGTGTGTGTGTGTTCGTCTGACCGCCTTTTCCAGTTGTGCGCGGGTCGGCCGGCCCGCCCGCCGCCGGTAGCCGGTCGGCCGCCCCGCCCGGCCCCCGTCACAGCCCCCGCCCGGCGCAGAGCCGCCGCAGCTGGCGCCGTTCGCGTTCGATGCCGGTCTGCGCGTGGGGGACCTGGTGACGGCCATGTGTGTGGTGCGCGCCGGCGACTCGCCGCTGACCCTGCGCTGGCTGCGCGACGGCCGGCCGCTGCCGCCGGCCGCCGAGGGACTCGTCACGCGTGACACCGGCGACCGGCTGAGCGTGCTGCTCATCCCGCACGTGCGCGCCGCTCACGTGGGCCGCTACACGTGCCAGGCCAGCAACGCGGCCGGCGCGGCGCGCCACTCGGCGACGCTGGTGGCCCGAGGTAGCGCCGCCGGCCGCTCCGACTGACGCACCGCACGGGTTCGGGCTGACCTGTGGATACCGGAGCTAACCTCTCGCCGCCCCGACTCCTCCCGCCGATCGCCGACGGCACTCCTGGTCCGACGGAGCCGCGCCTGGCCGGGGTACAGCCCAGACCCCAGCTCCCGCCGCAGCCCGGCCGGGGTACAGCCGAGACCCAGCGCCGCCGCCCGATCCGGTGTGCCTCGCCTGACCGCCCTGTGAGGCCGCACAGTCTGTGGAGCCGCCCGCCCGCCCGTCCGGCAGATCAGTCTGCGCTGAGCTGGTCCCTGACAAGGCCACAAGGGTCTGTCGGCAGTCGCCGGCCACCGTCCAATACCTGAGGGCCTTTGAATGAAAGGGAATCAGGCAGGATGACTAGGAAAGCTGTGTGTAGTTTCATCGCCAAATCTGAGACACAGCCTTGAGCTCTCGCTGCACTCGCCTGAATAGCGCTGTCGGCTCTGTGGCCCGTATCACTGCTTCTGGCAACGTCTTGTTCATCTGTGGTTCTAGTCTTCTTACCAGGCGCAGTCGATCGAGGACTGGTGGTCTCCTCCCCTGGTGTGGTGGCTAAATTAGTCATCAACCGAGCTGTAGGGGCGCATCGTTTGTAATAGAGGTTCGCCGTAGCAGCTCACTGAAACGATGAGCGGTAAGCTCATTGGTGCAGTGTCCGTCTGCGCAGGCCGTCCTCTGACCGCCGGGCCGCCCCCAGAGCCGCCGGAGATTGTGCCGTTCGCCATGGAGGCGGCGCTGCGCGTGGGCCAGGACGCCACCCTGCTGTGCAGCGCCTACAAGGGCGACACGCCGCTGGCGGTGACGTGGACGGTGGACGGGGCGCCGGCGGCGGGCCGGCCGGGCGTGCAGGTGCTGCCGGCCGGTGCCCGCTCCAGCCTGCTCACGGTACCCTCGGTGGGCGCCGAGCACAGCGGGCGGTACACCTGCACGGCCAGCAACGCGGCCGGCACGGCCACTCACTCGGCGCGGCTGGACGTGCGCGGTCAGTCGGCCACAGGGACCGCCGCGCGCTGGTCTGACCCGGACACTGCCCGAAATCCAGGATGGATCCCTGATCAGCCTACCCTAGATCGCCGTGCCTTATTTCGAGTTTCAGCCGAATTCCACCTTTCTCCATGTGTCTCAAAAAAGGTTTGATTCGTAGTGCCTTCTCCGACGGGCCAGGAGCTCTCACCGGTAGACCGGTGGTGTGACCGCAAACGAGTCGTAAGTGGCTCTGTTCTACGTGGACGCTCCTGTGAGCCCAGCTCGGGCCAGCCGGCAGGGACAGCTCGCCGCTGACATTGTTACCCACTGTTGACTTGATACCCTCATCGGCATACGCCAGTCGCACGACGACAGACAGTGGTCGTCTCGACGGGGCCCTTTGTTTGCCTCGAGACAGTTTCCTTGTTCCATCTAGTTTGGCATCAACGCAAGCATCCTAATTCGTTTGTTTGACGAAGCGCCACGTGGACATCAAGTGGCTGACACCTGGCCCCGCGCGTATTGTCAGAGGTGCCGGAGATAATGCCGTTCGGCGTCGACGCCCCGCTCAGCTCTGGGGAGACGGTGGCGCTCGTCTGCAGCGTCAAGAAGGGAGACACTCCGCTGACGATCAGCTGGACGTTTGAGGGCGGGCCGGTGCCCGAGGGGCTGGCCGTGCGGGTGATCCCCACGGGCGCCCGGAGCAGTTTCCTCTCGTTGGAGGCGGTGGGCGCGGCGCACAGCGGCCTCTACACGTGCACCGCCGCCAACGCGGCCGGCACCGCCTCCCATACGGCCAGGATCACAGTGAAGGGTCAGTGGTGGGCGCGGCGGACTGGCGGCCTTCGGACACCCATCCTGAGCCCGCGATCCCCGCATCGAACCAGGAACCGCGCGCCTCTCTACTGCCTCTGAGCTGTTTGTTCACCAGTCTGGCTGGATGTCGCTGATGGTGTTCTGGTAACGACCTGATGGTCAGCGGTCGGTGGCCAGGCGGGCGTGGTAGTCTCCAGGAACATATACGAACCATATCCTTGTTTCTCGCATATCATTGTATCCGCCTTCGGAACCTGCACCAAACTGACGCTCAAAAGATCACTCAGACTGATTCCCGGTCCACCGTTCAGAGGTTCCCGAGGTGGTGCTCTTCTCGGATGCTCTGGAGGCTCCACTGAGCACGGGAGAAGATGCCGCTCTGACGTGCCGAGCCAGCAAGGGCGACACGCCGATGACGCTATCCTGGACCTTCGACGGACGTCCCGTCACCTCTGAAATGGGAGTGAATGTGATATCGGCGGGCGCCCGGACCAGCTTCCTGACGATCCAGTCTGTCGGGGCGGCCAACAGCGGGAAGTACACCTGCACCGCTGCCAATGACGTGGGACAGGCCTCCCAGTCGGCCCGGCTCACGGTGAAGGGTCAGTTTGCGATATCGCTTCAAGAGTTCCCCCATATTCTTATACCATTTCACAATGTGTCCTATCTTGTCATGCTTATCCATATCCTGGTGGCAAAAAGTCCTCGCCTTTTTGTTGACTTTGCCATACCTTTGCTCTTAATTGACTCGATATTCTGGGCGATTCCGTAGAGGCTCCGGAGATTGTTCCCTTCAGCATGGACGCGCCGCTCAGTACGGGAAGAGACGCGGCTCTCACCTGCAGTGTGGCCAAGGGAGACACGCCCATGACCATAGAGTGGACATTCGAGGGCCGGCCGGTGGCGGAGCTGCAGAAGGTCCGCGTTATTTCGGGTGGCTCGAGGAACAGCTTCCTGACGATCGAGTCTGTTGACGGAAGTCACAGCGGACTGTACACGTGCACGGCTACGAACGCGGTGGGCGCGGCGGTCCACTCGGCGCGGCTCGCCGTCAAGGGTCAGTGGCGAGCTGGGCCAGCGGAAACAGCAGACGGTGCATGGCAACCTCATCTTCCTGAAAATGGCTACTGTCTCCGTCATCCTCATTCCTCATTGATCCAGACAAACTTCTATTCCTGCTTTTTACATGCCACGGTATTCCATTATGTAGGCTCCCGGTATACGCATGTCTGGTGTGAGGTGCTCTCTCTGGCCCGCTCTGGTGGCTGACGTCGGCGGTCGGTTGGCAGAGGCGCCGCAGCTAGTGCCGTTCACGGTGGACGCGCCGCTCAGCGTCGGTCGCAGCGCCACGCTGCTCTGTAACGCGTTCAGAGGGGACCCGCCGCTGACGCTGGCGTGGACTCAGGACGGACGCCCCATCTCGGACACGGCCGGGGTGCGGGTGGTGGACGCCGGATTCCGGACCAGCGTGCTCACCATCGAGTCGGTGGCGGCGGCCCACAGCGGACTGTACACCTGCACGGCCACCAACCCGGCGGGCGCGGCGGCGCACTCGGCGCGGCTCACTGTCCAGGGTCAGTTGGCCGCACGGCGGGGACGGGCGACGGCGAGTGGTGATCGATCTGCCGCGATGCATGTCGATGGAGCCCTTGATCCTTCTCCAGCCTCTCTGTGACTCCGGCTGTCCGTCCTGGCATCATCCGTTCTGCTGGTGATCAGACGTCTGGCTCGACAGAGGCGCCCGACATCGTCCCGTTCAGCATGGAGTCACCACTTAGTACCGGAGAGGACGTCGCGCTCGCCTGTAGCGTCAAGAAGGGAGACACGCCCATGAACATCACGTGGACGTTTGAGGGCGGCCCGCTGGGCGCCGAGCTGGGCGTGCGCGTCCTGTCGGCCGGGCCTCGGTCCAGCTTCCTGGCGGTGCCGTCCGTGGGGGCGGCCCACTCCGGCGTCTATACGTGCACTGCCTCCAACGCGGCCGGACGGGCGTCCCACTCGGCGCGGATCACCGTCAAGGGTCGGTCAACTGCGACAGCTGTGCGCCTTAGACGGCACTCGTCCCTGTACTCTTCTGTATCACGGTCCAATGTGACTTCCTGTATCCACCAACACTTGTTCTGTTACTATCGTCCCCACTTCTGTTTGAATATTATCTTGACGTTTGGTTGGGCTGGTTGGTTCATCAGAGGCGCCGGAGATTGTTCCCTTCAGCATGGACGCGCCGCTCAGTACGGGAAGAGACGCGGCTCTGACCTGCAGTGTGGCCAAGGGCGACACGCCCATGACCATAGAGTGGACCTTCGAGGGCCGGCCGGTCGGCAGTGACATGGGCGTGCGTGTGTTGTCGGCCGGACCCCGCACCAGCTTCCTGGCCATTCAGTCTGTGGGCGCGGCTCACAGCGGCGTGTACACCTGTACCGCCACTAACGCGGTGGGCGCGGCAACCCACTCCGCATCGATAGCGGTCAAGGGTCAGTCGCACGAAATTCAGCCAACAGGTGTCTCCTGTAGAATAGTTGTTGCTGCTTGAAATGTCTTGATTCGTTTCATATTTGTTCCTCCAATGCCTCTGCTATGTTTTGTTCAATGGCTGTTTCAGTCACCTTGCACAACGTCGCCTGGCTTTCGGCATAGTGTACTGTGCGCTTCCTACTTTAAGCAAGAAGTCAAGTGAGGTTGAAAAAGAGCATGCATGAGCGCTCCTTGTAGAATCCAATGCCCCTAAGCCACCAATCCTTCCGCACGGGCGGCGGCATCCTGATGAGCCAGTTGTGAGGAAAGCTTTAGCACTATAATCCTTCTGTCCCTAATTGCTGGCAATGTTTCACTTCAGAGGCGCCAGCGATCGTGCCTTTCGAGTTGAAGGAAGCGCTCAGTCTGGGCCAGGACACGGCACTCACGTGTAACGTTTTGCGCGGCGATCTGCCGCTGACCATCACGTGGGATGTGAACGGCGGCGCGGTGGACGGCCTGCGCTCGGCGCGGGTCCTCTCGGCCGGACCGCGAATGAGCATCCTGACGCTGCGGTCGGTCGGCGGGGACACTGGCGGTCTGTACACGTGCACCGCCGAGAACGCCATCGGGCGCGCCACCCACTCGGTCCGGCTCACGGTCAAGGGTTAGTCGACCCGGCAGTGCCACGCTCTTCCAGTCCTCGACTCCTCGTCCACCTTTCGGTGTCCTTTTCTGGTGCTACCCGCCTCCACTTCATTCACCCAGTTTCATCTTCGCTTGTTCGCGTCCTTACGTTCACTATGGGCTGGCAGAGGCACCTGAACTTGTGCCATTCGATGTTGTCGCTCCACTGAGCACGGGAGAAGATGCTGCTCTGACCTGCCGAGCCAGCAAGGGCGATACTCCGATGACGCTATCCTGGACCTTCGACGGACGTCCCGTCACCTCTGCAATGGGAGTGAATGTGATATCGGCGGGCGCCCGGACCAGCTTCCTGACGATCCAGTCTGTCGGGGCGGCCAACAGCGGGGAGTACACCTGTACCGCTGCCAACGACGTGGGACAGGCCTCCCAGTCGGCCCGGCTCACTGTGAAGGGTCAGTGTGCCCGTGCCGGGAGCTTGCACAAGTGCACACTACGCATCCCCTGACCTGGACTCCTCTTGTGTTCCCAGTGTTCCATATTTTACTGTATCCTGTTGATCCGTTGCCTTGTTGTTCTCTTGTCCAGCTTTGTTCCAGATCATTATTTTGTGTTGGCTTTGCTTTTGGTTGGCAGAGGCGCCTGAGATCTCGCCTTTTAGCATGGAGGGCCCTCTGAACACGGGCGAAGACGCAGCGCTCACTTGTCGAGTCGGCAAGGGCGACACCCCACTGACCCTGGACTGGGCGTTTGAGGGCCGGCCCGTCACCCCCGATATGGGCGTGCTGGTGCTCCACGCCGGCTCCCGAATCAGCGTGCTGACCATCGAGTCTGTGGAGGCGGCTCACAGCGGAGCGTACACCTGCACCGCGGCCAACGCGGTGGCCAACGTGTCGTACACGGCGCATCTCACTGTGAAGGGTCAGCGAATCTCTGGATAGGAACCGGTTTTACTGTGACACTAATTGTCTGATGTCCTGCCTCCCTGGCCCATTTCCTTCCGTTCATTCCCTAAACATGAAGCCTCTCTTTGGCATATTATTTAGCTTGAACGCGATGCCGGGGTACATTTGAATTGGCAGAAGCGCCGGAGATCGTGCCCTTCAGCATGGACGCGCCGCTCAGCACGGGAAGAGACGCGGCTCTGACCTGCAGTGTGGCCAAGGGCGATACGCCCATAACCATAGAGTGGACCTTCGAGGGCCGGCCGGTCAGCAGTGAAATGGGCGTGCTGGTGCTCCGCGCGGGCTCCCGTACCAGCTTCCTGACCATCGAGTCTGTTGACGGAAGTCACAGCGGACTGTACACGTGCACGGCTACGAATGCGGTGGGCGCAGCGGTCCACTCGGCGCGGCTCACCGTCAAGGGTCAGTGGCGCGCGGTCCTGCCGTCACACCCGCATAGCATGATCGTTTGAAACGTGGGTTAAGCCAAACGACACCTAGAGGTGCCGATATAGTTTCCCTTAGTACACGCCAGGTATCTGATCCTTGTGTTCCTCACAGTTCTTAATGTTCTTTTCAGTTACGATTTAGATACTTTCTGGGCTTCTCTATTCGGTAAGTGCGTCCGTCGGCTTAAAGTTGATTGGTGCGTGAGGCTCGGCCTGCTCGTCTGGCTCCTCCAAGGCTGACCCAGGGTTCTGCACCAGCATCACCTTCTCTTCACTGACTAACCCAGCTGTATAAATATGGTTTAAAAGATAAACACGATTTGGTGAAACCCAGTTAAGTCGTACCCATCCAACTTCCCTCTCCTTGGGCCTGCGGCGAGCTCCGGTTCCCGGTCCTCCAGAGGTGTGCGCGGCGCTACTGAGCGGCATCCCTGTGCTCGCCAGTTCCGCCGGAGATATTGCCGTTCCCGGCGCTAGATGCGCTCATGGACGGTGATGACGCCAGTCTCACGTGTTACGCGTACAAGGGCGACACGCCGATGACCATCTCGTGGACGTTCCACGGCCGCGACGTCTCCATGGAGAGGGAGTTCACCACGCAGGCGGTGGGCACGCGCACCAAGATGCTAGTGATTCCGGCCGTGTCACACGGCCACTCCGGCACCTACACGTGCATCGCGAAAAACGCAGCAGGACGCGCGGAATATTCCACACAGCTGGTTGTCAAGGGTCAGTGTGGTGGTTGTCTTAGATGTAGATATTAGGTACCCTCGATCCGAATCTGTTCTATCCTATCCAGTCAACCATGTCCATGTTGCCTCTCTGGCTCTATTCTTACACGTAGTTGTTCTGTGTTTCGAAAGCAATCGTAACATGATCACCCCAGCTGATTGCTAGCCTGGGAATGGATCGTCTACCTGTCATTTCAGTGCCACCGGAGATTTTTCCGTTTCCGACGCTCGATGCGCTGAGAGACGGCGACGACGCGACGCTGCAGTGCTACGTGTTCAAGGGCGACACGCCCATGACGATCACGTGGACTTTCCACGGCAGAGACGTGTCGATGGAGCGTCAGTTTACCACGCTGTCGGCCGGAGACCGGACGAGCATTCTGCTGGTCAAGGCCGTGTCACATGGCCACTCGGGCACCTACACTTGCAGGGCCAAAAACGCGGCCGGGGTGACACAGCTCTCGACCGCTCTGGTAGTGAAGGGTCAGTTTTTACGGCTGTGGAAATGCTTGTCTGTGACAAAACGTCCTCCTTTTTCATCCTGCTGTTCCGCACCACCTGTTTCCGCCTCCTGGCTATTAAAATTCTGGTCGATATTTCTTCTTTCCATGTTTGTACATGCTTACCTACAGACAATTAAAGAAGTATCATGGTTAGATCATTTTCTGGAAACGGTTATGGAGTACGGAGGCCAGCTTATAGGTAGGATCCCCTTAGCATTCATATTGAGCCAATCATCGGATGACAATTCTCCTTTCTGTCCTGGTTGGGCGGCGCGTTGTCGGTGGAGCTTCGCTTATCCATGAAATAGTGACCAGTCAACCCGAATTAATGACACTAGTTAAATCGAATTAATGACACTTATCGGGGTTACATGAGCACAGTAAATACGTATTTAGCCGCTAATTCGAATTAGGAACGCATTACCGACTCATGTAGCCACCTGCTAGTACGAATCGGCGATCCGATCCGCGGTTACATGAGCAAAGCAAATACGTATCACGATCGGATTCACCGCTAATGCGAATCAGGAGCGTACTACCGACTCATGTATCCACCTGCTAATACGAATCGGCGGTCCAAACAAAATCCGCTGAGAAAGAGGCTTAGAAGCGAATAGGACCAAGATACGTATTACAGGAACTATTTCTTTCCAAAAAGAAACATTAAAATGCAAAATAATAGGTATTTTTTTCATTTGCTTCTTTTGAAATAATAATTAAAAAAATATATCGCTATTTTGTCAATAAATATAGTGAAAACCAAAAAGAAAATATCAAAGTACTTTCAGTTGAAACATTTTTCTGACAGCACTACAGACGAATCAAGAGAGGCAAGTGCCCAATGAGTCAAAGCAAGACAACTTTATGTTCAACTTTTTTTTGTTAAGTTAATTGAGGATGTTCTGAGCAGATTAAATGCAAAAAAGACATGAGATATTACATTTTTAATTCAGTCACCTCTATTGCTACGGAAGTGCGCCACATTTATATGCTATTCCGTTTGTAATGCGCATCGGGCCGAGAGCCAAACTAGACCCGTTTGACGTCACTAATACGAATTTGCTCATGTAGTCGGTGCACTGAATGCGTTCTTGGGGAGCTGATGCGAATTAGCGTAAGTGCGTCTTTGGAACGGATCGCTCATGTAACCGAGTTATTCGATTCGGGCCGTATTTCACAAGAACTATTCTTTGCTGACTGGAAGCGTCAAAATGCAAAATAATAAGCATTTTTTTATTGGCTGCCTCGTAGAAAATAGCAAAAAAATGTTGGTATTTTGGTTTAGTCTTTGCATGTGAAACAAAATGAATGAAATATTTTGATAGATAATTTTTTCTGACCACCCTGCTGTCGCTGCATGGCGAATCAGTGCCCACTGACTTAAAACAAGAAAACTTTGTTTTCATTTTTTGATTTCATGTTAATTTTAAATGTTTTTGAGCCTATCAAATGATAAAAGTATTTAAAATTTAGTTCAGTCGTCTCGGTAAATGCCGCAACTGCGCCATGACTGTACGCTAATCCTATTCCGTTTGTGATGCGCATTACCGGCCGTCGAGGAGTCAGCACGGGTGAGCCAAACAAGATCCGTTTGACGTAGATAAAACGAATTAGTCTCATGTAACCGGTGCCGTAGATACGTTTGTGGGGAGCTGATGCGCATTAGCGTAGTGCGTATTTGGAACGGATCGCTCATGTAACCCCGGTAACTGTCCTGGTATGCAAAACCTGGCAGCCTCCTCATGTATGGTAACCTGGCAGCACCTCTGGACCGTGTTTCTGTGCGTGCCGAAGTCCTGCTGTTCCCGTCGACCAACCCGACTGCCGTAGGGTAGGAGAGTCCCTCGTGTCGTCGAGGGCTTCGCCCCTTGTCAAGCCTCTACACATCATAGGACAGGCAGCTGCTTTTGGATAGCATGGGTAGTTCAAGGCGCTGACGTTCCTCGTTCCCAATCACCTTGGCTGTGAACCGGTCTAGCTGTTTGACACTTTTCGCTGCGCTGAATCCATTTCAGTTCCTCCGGAAATTCTGCCGATCCCAGCTCCGGGGGCCCTGCGCACTGGAGACGAGGTGTCACTGAACTGTAACGCGTACAAGGGCGACACGCCGATGACCATCTCGTGGACGTTCCACGGGCGCGACGTCTCCATGGAGAGGGAGTTTGCCACGCAGGCGTTTGGCTCGCGCACCAAGATGCTGCTAATCCCCTCGGTGGCACACGGCCACTCGGGGACGTACACCTGCACGGCGAGGAACGCAGCAGGGCAGACGTCCGTTTCCACGGAACTGGTGGTCAAGGGTCAGTCTTGTGGCAACTGGTGGTAAGGGTGCCTGATCCTTCCGTTGTTTTCAATCCTACCTGCATCCCCCCCCCCCCCCCCCAATATGCCTTATATTCCCGCCTGCGCTCCTCGCGTCGTCTTAAACGCATCGCTGCCTGTTCGTGATACCAATTTATATTCTCTTCTAATGCGATGTGGCAATGCAATGCAATGCAATGCAATGGTTTCGACTGTATCGCAATCACAGCGCAGACAGGTGGTGATACCGCCAAACAAAGTATCGGCCAAAAACGGACATATTTACGGTACTTGTTTAGTCAACATATTAAGTGAAATAAAGCCGTAAATTACAATACACAATGCAAACTTGATGAAAACAACTTTTTGCACATTTTAGCTGAACAACAAAAACAACTTTCTGTTAAATGGCACAATAAACGCAAAATGCACATGCTTGTGACACCGACGGCGCTTGCACCCCGGAGTCGTGCGCATCTTCGGCGCCTCGGCGCCGCTACACCCTCCCCGTTCGGTCTTCAAGGCCGAACATCAAAAAGCGAACACGAGGAGAACATGAGAGAGGTAGTGCGCACGTTTGCATTTCCCCATATCAACAAGTGCCTCGCAAGACAGGGATTGTCTCAATCGAACTGGCATATTGCACAGCGAGCTCGCTCAGCTGGTGCCTAGTACAATGCCTTTAGCTTCACGACTGGGCGCCACATCTCCCGGCCCTTTGTTCTAACCTTAACACTTCTCACCATTCCGTCCTGGCCAGCACGCCTTTCTATCACGCGACCCAGTCGTCGCTGGATCCTTGGAAGGCCACTGTCGGCGATCACAACAGCATCGTCAGTCTCCAATGATTCATCTGGCTTCAGCCACGAACTTCTGTCACCACTGGCTTCCGCAGCGTGCCCCAGAGCACAGTCAGCAACTCCGAGTGAGGACCTGGCGCCGAAGGGGAGAACGTTCCTCAAGCGTACCTCTGGCGGCTGAACTGTGTCACCGCTCCGCCATCGAGGATCTTCAACAGACAAGTGTCGTTCTCCAGTAGCCAGGTTGTCGTCCAGATGAAGCTGCTGGGGCTCCACTTTGATGCGATTCGTGGTGCTCTTCGGCTGCGTCGGTTTCAAGTGTCGAACTCGACCTTGGACCACCCATCCAAGCCTGGTTTTTACCGCGAAAGGGCCGCCGTCACGACTCTTGATGAAGTCGACAGGCTCCAGAGCAGCGGGGACGTTTACGCCAATCAAGAGTCCTACTTCAGCGTGTATGTCAGGCGGGACGACTTCCTGCAAGTGCGGCCAGTCGGAGAGATCGTCAACTCTACAGACCTCCTCCCGGCTGGCTGGGATGCTTCCCAACGAGAACACCTCAGGTAAGTCAACGGGGCCACTTTCGTCGCTTATGCCACATATCGATAAGCCCTCAATGGTAGCCGTCCAGACGTTGAGCGGATCCCTGGCCACGGTGAGGACGGAGAGTTTGGTCTTCGCCGAGGTGGGCACCCCTAGCTTGTCCAACAACAACTGACTGCAGAAGGTGGATGAGCTACCGTTGTCGAGAAAGGCATAAGTCTGTACAGTAGTCCCACCTTGATACTTCACTTTCACAGGAACGATCGGCATCTTCATACCTGACTGTCCTTCTTTTCTAGAAGAGAGGACATTTGCTGCTGCCTGCGGCGCCTGCTTGTCACTTGATAGAGTCATCGGCGGGCTATCGTGACTGACCGTCGCCGTCTGGTATCTATGGAGCACAGATGGGTGGCCCTTCCCGCACACCATGCATGTCAGACGGGACTTACACCATCTGGACCTGTGACCCGCCTCCAGACATCCGAAGCAGAGCACGTGCTGACGAACGAGCTTCTCTCTTTCCACCAATGGTTTCTCTGCAAAAATTGGGCACGCAGACAAGTTGTGCTCATTATTGCACAGTACACATGTCTTCTTTTCGGTTCCAATGTCCTTGGTTTTGATGTAGTTGCACTTGGCTTTGGTCTCCTGAGGCTTATCAGTTCTTGATACGTCTTTCTTGAGAAAGACTTGACGGCCGAAGGCAGCGTTCGAAGCTATTCTAGCTTCTACTTCAATCAAGCTGACCAGATCAGAGAATAGTGCAGACCTTCCATCTCCTTCTGCCAGACGGTCAACTTCTCTCCGCCATTTTTCCTGAATTGCGAAGGGCACCTTCTCCAAAATATTCTTCATTGTCTTTGGATGGTTCAGCTCATGGCTGGCTCCCATCAGACTGTCCACCGCGTTGTGACAGGTTCTCATCTCTACCGCGAGCTTGTCGAGTCCGGCGACATCATCAGCCTTCACAAGTGGCCAGTTCACCAGACGGTCGATGAATGACTCAGCCATCCGGTCAGGGTTGCCATACCTCTTCATCAATAGCCTCTTCGCTTCCTCATAGCCACCGGTCTTCATGAACATGCATCCCCGTACGATGTCTCTTGGTGTACCAGACGTAAACTGCTCCAAATAGCGAAGCTTCTCTTCCTCATCGACGACCACGCTAGCGACTCGTCCATCAAACGCTCTCAAAAACTGGTGGAATCTGGCAAAATCGCCTGAGAACACGGGAATGTCTGGCTTTGGGAGAACACACGAGGTGAGCAACTTCTTCATCAAGCTCGCCTGATGATCCTCGTTCTCGGTACGTCTAGCTTCTGGTGCCGGAGGGGGAGTGGCCGGTCTCGAAATGGGCGAAATCCTTTCCTGGGTGCTGTTACCGGTTCCTCCAACAGCCGTTGAAACAGTCGAGTTAGGCCCGCTTTCTGAAAGCGCGGCTTCAAAGGCTTCAGATTCTTCAAGGGCTTCACGCAGCTTCAATTCCTCCTTCTTCATCTTCAGTTCCTGCTCACGAAGCTCCAACATCTGCCTTTCTTTTAGGAACTTCATCTTCACTTTCAGAGCAGCTCGTCTAGCTGACTCCTGGGCCTTCGTCGAAGCCAGTGATGATCTTGCACTTCCCCGAGACAAGACGGACCCACCATCATGGGAAGCACTGTCAGCTGGCCGCACATCTTCATCAGGACAGACAGCCCGCTGGTTTACCGGGTCCCGAACAACGTCCTGACCAGCAGCGGAGGCCCGCAAACGAGCACCAGCACCAGAAATCTCAATGCAGCAATCCTCGGGATCTACAGCGTCAATAGCAATATCTGATTGGCTGGGCCTCGAGCCTCCGTCGACGAGACTGGTCACGACAGGACTGGTAGCCGAAGCAGCTGACTGACCTACCTGACGTTCATCATTCTGACCCTCCCCGGTCACAGAGTTACCGATTAGGCGAGCAACAAATAGGGTAACATCAATGCCTTCCTCTTGAAGAGCTTCCCCTAACCTTTTTACAAGTACAGCCTTAGTGCCTTTGGCATTACGATTTCTAGCCAAAAGCTGTGCCCTTAACAATTGCACTGTCAGCCGCGACAAATTCATGATTCAAACGGTACGTATGATACAAGCGAAACGTACCTTTCAAACACCAATGCGATCGGCAATACAAGCCGCCTTACATGACAAGACACAAGCCTATCGAGCTCAACAGGGTCACTGACCCCACTCAGCCTTTTGCACGAGAGCCAACGTACCGGCAAGCCGAGACTAGCGTTTTTCAATCCCTGACTTGACGCTGCAGCGGCGGCGATTCCAGGCCGACATCAGACAGCCGCCGGTACGACGATCCACTAGCGCCGAGACGAATGAAGTCGAACGGGTCTCGGGCGCTGTACAAACGACAGTCATTTCAACGTAGACGAAACTGTCATTTCAACTTCTTGCAAATAGTCTAAAATGTCGCATCAATGAGTCGATAGTTCGACCCAGTCGAAATTGTCACTTCAGTGTGCGACAGTCAAAACTGTCGACACAGTCGAAACTGTAGTTTTCGACACACGACTTGTCACACTGTCGATACAGTGTGATACAGTCGAAACTGTTCCCGCCTGCGCTCCTCGCGTCGTCTTAAACGCATCGCTGCCTGTTCGTGATACCAATTTATATTCTCTTCTAATGCGATGTGGCAATGCAATGCAATGCAATGCAATGCAATGGTTTCGACTGTATCGCAATCACAGCGCAGACAGGTGGTGATACCGCCAAACAAAGTATCGGCCAAAAACGGACATATTTACGGTACTTGTTTAGTCAACATATTAAGTGAAATAAAGCCGTAAATTACAATACACAATGCAAACTTGATGAAAACAACTTTTTGCACATTTTAGCTGAACAACAAAAACAACTTTCTGTTAAATGGCACAATAAACGCAAAATGCACATGCTTGTGACACCGACGGCGCTTGCACCCCGGAGTCGTGCGCATCTTCGGCGCCTCGGCGCCGCTACACCTTAAGTTGGACTTTCTGGTTATTTGCTAGTTGATGAGATTTCGTCAGATTGAATGATGCAATGCCGTCGACAGGATTTCAATAGCTAGGCTGTTATGCTTCCATAGCTAAATTTGTTTATCATTAGCTGACTTGAAAATCTCATGGCATCACTATGCACCGACACTATGCCCATTGCCTATCTTATGAAGACATGGCTTTCATTTGCCTGTAAAATCTGGGAGGATTTGGCTAGCTTGTGGAAGAAGATGCTCCGGGTTCTGTCCCGCTTCTTATATTGAGTGAGTTGGCGTATCATTATCCTGGTCCTAACCGCACAAGGCTCCAGCAGGCTTGCATACACTGCGGTCGTTCGAACTTCGGAGGCAGTGCTGTGCCCGTCGCTGCAGGCGTGACGACGTCTCCTCAGACTGTCGGTGCACGTTCCAGAGCCGCCGCAGATCTTCCCGTTCCCGACGCCGGACGCCCTGCGCGCCGGGGACGAGGTGTATCTGCCGTGTAACGCCTACAAGGGCGACACGCCCATGACGGTCCGGTGGACGTTCCACGGGCGCGACGTGTCCATGGACCGCGAGCTGGCTACGCAGGCGATCGGGGACCGCACCAACATCCTGCTCATCAGGTCCGTCCAGCACGGCCACTCGGGAACGTACACCTGCACGGCGCGCAACGCGGCGGGACGCGCCACCTACGCCACCGAGCTGGTGGTCAAGGGTCAGTGGCTACATACACCTCTCCTCGGCAGTCCTCAATGGTCCTTCCGCATTCCGCATCCCTTCTCCGCTAATCGCCTTCCTCTCCTCGCACTGCCATCAGTCTCTGACGAACACTGGTGGCGGCACCAACGAAAGTGTCGAAGAGCAGCCTCAGTTGTGGATCTACATAGTTAATATCTTAAACTGCTTTGTTCGCCAGTTCCGCCGGAGATATTTCCATTCCCGGCTCTGGATGCGCTCAGTGACGGTGATGACGCCAGTCTCCAGTGTTACGTCTACAAAGGCGACACGCCGATGACCATCTCGTGGACGTTCCACGGCCGCGACGTCTCCATGGAGAGGGAGTTCACCACGCAGGCGTTCGGCGATCGAACCAGCATGCTTCTGGTCAAGTCTGTGTCTCATGGCCATTCGGGGACGTACACGTGCAGAGCTCGGAACGCCGCCGGCGCTACACAGCTGTCCACTTCGCTGGTTGTCAGGGGTCAGTTGTGCTCCGGGCTGGGCGGCATGCCAACATGTTCACGCGTTAACTGATGCCTCAGTATTCCTTGCTCCTCTTTCCGCTTTTCATTTTCCTTGAGTGACTGGCTTCCTTTTATCTGGACAAGTGCGTCACATATTATGGCGTCCTTTCCTTCAGTCATGGGCCTCCAACGTGTTTTTTTCTTTTTATCTTGGTTGTAGACCTGACATGGTTCTGGGCATCTTTTCAGTCCCTCCACAAATCCTGCCGGTACCCACGGCTGAAGAGCTGAGCGCAGGCGACGACGTGTCCCTGAACTGCAACGTTTACAAGGGCGACACACCGCTGACGATCATGTGGACCTTCCACGGGAAGCAGCTTCCCATGGACCGAGAGTTTGTCACGCTTCCCGCTGGCGACCGCACCAGTATCCTGCTCATCAAGGGGGTGTCTCACGGCCACTCAGGAACATACACATGTTTGGCCAAAAACGCCGCCGGGGAGACTCGCTACTCGACGAAGCTGGTCGTTAAGGGTCAGTGCGGTCTTCCACTTCTCCTGTCCCAGAAACCCCGCTGAGGAGATTCGATGGCCGTCATGACCCGAAGTAAATCAGCGTCTTATATCCTTTTGTCTCCAAGCTCACCTCCTTCATTAGGATGAAAGGTTATATTTCTGTTGAATGCTTCGCCAGATATTTATTTGTTGATTTGATGCGTTTCAGTGCCGCCAGAGATTTTGCCGTTTCCTGTGTCGGACGCGTTGAGCGCGGGGGACGAGGTGTTCCTGCCGTGTAACGTCCACAAGGGCGATAGGCCGCTGTCGATCCGGTGGACGTTCCACGGCGGCGAGTCGGCGGTGCTGGAGCGCCAGTTCAGCACGCTGCCGGCCGGCGCCAGGACCAACATTCTCATGATCCCGTCCGTGCAGCACGCCCACTCGGGCCGGTACACGTGCAGAGCGAGCAACGCGGCCGGGGAGACGTCCTACTCCACCAGGCTGGTGGTCAAGGGTCAGTCCACGATACTCGAGATCGCCAGAGGACCCACTCCTCGCCCCGATATCCTTTTAATGTCCCGTGGCCTCGCCTCGCTTCAGTTACATCCATCAGGGTAGGTGTTTCAACTATATGGGGCTGGTGAAATCCCCCAAGAAGAAATGTTTGTCTTCAATAGCTGGTTAAATGGTTTGGTTATACCACTTGACTCCAGTACTGTATCTTCTTCCAGTGCCCCCGGAGATTTTTCCGTTTCCGTCTCCGGAGGCGCTGAGCGCTGGTGACGAGGTCTCTCTCAACTGCAACGCCTACAAGGGCGACACCCCGATGACCATCTCGTGGACATTTCACGGACGCGATGTCTCCATGGATCGGAAGTTCAACACCCTGTCCATCGGACAAAGAACCAACATTCTCACTATTGAATCGGTGCAGCATGGCCATTCCGGCACGTACACTTGTATTGCAAGAAACGCCGCCGGCAAGACAACTTACTCGGCGTCCTTAGTAGTCAAGGGTCAGTTAAGTCTCTCTTTCTGCGTTCTGGGTTTTAATTGTCAGTGCACTTTACCGGTTCGGCTTCTTTTTCTCATTCCAGTCTTCCTGATTTTCTCAAATCCTGCATCTCTCCCCACGTTTCGTTTCGGTTTGATTGGCTTTTTTCGAGTTGCAAAGTAATTTATGTACAATGGTTTTCAGTGCCACCCGAGCTGGCCGTTTACGGAGTCGAGGACGCTCTGAACGCCGGCGACGACGTCTCCCTGACTTGTAACGTGTACAAGGGCGACACGCCGGTGTCCATTCAGTGGATGTTCCACGGCCGGCAGCTGCCCATGGAGCGGCAGTTCACCACACTTGCTGCTGGCGATCGCACCAGCATCCTGTTGATCAAAGGGGTGTCCCACGGGCACTCGGGAACATACACCTGCCTGGCCAAGAACACGGCGGGAAAGACATCAGTCGCTATCCCTCTAGTTGTCAAGGGTTAGTTTGCAGCCGTTCGATTGTAGGGTTTGGTTTCTGGCTCTCCTATGTATTGCCTCCCACTGATAATATAACCTCTATTTCCTCTCGCTTGCCTCTTCGTTTGATTTGTTTGCTCGAAAACCTAACTTTGAAGTGTACGTGGTATCACATCGACTTTCGGTTCCCCATGAAGCTAGTGGCGTGGAATACCAGTTACCACGTCACGGCTTGTGGCTCATTTGCAGTAGGTACTGAGCCGCTGGTGTCTTACAGGCGACAGTATGTATTTCTCAGCGCTGGCATGCACGGTTCGGTCGGAACACCTTTACTCTGAGCGGGCCGTCCGCCAGGCTCGGTTGGACATAGGAACAGTTTCAGGTCGGAAGTGGTGCTCTTTGGTCAGATAATGGTTGTATCTCTGGCTTCTCTCTTATATTTCCTCACAGTTCGTAAAACAATTTTTTTTAGGTCTGGAAGATTGTCTCTGGTGTGAAACATTTTTTTTTAAATAAATTTATTCGGAACCTTTTTATAGGAATCATTCACAAGGACAGAGCCACCGCTAAGCGAAGCTTGTTGCGTTGACCCTGCCCTCTACCCTCCGATCGCGCAATTCCAGTTCTATGGCCGAATTTAGAGTCCAAAGTTTAATGTGCGCACCTAGCCGCGCACAAGAACTGCAAAACATTCATACGGCTCTTTATTTTACCACATTGGTGTCACCTGTGCAATATTTTTTCGTTTCCAGTCCCACCGGAACTGAGTGTGTATGGGATCGAGGATGACCTTAACGCCGGCGACGACGTCTCCCTGACTTGTAACGTGTACAAGGGCGACACGCCGCTGTCCATCTCGTGGACGTTCCACGGCAAGCAGCTGCCCATGGACCGGCAGTTCGTCACGCAGACATTTGGTGCCCGGACCCGGATCCTGCTGATCCGGGGAGTCGCCCACGGACACTCGGGGACGTACACCTGTCTGGCCAAAAACGCCGCCGGGGAGGCGTCCATTGCCGTGCCGCTGGTCGTCAAGGGTCAGTGGCAGCGCCCAGTTTTCTGGTGATCAGATTCTCATTTAGTTAAGTGTCCTTTAACTGATCACTGGATCCTACTGGACATCCTTGACGATATATTTCAGACCTCATCCACGCCATCCAAACCTCTGGTACCAGCCAGCAGTGGTATTCTACTTCTCTCAGCAACCAGCGTGCCATGTTTTGTTAGGAGGCGTCTAACTGGTCTGGTCTCCCACACCATCCATTGCAGTTCCACCCGAGCTGGCCGTGTACGGAGCCGAGGAAGCCCTGAACGCGGGCGACGACGTCTCGCTGTCATGTAACGCCTTCAAGGGCGACACGCCGCTCTCCATATCGTGGACGTTCCACGGCAAGCAGCTGGCGATGGACCGGCAGCTCAGCACGCAGCCGGTGGGCCCGCGCTCCAGCTACCTGCTGATCCGGGACGTGTCGCACGGACACTCGGGCACCTACACGTGCCGGGCGCGCAACGCCGCCGGAGAGGCCGCCGTGGCCACTGCACTCGTGGTCAGGGGTCAGTGCGCCCGTCCGCCGGAGACCTCCGCTTCAAACCTCTGTCAGTTCCTTCTAAAGGTATCCTCATCAACGCCTTGTTTTAACTCTTTATTCCACTGGCTAACGCATCTTTCGCATCATTCGTTGGTTTTCAGTGCCACCCGAGCTGGCCGTTTACGGAGTCGAGGACGCTCTGAACGCCGGTGACGACGTCTCGCTGACTTGTAACGTGTACAAGGGCGACACGCCCTTGTCCATTCAATGGACGTTCCACGGCAAGCAGCTGCCCATGGATCGCGGCTTTGTCACGCAGTCGGTGGGGCGGCGCACGAGCATCCTCCTGATCCGCGACGTGTCGCACGGACACTCGGGCACCTACACCTGCCGGGCCAGAAACGCCGCCGGAGAGGCCACCGTCGCAACCACGCTCGTTGTTAAGGGTTAGTTAGGGTCATGCTTCATTCTCCCATGGTCTAACTAATTTGCGTCGGGCTCCTGGCCTTTCCGGTGTCCCCTTCCTGGCCACTCTGTCTGGGATCTGCCCGGTTCCACCTTACCATGCCTTTCGATGCCGGTGCCGCGCCTTTCGATGCAGCTGCGTTGTTCTGGGGGTCAGGCGGCTCCAGTCGACCGATGACCCGAGCTAAACTCTTCACTTTACTGCCCATGCTGGTTTGAATAACAACCTGTCCTCTCCGGCAAGTTTGTAGCTGAAATCAGTAGTGTCCTCTTCATGAGGATTTTTAACAGTTGTAATTCCTCCCTTCATCCATAATTGGCCGTTTGGTGCCCATAGTGACTCGATTCTGTCAAATGGTTTGTGCTCTGATATTCATTTAGCTGATTTGCCTGCTTTTTTCTATCTCGTACCTCACTGGTCGGTTTATATGCTATTCATGTTTGATTAGTGAAGGGTGAAGAGGTCCTGCTTATCAAGAGATGCTAAGCATTCATTCCATTAGATATGGGTGGTTTCAAAACATCATTCATATCATTTGTTACACCTCCATTCCATGCCTTGACTGAGTGAACAAAGTTAGGGGTCGTCTCGTCGCAGTAGCCTATGGGTTTCTCCACTCTTTTTAGTGATCAGAG
The DNA here is from genome assembly GCF_019059575.1 of Amphibalanus amphitrite. Classification (NCBI taxonomy): domain Eukaryota; kingdom Metazoa; phylum Arthropoda; class Thecostraca; order Balanomorpha; family Balanidae; genus Amphibalanus; species Amphibalanus amphitrite. The sequence goes on along the minus strand of NW_024882256.1, from coordinate 10,005 downwards.
ATGCACTGTACTTTGGTTTGGAGGACCTTCTGGGCGTACATGAAATGATTATCAGAATGACACCAGGGCTGCCGTGATCAGACTGATGGAAGCCAGCTATTGCAGAGTTCCGTCTCAGTGACGACTGTCCCCATCACACCGGGGTGCCGGGTTCCACTGCCCGGGCTCAGCGTCGTGCAGCTGACGCCGGGGCTGAGGCCGTGACTTGCCGCCGACCTGACCCGTGCTGGAGACGTCGGACGTGATATGTTCTCCCGCTCTGTGGTCGGTGAACCCGTACGCAGCAGATGGGACGCCGCCTGGGAAGGGCAGACGTCGGCCATATTCATCGGCCCCTGGATCATCACCGTCCGGTGGACAGATGGCTCGGCCGGTCTCGATAGTTTGCTCATTTGGTCACTTTTAAGTTCTGGTATCTATGTTTTTGCAGGCATTTTAACATTTCATTTTACTTTTTTGTTTAATTGCTTAATGACTGGTGGTCAAAGGCAATATTATGAATTTTAGTTTACTTTTGTTGAAGGAGGCACTCCTGTCCCCATCCTGCTCTGTCTCTCGCCCCTCTATCACCCCGTTTCTCTCTTTTCTTGCCCCATCTACTCACACCGCATGCTGCATGTTGTTCTGTGTTGGTGGTCGCCCATCCCTCGTAACGTACTATAACGTAACGTACCTAATGCATGCCGCACCTCACTCTATATGACACATTGAGTGTGCGAGGGAAGGCGACCACCGCGCCCCTCCACAACTGCCCAGGACTCTGGTAAACTGACTGGGTCGTGAGATGGCGGCTTTAATTTGTCACGGCGTTTGTGACTGTGAAAAGGCAGTTGTGGAAGAGGCGTCTTGTCTTGTTTGTAGACATATTGTACTCCACTTAGTTCAAGTGTAACGTATATAACTAGTTGGGGCCCTAGCTTAAATTTTGATACCTTCATTATCATTCTTGTTTAAGTTAACGTAAATGAAGAAGTCTTTACGCTTGTGCGAAAGTTTTGTAGTCAATTATTTTTATTCATAATTGAACTCAAATTATCTTTAAAAGAAATCGTGCCATAAGCCATTGTTGTTTGCACTGTGATAGCCAGGACCAGTTCCAAGCTCGTGCCGTCTATTTAATTACGGCGTTATATCTGTTCACAATAAATCACTGAAGGGCAGCCGGTGTGCTCGGCTGGGGTGACTGGAGCTGGTCCTGGTGCGCGGTGTGTAGCGCTCCGCCGGGCGGCTGTGGAGGTCCGCCCCCGCCCCCGCCCGCTGACCCCCGCCCCCGCTGACCCCCGCCCGGCGGCCCGCAGTGCCGCCCCGCTGGATCATCGAGCCCACCGACAAGGAGTTCGCGCTGAGCAGCACCGCCGAGATCCAGTGCAAGGCCGACGGCTTCCCCAAGCCGCGCATGGCCTGGAAAAAGGCCGCAGGTAAGCACCGAGACACACCGAGCGACGGAGCGGTGCTGGGCAGCGGCGGCGGAATACAGCAGTCGTGTTCAACGGGCCAACAGTGCTGCAACAAGGGGTCTGTCAGAAGGGACCTGTGTTTAGTTACTGGCTGCTTGCTTTGTGCTTTGCCATGAATATGCGAATTTTATTTCACATCAGAGCCAGTGGAATGTTGAGTGTTGATCTGACTGTCTTGGATAGTGCCGTGGACTCTGAGTCTCTTAACTGCCGTGTCTGGCCCCTGTGAGTCTCTGCCGTCCCTGATCCCTGTGAGTCTGCTGACCGCCATGCCGTGGCCTGTCTAAGTCTGCTGACCGCCGTGTCTGTGTCTGGTCCTATAAGTCTGCTGACCGCCGTGTCTGTGTCTGGTCCTATAAGTCTGCTGACCGCCGTGTCTGTGTCTGGTCCTATAAGTCTGCTGACCGCCGTGTCTGTGTCTGGTCCTATAAGTCTGCTGACCGCCGTGTCTGTGTCTGGTCCTATAAGTCTGCTGACCGCCGTGTCTGTGTCTGGTCCTATAAGTCTGCTGACCGCCGTGTCTGTGTCTGGTCCTATAAGTCTGCTGACCGCCGTGTCTCGGTGCCCGCGCAGGCTCGCGGCCCGAGGACTACCGGGCGCTGGGACACTCGGACAGCAGTATTCAGGTGCGCGACGACGGCACACTGGTCATCAACAGCATCCAGAAGCGCGACGAGGGCTACTACCTGTGCGAGGCCGACAACCAGATCGGGCCCACACTCTCCGCCGTCATCTACGTCAACGTACAGGGTAGGCGGAGATGATGGTGGGCGTGCTGTGGTCCGGGTCGGTGGGTACTCGCAGAGTGAGCCGGGGTGGGGGTCCAGCGGTAGGTGGAGTCTGGACGGGCGAGTCTGGGCGGGTAGGCGAGGGTAGGCATAGTTAGGACTTGGGGTGCGGCTTAAATGTCACTGCGCTTTTGCTAGTAAGATTTACATGGATTGAGACTTGGCTTGATTCGTTGCGGGTGACACGTGAGGTATTTCGCCGTGGATGAGTTATATGCGTAGTAAACGGACATTTTCTAGTGGCCTACTCTGGTCCCACATTCACCTCTGTCATCTGTGTGTGTGCTGTGTATGTGGTACGTGCCTGTGACGGGCCCGGCCGCCGGCAGCGCCGCCCCACTTTGAGATCAAGCTGCGGAACCAGACGGCGCGCCTGGGCGACCCGGCCGTGCTGGTCTGCGAGGCGCGCGGCGAGCAGCCCATCACCATCAAATGGAGCCGTAACGGGGCGGCGCTGAGCGCGCGCGAGCCGTCGCCGCGCTACACGATCCGCCAGCAGAAGACGGACGGCGGCGCCAGCTCCGACCTCAGCCTGCAGGAGACGAGCCGGCGCGACTCGGCCACCTACACCTGTGTGGCCAGCAACCCGTTCGGCCAGGACAACACCACCATCAACCTCATCGTCCAGGGTGAGACGCATTGTATGTGTAACCAGGGAGAGACTGTGACTGCGTACCCACGGGGTGGAAATCGTGTAAAGCCCTCTTACTCACTCAAAGGTGACGAAAATTAGCTTAACAAACGCGTCTCCATTATCTGTGCGTTTTCAGTACCAACTCTAGCTGTTAGACAGGTGTGTTGGTCTTGCCGTGCGCAGAGGAGTTCGTCGCTGACCGTTGTTTTCCCGTCCACAGAGAAGCCCGAGGTGCCGTTCGCCATCAAAGTGCTGAACAAGTCCGGCCGCTCTGTGGAGCTCTCCTGGAGCGCGCCCTACAACGGCAACTCGGACATCTTCCAGTACATCATCCAGTACAAAAAGGCCAAGGGTAGGTGCCGGCCTGTGCACTGGGCAAATGCAGGGGGCGTCCGTGTTGTCGGTAGCAGAGCGATCGATCCTTGGTGACAGTATCGCTTGCAAAAGACCCGGCAAAGATACCCCATCGAAATGTAGCCATTGTCCGCCGCCACTCTCCCTGTCCCTTTGTTCAGTGCGGTTGGCAGCAGTGTGTGAGGGTTGTGTGACGCTGTGGCGGTCTGTGTGCCGCTGTGACGCTCTGTGCGACGCTGTGACTGCTGTGACGGCCGTGTGACGCCCGCGCCCGCCCGCCCGGCAGACGAGTGGGACTCTAAGGAGATGGAGCGCGTGGTGATCCCTGGTAAGATGGAGATCGTGTCCGTCATGGACCTCCGGCCGGCCACCGCCTACCAGATGAGGATCATCGCCGAAAACGAGGTAACAAACCCAGACAGAACCGGGGCCCCAAACAGACAACCGACAAACACTGCATGACTGGTAATGTGAATTAGGAACTAATTCGAGGTAATTGCTAATTATGGACTGTATTAGGAAAGGATTTAGCACACTGACGATTTAAAAACATAACAGATCGCACGCTGCGGACAATTAGGGCGATTCGCTGCTTTGTAAGATGCTCGTTTTACTGTTGGTCCTATTGAAGTTTCACGCAGTGCATGCCCTGTTGAGTCACTGTGGACCCATGACCGATGGTGTGTCTAGCTGTGCAGTGTGCACTGCGCAGTGACTCGTCCTGACCCCGTATTGATCGGTGCCGACAAGTGGGCCCGTTGGAGGGGTAACTGCAGTGACCACTGACCAGTGCTGACCCGTGCGACCCCGTGCTGACCTGCCTCCCCGCTCCCTGCACAGGTGGGCCCGTCGGAGCCGTCGGAGGTGGTGACGATCGTCACCTCTGAGGAGCCGCCGGCCGGGCCGCCCACGGCCGTGGTGGTGGAGCCGCTGGAGCGCGGCCTGCTCGTCACATGGAAACCGCCCAGCGACGAGCTGCTCAACGGGGAAGTGCTGGTACGGAAAGGAGAGCCGGCCGAACCGTGGGGAGGGTGGCGGACCGATGGGGGATTTGTACGTCCGACTGTATTACATAGACTGAGTGTGACTCGTCATATTTTCCTTGTTAGGATTGCGCTCGCGGGCCGCTGTTCAGTTTAGCGGCTGGTTCATGACAACGAGTCTGCTGTAAAGTAACAACACCTTCGGCCCTCCACGACTCTGACCGCCCTTCACTGTCTCCGCAGGGCTACTACGTGGGCCACCGCCTGTCCAACAGCAAGAACAGCTTCTCCTTCCAGACCTTCGAGTTCGCCAACGAAGCCACCCGCAAACACCAAGTCAGCATCACCAAACTCGAGTACGTGACGGCACTGCGCACATCAGTGACGTGACGGCGCTATGCACAATGCACATCTGTGACGTGACGGCGCTGCGCACATCAGTGACGGTGTTTTGCGAGTTGTCCCAGCCGTGGTCGCTGGTTCATTTCGCCACGATCTTTTTTCCTCATTAACCATCTAATGGCTTGGATGTGTTAAGAAGATATCAGACATCATCATATTTCAGAGACGGAGTGTGTATCACGATTCACGAACCATCAATTATGTATTGCAATATTGGCACAGTTTTGGCACAAGTCCCATCACCCTTTCGTCTAGAGCCTGCTGGTGCCCATTTAACAGCCATTACTTACGCCGAGGATATATTCGGGCCTGTCCGCACTGGTCGCCGTCACAGGTGGTTCCGCTGTCCCCTCACCCGAGCAGTCCCCTCTTTGGGAGGCAGTTCCGCGGGTACGTAACCCGTGCCCCTCTCTGACAGGGAGTTCCGCGAGTACGAGGTGGTGGTGCAGGCGTTCAACAGCCAGGGCTCTGGGCCGCAGTCGGAGGAGCAGCGCCAGTTCACGGCCGAGGGCGTGCCGTCGGCGCCGCCGCAGGAGATCACATGCCGCACGCTGACGTCGGACTCGATCCGCGCCAGCTGGACGCCGCCGCCGGCCGGCGCCACCAACGGCGTCATCCGCGGCTACAAGGTCATGTACGGACCCAGCAGCACCTGGTACGGTGAGTAGAGCGAAAAGGCGGCAGCCGCGGCGCCGGTCCTTAGATTGGAGGCCTGCATGTTTGGTGAAATGAATGAATCAGTTGATTGGGATACCGGCATTAGGGCTCGCAATCGAGAAATCGCCTGCGAACGCCTGTTCAAATACATTAAAATCTTGTTCGCATAAATCGCATGCGGGAAGTGCGTACGATTGATGCGAGCGTGATTTAATGTAGCTTAATAGGCTCTCGCATGCGATTTCCCGGCTGAGGAAACGGTCTGTTAAAGCCTCTAGGCATCGTCTGACCTCTAATCGTCGGACCTCTTACCTTTGACATCTGACCTGTAACCGCATACCGTCTGACCAGTGTGACCGTCTCCGCCGCAGATGACAGTACGATCGACATGGCCAAGTCGACGAGCACCGAGACTCTGCTGACGGGTCTGAAAAAGTACACCGAGTACAACATCACCGTGCTGGCCTACACGGGCGGCGGCGACGGGCCGCGCAGCCGATCAGCCATCTGCCGCACAGAGGAGGACGGTGGGTGCTCAGGGGGTGTACAGTGGGGTGTACTTACAGTAAGGACGGGCCGCGCAGCCGATCAGCCATCTGCCGCACAGAGGAGGACGGTGGGTGCTCAGCGGGTGTACAGTGGGGTGTACTTACAGTAAGGACGGACCGCGCAGCCGATCAGCCATCTGCCGCACAGAGGAGGACGGTGGGTGTACAGTGGGGTGTACTTACAGTAAGGACGGACCGCGCAGCCGATCAGCCATCTGCCGCACAGAGGAGGACGGTGGGTGCTCAGGGGGTGTACAGTGGGGTGTACTTACAGTAAGGACGTGCCGCGCAGCCGATCAGCCATCTGCCGCACAGAGGAGGACGGTGGGTGTACAGCGGGTGTACCGGGGTGTACAGGGGGTATACAGGGGACGGTGGGTGTACAGCGGGTGTACCGGGGTGGGTATACAGGGACTAGCTGCAGCGCTCTTCCCCAGTGCCAGCCCCACGCTGCGATGTACCCCTTCCACCTGGGGATGCACATAGTATGTCCCTCGCTGGCCGCCTCGGACCAGTTCCTGGCCGCCTTTGGTCCTCAGTCCCTGACGGCGCCCGTCTCAGTGCCGCTGCCCCTGAACGTGCTCGTATCTGTGCTGCGGCCCCTGACTGTCCGTCTCTGCCGCTGCCCCTGACCCCGTCCGTCTCTGTTCGCCGCAGTGCCCGAGGCGCCTGCGGCCATCAAGGCGCTGGCCATGTCGTCCGACAGCATCCTGGTGAGCTGGCGGCAGCCGGAGAACCCCAACGGCATCATCAAACGCTACACCGTCTACTTCATGGAGGAGGGCAGCCGAGAGGTGAGTGCCGGCGCACTGGGCCTCTGGCGGCAGCGTACTCACTGCTGGCGGCGTACCGCAGCCTCTGGCAGCTTGCCGCCCTGTGATAGGGTACCGCTCTGACGGCAGTGCGGGTCGGGGCTGCCGGCTGTAATACTGGTCCTGAGGTGTCGGTGAGGATGCGGCCTGTTGTAGCACACTGCAGCGTTGGGCTGGGTGAGGTTTGACCGACTGGGGGCTGCGGCACACGTCTCATTTATGGTCTGAAATCTGAAATGTTGTGGTTCGCCTTATTTACATTCGAGCAAAGTGCTAACCCAATACCACTCATGCACTCCGTCCACAGCCGCAGATGCACCGCGTCACGCCGTTCCAGCAGTCCTACCGGGCCAGCGGGCTGAAAAAGACGCAAAATTACCAGTTCTGGGTGAACGCTGACACCAGCATGGGCGAGGGGCCGCCCTCGAACAAGGTCACCGTCACACCCCGCAGCCAGGGTGAGTGCTCGGTGGGCATCCCGTCCAGCCAGGGTGAGTGCTCAGTGGGCCTGGGCATCCCGTCCAGCCAGGGTCAGTGCTCAGTGCTCAGTGGCCACACCACGCAGCCAGGGTGAGTGTTCAGTGCGCAGTGGTCACACCGCGCAGCCAGGGTGAGTGGCCGGTGGCCGGCGCGCCACCGGAGCCGCCGCTACGACCGGCTGCCATGCTCCGTTGGAACCGAATGGCTGGTCTGGCCTTGAGCTGGCGCCGAGTCCTCTCCTCACGTCACTGATACAGAACCCTCTGTCCTTCGCCACTGACGCCGTCCCCCCGTCTGTAATTATACTGACATCGCGTGCCCCTGCCGGCCGTGTTTCAGTTCCGGCCCGGATCGCCTCGTTCGACGACGAGCTGACGGTGAACTTCCAGCAGGACGCCAAGCTGCCGTGTCTGGCCGTGGGCCTGCCGCAGCCGACCATCGCCTGGCACCGCGACGGAAAGCCCTTCCAGCCCAACGACCGGATGCGCATCATGCCCGAGGTGGGTCCCCCGCCAGCCGGGAGGGCGGCGGTGCGCCACACAGTGGTGCTGTGTTGTGAGACTGGTAATCCCACCCCAGCCCCAACCCCCGCCAGCCCTGACACCCGCCTGTGCTGTGAGGACGGTAACCGGAACTTGGTGACAGTTCAGAATGCAATAACGGCTAATATTCAGTCAATGCATGAATTTCAAACCCTGACCTGACCTCTGACCACTGACCTGACTGATCTCTGAGCTCTGGTCTCTTACCACTTACTTCTTACCCTGAGCACTGACCCTGACTTAGCCTCTGACCACTGACCGCTGACCTCGACTGACCACTCGGCACTCACCTCTGACTACTGACAACTGACCATCACTGACCTCTAACCCTGACCAATAACTGACCATATTTTACCAGTGACTTTGACCAATGGCCTCTGACTGACCTGACTTTAAAGTTTGACCACTGACCTACCACTGACCTGACCACTGACCCTGACCTCTCTGCCTTACAGGGCTCACTGCAGATTCGCGGCGTGCAGCGCGGCGACCGCGGCGAGTACTCGTGTATCGCCAAAAACCAGTTCGGACAGGACACCGTCTCCCACAAGCTGGTCGTCCAGGGTGAGGCGGGTGCCTGACCGGCCGCGGGAGAGGGGGTTGGGGCTGAACATGGGTGTTTGGTTTGTTTGCAAGACAGGCTGTTTGGTGGAACTAAACTGTGATGGCTACTCCCTGTGCCCGTTGGTGCGTGTGTACGCGCCCCGTTGCCCGGCTGACCCCCCCCCCCCCCGCCCTGGTCCGTCAGCGCCCCCGTACCCGCCCGAGGTGCTGCTGATCGGATCATCCAACAACTCGATCGAGGTGCGCCTCAAGCCCGACCCCAACGACTCTGTACCGCTGTTCGGCTTCACGCTGCACTACAAGGCCGCCTTCGGCGAGTGGGAGACCGTCCAGGTGCCCAAAAAGGTGAGAGCTCCACTCGCCAGAGGACACGGGCCGAGAGCTGGACACGGCGCCGGTCCCGGTACAGGGGGGGGGGGGGGGGGCAGAGTCGGAGCGGAGAATAAATAATCACGCTGCCTGCCGAGTGCCGACCCACTTCGATACGCATAACAGATAAATAACGTGGACACATTGTTAAAGGCTCGACTGATCGGCCGCAAATGAGTTATTCTACTTTTTGTTCTATTTGTCGCTAGCCGTGGTGTGTCGTCTTAACTTGTACATGGTGCTGATGAGTGTCCTGCCGTGGATTCCAGGCGCGGTCGTTCACCCTGGAGAGCCCCTGGTGCGGAACCAAACACCAGATCTACGCCACCGCCTTCAACGGGTGAGAGAGCGGGCAGGGGCAGCCGGGCGCCCTCCTGGTGCCCTGTTACAGGTCACCGGCAGCGGGTCGAAAACCGTGCGCCGCCCGGGAATCGAACCCGGGTCGCAAGAATGGGAATCTTGCATGATACCACTACACCAGCGGCGCGACGGGTTGTTGCGTCGAAATATCGGCCAGCTATGATCGTAGTACTAGTGCCTGGCGTGTTCCATGCAAAATGCAAGTTTGCCTTGTTTTCGGCGGTTGATTTAAATCCAGGGCTGTTCCATCTTCCCACGCTGAGCGGGGCCCCGGTGACTGATCTGTCCGATGTGTGACAACTGACGACTGCCGCAGAGCGGGTCTCTACTTTGGGTCCCCACTCTCCACTGACCGGTGTGTGTGTGACGACTGCCAGCCCCCGCCCCCCAGTCACTTGGGGCTGCAGTGTCTGACGGCTGCTGCAGGGTGGGTCCCGTCGAGCAGTGACCTGTATATGTCTGACGGCTGCCAGTCCCCACTGACCGGTGTGTATGTGTGTGACGACTGCCGCAGGGTGGGTCCCGGCGAGCAGTCTGCTGTGACCGCTGGTGACCTGTAGAGTGTAGGTATAATATGTGTGACGACTGCCGCACGGTGGGTCCCGGCGAGCAGTGACCGCTGGTGACCGTTGTGTCTCGGACGGCCGCCCCCACTGACCGGCGTGTGTGTGGCGGCTGCCGCAGGGTGGTCCCGGCGAGCAGTCGGCCGTGCTCACCACTCGCACCAAGGGCCAGGCGCCGACCATGCCGCCGGCCGACCGCTTCCTGCGCATCCAGGCCAAGAGCGTCGAGCTGCACCTCAACACGTGGAAGAACGGCGGCTGCCCGATCCTCTACTTTGTCGTCGAGTACCGCAAACGGTCAGTGCTGGCTCCGGCAGCTCACTAACGCTGCGCCGCGGACCGTGTGCGCCTCTCGCAGTTCTGTTCTAAAGACCGTGCGGGCTCGTCATTACAAGCAGGTATTCCTTGTGTTGACATTCGGCTCCCATCGGTACAAGCCGATCTCTCTCTCTCTCTCCTCTCCTCTCTCTCTCTCTCTCTCTCTCTCTCCTC